>NC_086082.1:13200667-13516026 GCF_948474715.1 Cydia amplana
TAAACCTCCATATAGCAAATTTCATCTAAATCCGTTTAGAGCCGTTCCCGAGATCCCCGAAATATATTATACATATAAATAAATAAATAAATATACAAGAATTGCTCGTTTAAAGGTATTAAAAACTTATAAATAAATGATTAGCTCTAAATCCTGGTAGTGAGTGTAGTGACCTACCAAGTGCGGTAGGGTGCCCTTCTCAGGCTGGCCGCTTGCCCCGCTGGATAAGAATGCTGATCCGCATCATCAAAAGCATACAGATATAAAGCGCTTTGACAGCTCCTCATAGAGGCAACGCGCGCTAGGCCGCACGCCATAAATCTAAGCTAAAGTCTTAAATTCGAGATCATGAACATGAAATATTGTTCGCTATAATATTAAAATCATAGGTATTAGACCTATGATTTTACTATTATAGCGAAAAGTTAGCAGGAGACGGCCGTGCCGTGGTCGTGATAGGTACAGCATGCGTGGACCAGACAAGCAAACCCTGAATTATGTCCCTACCTATTTTACTATACATTTGTTCACCATTATGTTCACCTATGTATATTTACTCTTCTTTCCAAGATAATCATCTTTTTCAAAATGTAACCCGTATAATCGGGCTGTATAATTGCCTCAATTTTTTTACACAAAGTTGTATGTAATCTTAATTCGATAATTAATGATGTTTTACATATTTATCATATACTATTTTGCAAATTTTTCTTGGATATTACGTTGTTTATTTCGATTGACGTGTTTATTATTTTCGTTACTATGACAGCGTTTTTTTTTCTTTTTTGGCATTTACTACAGTAGCCAGTGTCATGTCGATATAAAAACACTTTAAAAATGAAAAGGTTGAGTCCTCAATACAGTGACATTATAACTCAAACAAGAACCATCCAAAGGGGGGTGGGGGAAATTTCGTTATCTGCCTCTCTATCACTCTTGCATATACGAGCGAAATTTAATGGTGGCAGATAACGAAATTGGTTTCGCGGCAGGCCCTCTTTAAACAAACCGCCTTGATTCATCAATGTTATATTTATTAGGAACAAACGTTGACTGCCGACTGTCCTATACTTGGAGGATACAACTAAACGGAGTAGCCATTAACAGGCTTTCCCCTCTGTCGAAATTAGGCGGCCAACGGTCATACACAATGTATGGACTGACGTTTATCTGACATGGCTATTTTTACGTTACGCATACATTTGACGTTCCCCTCCCCCGCAAAAATCGGCAGACTGTTTTGTACAGAAAATTACAGACATGGCGTCTCCGTTTGATTATATCCTCCAAGGTCCTATATATTATACTACTCTTTGCTGCCCACTTCTAGCGCTGGCGGTACACCGCGAAAATCAGTAAAATGCTGCAAATGGTGTTAAAGGTCTGAAAATCGGTACGATTGATCTTTAGGACATTTGAAACAATTTGACCCGAAGCGCCAACAAATAAAAAAAACGAGAGGAGTTATGACGTCATGTTTTTTTGTATGAAATAAAAAAAATTGTTTAGAAACCTATCGTGTATGGTATTAAACGAAAGGGCTTTCTGAGCCAATGCTAAAAATATATCACATAGTTACATTTCAGTCATTTTGTTTAAATTATAATAAAAATAGTTTTCAAAACATACCAAGTTTGGGCTTCTCCAGATACAATACCATATTTTTTTTTTTGTAAAATATACCTCAAATTATCCCTAATATCCTCATATCTAACCCTAATAAAGCAATTTTGAAATTATTTACATTTAGGTTTTTTTTTAATTTTTCAATTTTACAAAGTGTAATAATAGCCCTGCCGAATTACTCAATACGAGTAATAATGTCATTCGGGTAAAATAAGAGTATTGAAACTTGCTTTTTCTACTCCCGTACTTTTATTTGTCATTTAAAGGGTCGTGCACACACCTTTAAACCCCTAACTTATAGTTATCAACACAAGTCTTTAGTCTATTCCCCAAAAAAATATTTGTGCATACACGCAGTATCTTTTTGGCACTTTTACGATACTTCGTGTAATCACCACTTAAAAAATATTGTATGGAATACATTGTTTCCAATCTAATTTTAATTGTCATTTCTGACAGATGAGTAAACCATATACATGTTTTGGTTAATGGTACGATTATTTTCATCTTTATAGGGCTGTATCTCCTAAACCGTGCGTCGTAGCACAAAAATAATCAAATTTTCGTTCCCCTTTGAAACTCCTAAGTAATATTTAGAAAACACAAAAAACAAAAAAAATAAAGATTTTTTTTATAGGGTTGTATCTTCTAAACCGTGCGTCGTAGCGCAAAAATATTAAAATGTTCATTCCTCTGTAAGAAACCCTAATTAATATTTAAAAAAAACACACAAAAAAGAGATTAAAAAACACAAAAAAAAAATGTATAATGCTGTATCTCCTAAACCGTGCGTCGTAGCGCAAAAATAATCAAATTTTCGTTCCCCTTTAAGGAACCCCTAAGTAAGATTTAAAAAACACAAAAAAAGAAAAAAAAAGAAAAAAAAAGAAAAAGAGGAAGAAAAATATTTATAGGGCTGTATCTCCTAAACCGTGCGTCGTAGCGCAAAAATAATAAAATTTTCGTTCCCCTTAAGAATCCCACGCACTGAACAACCTATCACATTAGGACATGAAACAATCATCATCATCCATTTTTATTAATATTTCATTGCATTTCAAAGTAAGTGCTTGGTCGTAGAAAAAGTATTGTATGCAACGTTGTTTAACTGAGTCAAAAAATACTAATGGCGTCTTTATTAACAATTTTCGGTTGTTGTTTGTTGTTATTGTTACTCACGCCACTCGCCTTTTTTGACCTCTCTTAAACAACAGTTGCATAAAATACTATTACATGTTCCTTTGGTAATATCTAAGCTTTAAGTAAGAAAAAGTTCTGATGAGTGGGGGGTGGAGAACTCGGGAAAGGGGGGACGTTAAAGGTGAGTTTTTTCGGTTAATTCTTTCTTAATTATTACATAGACAATTTTTACTACGACTTATAGATTCCGAGATATAAGCGACTTTCTGAAAAAAACCGTTATATATTAATTTTATGCTTTCTTTTTAAATATTTAATTGAGAGATTCATAGATCACACTATGTAAAATTGAAAAATAAAAAAAAACCTAAATGTATATAATTTCAAAATTGCTTTATTAGGGTTAGATATGAGGATAGTAGGTATAAGATTAGAGGTATATTTTACAAAAAAAAATTACCGTATTGTATCTGGAGAAACCCAAACTTAATTGGTATGTTTTAAAAATTATTTATATTATAATAAAAAAAAAATACTGAAATGTAATGATGTGATATATGTTTGGAATCGGCTCAGAAAGCCCTTTCGTTTAATACCAAACACGATAGGTTTTTAAACAATATTTTTTTATTCCTTACAAAAAAAGATGACGTCATAACTCCTCTCGTTTTTTTTTATTTGTTGGTGCTTCGGGTCAAATTGTTTCAAATGTTCTACAGATCAATCGTACCGATTTTCATACCTTTAACATCATTTGCAGCATTTTACTGAATTTCTCGGTGTACCGCCAGCGCTATAATACGAGGGGTGTTCAAAATATTCTCGGTATGAGAATGAAAACAAACAAGTACGAAAAGTTTGATATTTTTATTTTTCAATATACTCCCCCCCTATGTTCATACACTTAAAAGATCGATCAATTATTTTTTTTAATCCTGCATAAAAATATTTTTTATCTTTGGTGTAAAAATGCTCCTCCACTGCCGCCTTCAATGCTTCATCATCGGAAAATTTATTTCCACGCAGATCCTTTTTAAGATTGGGGAACAAAAAGAAGTCGCTGGGGGCTAAGTCCGGACTATACGGTGGGTGAGTAACAGTTTCAAACCCACATTCAACAATAGCTGCCTTGGCAATATGAGCAGTATGGACGGGGGCGTTGTCATGCAGAAGCATAACACCTTTGGTTAACTTTCCTCGCCTCTTTTCTTTGATTGCATCCTTTAATTGACGTAGAATGTTAGCGTAGTACTGTCCTGTGATATTTACACCTTTTTCTTTATAATCGATCAGTTATTTACTCCTTCACAATCCCAAAATATCGTGGCCATGACCTTGCCAGCTGAAGGGATGACCTTGAACTTCTTGGGATGAGCTGAACCCTTAATGTGCCACTGCATGGACTCTTGTTTACTCTCTGGGTCATAATGATGAACCCAGGTTTCATCTCCAGTAACTATTCTTTGCAGCACCTCATCAGGATTTTCACCGCACAGGTCAATAAAATCGGAACAACAAGCTACACGCATGTCTTTTTGAAGCCGAGTCAGCATTCGCGGAACCCATCTTGCACTTACTTTTGACATATTAAGATGGTCATGGATAATATCATGTACGGTACCAATAGAGAGATTGGTTACTTGTGCTATAGATTTTACCTTCACTCGACCATCTTCCAATATAAGTTTTTCCACTTTATCAATATTTTCTTGTGAAGTAGCTACTACAGGCCGGCCAGGTCTAGGGTCGTCTTCAACACTCTCCCTTCCACGTTTAAACTCGCTTGACCACTTTTGAATGGTAGATAAAGAAGGAGCAGACTCACGGTAAACACAATCCATTTCCTCTTTTATGGTTTTTTGATTTTTACCCTGTTTTGTCAAGAATTTTATCACGCATCGATGTTCTAATTTAGTTAACATTGTCAATTCCCACATGATGTTCATGTTTGTTCAGCAATTGCAGAAAAACAAAAGAACATCTCGGTTCGAATTATACTTTTTTTTTAATGTCAATGAATAAACCTTAGCGGCCAGTAACGAAAGAAATTTTAGAAGAGGTTGTAAGATATCAATACCGAGAATATTTTGAACGCCCCTCGTAGGTATACTTGGTCAACCAGATCTTGACAGTAGAAAAAGGCGGCAATTTTGAAAAATGTAGGCGCGAAGGGATATCGTCCCATGGAAGATTTGAATTTCGTGCCTTTTTTTACTGACAAGATTTAGTTGACCAGCTAGGCGGGGGAAGAAAAAATTTTGCTTGCATTAATTCGTACAGTTTCGAAAGCTTTTTCTAATCAATATTTAGGGTTTACAGATGCCCACGATACGATTATCTCCAGTACCGTAATTGAGCTCTTCATGAAATTAATGACCCTAGGGTCAATATCTAGAACACTATACAGACTAAGTCATACAGTCGGGATAATGTATCAATTATATGTCTTAAGTTAGTTCATGATTAATAACAAAGAAATCCCGAGAGTTTCCTGTGAGCTGTGTACAGTAAGCTCAATCTATAGTTTTTTTTTAAATAATCGATATAAATGTAACTTAAAAATTCCTACACAATTCGAAAATTTGATGATTAGGTCATAATATTAATCTCAATTGATATGGAAATTTGCACCACTCGGATACCGTGAGATCTATTTATTATGATTTTTTATTTTTTATTTTATGCTTAAAAAATATGTTTATTCATCCTACACTCGAAAATTTTATATTTCTACAATTATCTGTTTATTTAACACGTGTTATCAAAAAAATATTGGAATAATAACAAGTGCTTTGCGAGAAATCAAAATAAATAACAAATAATTTGAGACCAATACTTTTAAAACTGCTACGCTCAAAATAGCTACGTTCAAAAAGCCTAATGACAATACTTTGAAAGTCAATATTAATAAAAAAAACGTCACCTTTCTCACTTGTTTGACCCTGACATATCCCATCCATACAAGTGTCAAGAGTGACGTTCCTTCAAAAACGTCACTTTTGTCACTTGTTTGACACTGCCATAGCCCATCCATACATGTCAAAAGTGACGTTTCTTCAAAAACGTCACTTTTGTCACTTGTTTGACACTGACATAGCCCATCCATACAAGTGTCAAGAGTGACGTTTCTAAAAAACGTCACTTTTGTCACTTGTTTGACACTGCCATAGCCCATCCATACATGTCAAAAGTGACGTTTCTTCAAAAACGTCACTTTTGTCACTTGTTTGACAACGACATATATCCCATCCATACAAGTGTCAAAAGTGACGTTTCTTAAAAAAAAAGTCACATTTCTCACTTGTTTGACCCTGACATATCCCATCCATACAAGTGTCAAGAGTGACGTTTCTTCAAAAACGTCACTCTTGTCACTTGTTTGACACTGACATAGCCCATCCATATATGTCAAAAGTGACGTTTCTTTAAAAAAAGTCACTTTTGTCACTGACATATCCCATCCATACAAGTGCCAAGAGTGACGTTCCTACAAACGTCACTTTTGTCACTTGTTTGACACTGACATAGCCAATACATACAAGTGTCAAGAGTAACGTTTCTAAAAAAAACGTCACTTTAGTCACTTGTTTGACACTGACATATCCCATCCATACAAGTGACAATAGTGACGTTTCATAAAAAACGTCACTTTTGTCACTTGTTTGACACCGACAATCCCATCCATACAAGTGTATTAGTGACGTTTCTTAAAAAAATTTCAGCTTTCTCACTTGTTTGACCCTGACATATCCCATCCATACAAGTGTCAAGAGTGACGTTTCTTAAAAAAACTTCACATTTTCACTTGTTTGACCCTGACATATCCCATCCATACAAGTGTCAAGAGTGACGTTTCTTCAAAAACGTCACTTTTGTCACTTGTTTGACACTAACATAGCCCATCCATACATGTCAAAAGTGACGTTTCTTAAAAAAAAGTCACTTTTGTCACTTTTTTGACACTGACATATCCCATCCATACAAGTGTCAAGAGTGACGTTTCTTAAAAAAACGTCATATTTTCACTTGTTTGACCCTGACATATCCAATCCATACAAGTGTCAATAGTGACGTTTCATAAAAAACGTCACTCTTGTCACTTGTTTGACACTGACATAGCCCATCCATATATGTCAAAAGTGACGTTTCTTTAAAAACGTCACTTTTGTCACTTGTTTGACACCGACAATCCCATCCATACAAGTGTATTAGTGACGTTTCTTAAAAATATTTCAGCTTTCTCACTTGTTTGACCCTGACATATCCCATCCATACAAGTGTCAAGAGTGACGTTTCTTAAAAAAACGTCATATTTTCACTTGTTTGACCCTGACATATCCAATCCATACAAGTGTCAATAGTGACGTTTCATAAAAAACGTCACTCTTGTCACTTGTTTGACACTGACATAGCCCATCCATACATGTCAAAAGTGACGTTTCTTTAAAAAAAGTCACTTTTGTCACTTGTTTGACACTGACATATCCCATCCATACATGTAAAAGTGACGTTTCTTTAAAAAAAAGTCACTTTTGTCACTTGTTTGACACCGATATATCCCATCCATACAAGTGTCAATAGTGGCGTTTCATAAAAAACGTCACTTTTGTCACTTGTTTGACACTGACATATCCCATCCATACAAGTGTCAAGAGTGACGTTTCTTCAAAAACGCCACTTTTGTCACTTGTTTGACACTGACATAGCCCATCCATACTTGTCAAAAGTGACGTTTCTTTAAAAAAAAGTCACTTTTGTCACTTGTTTGACACTGACATATCCCATCCATACAAGTGTCAAGAGTGACGTTTCTTAAAAACACGTCACCTTTCTCACTTGTTTGACCCTGACATATCCCATCCATACAAGTGTCAAGTGACGTTTCTAAAAAAAAACGTCACTTTAGTCACTTGTTTGACACTGACATATCCCATCCATACAAGTGTCAAAAGTGACGTTTTTATTTGAAGAAACGTCACTTTTGACAGTTCATGAACGACCAAAAATCGTGATGTTAAATAAAATTATCAGTTTCGTACGGTAGTCCCCATGCTAGCCCAATGCGGATTGGGGACTTCACATACACCTTTGAATTTCTTCGCGGTACGGTAGACTTTTTAAACTTAGGTCAGCTAAACGTGGGACACATGTCGTTACAAGTTTCGCAATTTATACATTTTAAACTTAGGTCAACTGGACGTAGGAAAAAAGGTCGTTAGTATTTTCGTGCTCTAGCAGACATTTAATTGCTGGTGACTGTACGCGTACGCTCGTATAAAACGCTACTCTGTAACCGCCCTAAGATACCTTCATCCTATCCAATCCGTTGCTTTGCGGCCGTGCGGCCTTGAGGTATCGCCATCGCTTCCCCTCCCGCCCCGCGCCGATCATTTAAATAATTTAACGATAGCCATTTTTACAATTGTGACAAAAGCTCATTGTATTAATAGGAGATTCTTTGACGTTGTGATAACATTAATTACAGGCTGTATGGTGCATTAAAAAAATATACTGTAGAATTAATGCGCGTGGGGTAAAATACGTTATAATTGTTTAAAAAATAGTAAAAATAAAATCCCCTGGTTTTTTATTTTATTAGATTGAGTAGAATAATTGGCGTAACAATATAGTGGAAAATCACCAAGTGTTTAATTAATGTTGTATTGTAATTATTTATTTCAAACATTTTTATTGCTCGTGACGTATGCACCACTAAAAAAGTGGTGCATATTTTACTTACAGTGTAAAATATTTAGTTATGCCTTTTGAACAAAAAATCGCTACTGTAGAATTTGATGTTTACATCTTTTTAAAAACTAAATTTTTAAATTTTTTTTTTCCAAAAATCTCAATATATTTTTTAGAGATTACTTTACACATACATTCACAAAATAGTGTTCTATTATATTCCAAACACAAATATACTGTAGGATATAATGTGATGCTCTCGAACAATTTAAAGTTTAGTAACCGGCCTAAGCTATATACATATTATACTACTCTTTGCCTACGCCTTTGTTTTAAACTTTTTTTTAACAAGTTTTCACAGACAATTAATAATTTGACATAGACACATCAAGGCGGTTTGTTTACAAAGGGGCCTATCGGGAAGTGCGAAAATCGAAACTCAGCTATTTGCCTCTTTATCGCTCGAATATGCAACAGTGATAGAGAGGTTAGATAACAAAATTTCTAATTTCTGACTGTATTTTTCTTTAAATATTTTCAAATATAATTAAGTTGCGTTGTTTTATCACAAAGTTAAAAAGACTTAAAAGACCACTGTCTGTATCATCACCATCAGATCAGCTCGATGGTAACCATAAAAATATTGTATTGTCACCCATATTACATATTATGTACTTATGTAAATTTTCAGCTTCATTGAACACCCGAGAAGTGGGTCAAATCTAGACACGCGGTAGCGTGTCCAGCCAAGTTCAAAGAAAAAGGAACTGGCGACGCAGCAACCGTGTGTAATATTACACGAACCATTTCGAGCTACTTTTGACCCCTTCACAACTTGAAACCTACTTAACCTACACACATGAAATTTGGCACATGTATTCAAGTCCCTTAGCTTGTTCAAAATACACTATTTCATAAACATAGCTCAAACAGTTATTGATAAATTAACCTTTAAAAACCGGCATTTTTGTGACTGACTGACATATAGATCAAAAACCTAACCCACTTCCAGGTGACCTAGAAACTTGAAATTTGGCATCAAGGTAGACTATTAGGTGTATATAGAAGGAAAAATGTGAAAATTGGAAATTATTGATATTTTGATGGAAAAAAAAATAATTAATACTTATAGACCAAAAACCTAACCCACTTCTAGATCACTTAGAAACTTGATATTTGGCATCAAAGTAGACTATTAGGTGCATATAGAAGGAAAAATGTGAAAACTGGAAATTATTGATATTTCGATGGAAAAAAAATAATTAATACTTATAGACCAAAAACCTAACCCACTTCTAGATGACTTAGAAACTTGATATTTGGCATCAAGGTAGACTATTAGGTGCATATAGAGGGAAAAATCTGAAAACTGGAAATTATTGATATATCGATGGAAAAAAAAATACTTATAGACCAAAAACCTAACCCACTTCTAGATTACTTAGAAACTTGATATTTGGAATGAAAGTAGACTATAAGGCGTATACAAAAGAAAAAATGTGAAACTGAAACTTTTTGACAATTAACCGCGCGTTAGCGAGGGTCTCCTTTTCAGCTTAGGCAAACTGCTTTCATGATGAATACTATAGTAATTTCTGTACAAAAAGTAATGATATCCCAACAAAAACATAAATGTGAAATGAGAGCCAAGTTCAATATTGAGAATATGTGTCGTTGTTAACTCGCCGACAAAAGAATTGAGATCTATATGGGTGCCAAGTTCTGTGCTGTGTAGAAAATCCTGAAATTATAAAGGATTTGTCTTGGCTAGTTTTTACGTATAGGCATATAGGTAATATATATTTTTCTGTTAGTTTTTCAAAAACTTGGTTTGTTGTTAAAAACTAGCCAAGACAAATCCTTTATAATTTCAGGATTTTCTACACAGCACAGAACTTGGCACCCATATAGATCTCAATTCTTTTGTCGGCGAGTCAACAACGACACGTATTCTCAATATTGAACTTGGCTCTCATTTCACATTTATGTTTTTGCTGGGATTTAATTTGCATGATTTGATTGGAACCACATTGGAACAGACAGACAACCAACGGGACAGATGAAACTAAGTAAAAGCTTGAAAAATGTGGCTTTTTCAATTTCTATTGCAACTTCAGATGAAAACGGGGTCTCTATTGTTTCCCAAATAGTTTTAAGCCATAATGTATTGTTTGCTCGAATTTTCGTTAGTCATAATTAATTTGGTTCAGAAACGCGTCACTTTTCAGGATTGCCATAAAACAAATCTAACCTAACCTAACCTATCTATAGGATAACCTAACTAAAATCTTGAAATGTTAACGGTTTCAGTTTTATGAGTAATGATAATATGACAAACAATACATTATGACTTAAAACTTTATGGGAAACAACGGGACCCCATGAAAACGTCCTTATTGAAGCATAAGGACCCTTAATTTATGGAAAGCCACATATAACAACCAATTCGAGGCTACTAGGTGGCAAAATACGACTCAATACGAGTAGGTAGGTCAAATACACGAGAGTAAGGATTTATATTTGGCCAAATATTCTTGTGACAAAGTTATTCTTCCTCGCGTTATCTCGATTTTGCCACGGATCATGAGAACCTATTGTTCGCTTGACAATTAATCCCAAGGATTGGCGTAGGCACTAGTTTTTCCGAAAGCAACTGCCATCTGACCTTCCAACCCAGAGGGTAAACTAGGCCTTATTGGGATCTGTTAGGCTGTTAAAGTTTAAAGTTACCTACTCGTAAGTCTCGTAACACAACATATAAGTTTCACATAACAAAATTACTTACATATATATATATATATATTATGTACCTAAACATATTACTTTTCTAAAAAAAGGACTGAAATCTAGTGCTGCGAAGAAACGGTATTTTTGTTCGGCTTTTTTGTTGCTATTTTGGCATACGGATACATGGTAGAAGAAGTAAGTATGGAATCCTCCTCCGTTTTGCGTGGTCCGACGCACCTGGCCGGGTTTTCGCGATTTTCCGTCAATGTCTGTCAATACCTTATTTCTTACGAACACCTAAAATAATAAGTTTAAAATTAATCTCAATGTCTCCAGTTTGCTGTTCATTCAAACTGACAAAATCCAAATTTCTGAGGCAATATACGACCGCTGTCTTATATAAGCCATTAAAATTCATCATGAATAACCCCACGTTGCGTTGTTATAAATTTAATTAAATAAATAATTATTGTATTTAATTTATAACAACTAATTAGGCATAGCGTCCAATTTAGAATATGACACAGGCACTAGTTCTTACGAATTTTACCTTAATTTATTAATCAAAGGACCTGAGGTAAAAGTGAGAAGAGGTTAATAAGCAGATGCACCAGCTAGTCGCCGACGCTCCGCTTCCCCCGGGATTAGCCCTTAAGCCTGCACCTAACAGACTGGCTCATAGGGGGCTATGAGCTTGCTGTTGCGTCAATTTTCATTTTTAGAAAAAAAACTAGTCTACTAACTACGAACAACACAATAAATGCTTATTTTGCCGCATTCTTCACTATCTCTCCCTATTTCACTGCCATCTAACCCAGAGGACAAAAATATAGCTTATTGTGGCTACTGGCTACTCCGTCTTCCTCATGACTCATGATATTTTACTTCACCATAAAGTAATTGGTGTAATATCAAATGATATTTTTCACACAAGTTACAAGAAGTTCATTGCTAAGAGCCGGGGTTAGGACCCACGACGATTGGTTTAAAATTTAAACTTTATATATAATTTGTTACCTAGTAATTATACTAAATCTGTTTTCTTTTTGACATTTAGTGGTATATGTATTGCTGTATGTTTATTGTCAAGTTTTTTTTAATTCTGGACAATTGTCATATATTCGTTTTCATGATAGATCTACACCAACGCAACTGCATGTCATGTTCTTGCGGTTTATTTTTATAACGCCATGATCAAAATTTGACTGTTAACTCCATCTTGCGTCGAGTAGGGGAATCAAAAAACTATAGAAAATAGAAATGCAGTTTACTCTATGCCATAGAATCCCCTTTTAAATGTCATAAATCCAAACATGGCGGCCATACCAATAGACAACCAAGTCTAGCGATAAAATGATTTGTTTACATGAGATTCACTGACAGGTGACACACTTTACCTATTCGACAACCCATGATTGTTCAGATTCAAATGAACTTCAACATGCGACGTCAAAAGTGGCATGTCGAATAAGGCCCCAGGCCCTGGCATAATACCTATACTTTTCTTGGTACCTTTGAACCAAAGGTCCGACGAAAAGGTAAATGTAATATTTTAAATGCCCCATCGAATCCATAAGGGTTCCGTTTTTTGCCATTTGGCTACGGAACCCTAACAAGAAGTTGCATATTTATTTGTTACAATCTGACTCCAGGCGTCTACATCTCCAACTTGAACGAAGCCTGCTACCGCTGCCTCTGCCATGTGGCTGGCTGCAACACGTCCCACACCTGCTCCGGGGGCTACTGCGGACCCTTCTACATATCCAGAGTGTACTGGGTGGATGCCGGCAAGCCCACGCTACCTGACGACGATCCCGTGAGGGAACAAGGTAAGCACTAATATCCCTGGTCCCGTAGGCAACTTGCCAATTGCTATCGCTACATAGCGAACGAAACACAAGACGATGGAAGACTTAAAGAGATACACAAAGCGAATCGATGGCGAAGCGCAAGCAATTGTCACTTTGGCTAGGCCGCCTGGCCCCGTAGACATGCTAATCGCTTACGCTCCGTAGCGATCGAAACGCAACTGTCACTGTCACACTAATATGGAAGAGAGATGGAGAGACACAAAGCCATTCGATGGCGAAGCGACAGCGATTATCACCTTGGCTAGGCCGCCTGAATACCCAATATCCCTGACAACTGTTGGCGTTCTTGATTAGGTAATGCCAAAGGGCCAAATAGCACACCACCTCTTAGCACCTCTCCTGTGGCCTGTGGATATGACCAAAGTTAAAGGCTTCAAAACCCTGTTCTCTATAATAAATTGAGGAAAGATTGAATCTAGTAATGGCATCCGGCGACCTTAGCGCAATCTCATTGCGAATTTTGGGAGTACTTAGAAATGAATGATGTCATGAATCGTGCTCGTTTTTTGCAGCGTTCGAAGACTGCGCGAGGGACTACCACTGTTCTTTAAAAATAATTGAAGGCTATATGGCGAAGTTTGGAAAGGTAACTAAACTAACTAACTAGTCTAAGTCATGAATAATGTATTATGTGGATAGGTACTGTCCAGCTGTTCTAAATTATGTTGCATCTATATGTAGGTATAGGTAATCAAAAAATCAAAATCAAATATAATTTATTGTCAGGCAACTAAGATACATACCTTACAAACTAACATACATACAATAATAAAAATGTAAATATAAATATTCTGTTCCGGTCAAATTTTTCCACTAGTGTTTTCGAACTTATTGCGAGGAAAGTAATATGCATAGTGTTTGTTAAAAACATGACTAAGTATACATTTTTATAGTATTTCTTGACTACTTTCAATATATACCTACATAACAATTTAGGCAAAAGTACCTATCGCTATTTATGGAATGGGGAGTTAAATATCAGGATGGAAATTGTATAACAAATCCATTTAAACCCAAATTTCAATTGTATGTCGTAAAAAAGTCATACTTGGAACGTAAAATGCTCTAGTGCAGAAGCATATCATTTTCTGCACACCTTTTAGAACAACAATAACCCTCTTTCAGAGCATGAGAAATAAATAAGTTTTTGGCAAAAATTTCATTTTTGTTACACGCTTTTATCGCTGACTGTACTTTTCTTACGACAGACAACTAATACTCATGGAGACAATTCTAAAAATCCCTAACACAATTAGGTTGCGTTGTTCATCACAGAGTTCCTATGGCCACCTCCTGTCTCCATCATCAGATCAGCTCGATGGTACCATAATATTGCATTGTCACCCGACTTACATGTGCATGCAAAATTTCAGCTCAATCGGAAACCGGGAAGTGGATCAAATTTAACTTGCAAGATTCCATTACAATTTAGTTACATACAGGTCGACCTAATAAAAGCGTGTTAAAAATAATATGAATTTCACCGCAGGACTGCAACGGCGACGGCGTGACGAACTGCTTCGACTACATGATGATAAACCACCATGGTGGAGGCGCCTGCCACTTTCCTCTGGACACAGACCCGCTCGGTCGACGCAGGCTGGCACTCTTTAACCAGTGCCGCTTCTAACAAACCTGAAACTATAGTGCAAAATATTTGAGCCGCATTAGACGGCTGAACTGAATAATACGAGTACAGAACTGTATCAGTAAGCTGCAGCGGTATCATGGTCGCGTTTTTATCATCTGTCATGTCATGCGTCACTTTCGCACTTACATACTTGTTGTTGGTATGTAGAGGGTGTATATGCAATCGACACTGGCTTGACACATTTAATTTGAATACAGAAGCTCAAGTTTGAATGATATTTAATTCAAACTTGAGAATGTCAATTACTCTACTTCCAAACGCCGTCATGTAATGTTGTGTTTATAAAGTTTATAAATTAAATAATAAATAATGTATTGACAAACTAAAGTGCCTTCCAGTATTTATAATAAACCTCCAAAGACCTCCTGCAACCAATTAAGACTTGTTAAAACATGACAGGCATGGTGACAAATGATAAAGAGCGGCCATCTTAGCCCTTCATCTAATACCTTGGAGGATACAACTAAACGGAGTAGCCATTAACAGGCTTTCCCCTCTGTCGAAAATAGGCGGCCAACGGTCATACACAATGTATGAACTGACGTTTATCTGACATGGCTGACGTTACGCATACATTTGACGTTCCCCTCCCCCGCAAAAATCGGCAGACTGTTTTGTACAGAAAATTACAGACATGGCGTCTCCGTATGATTATATCCTCCAAGTCTAATACAGAGTAACAGTTTACTATTATTAGCTCTCGTCTCGTCATAATGGCATTCTCGCAATAGAACACACTGACGTTGGTTAAACTTTACAAAATTATAGACAGTCGTCAGTACTATGAAAACCTTTCATTGCCGTCGCATCATCTATCTACATTATTTTAAATATAAATTGGTAGTCATTGCGATACGGGACCCCGTACATATATATAGATATAAAGTCGCTAGGAGAAGATAAACAAAAGTGTATTTAAATTAACTTTATTCTAATACATTTTTCTTACATCAGTCGAAATATTTATATCAAACCTTATAAATAATAGTAATAAATTGTACCAATTTTTTTTCCTTGTTTTACTATACTTAAAATACATACTTAATATTATCATTATTACTGTAGGTAAGTTATTTTATGAAGCATGCTACGAGTTGAAAATATGAGGAATGTTTTTGGAATGTAGTTCTTCTATAGGTACAAAGGTAATTGCTAACATATTGTTATTTAATACCGTATGTTAGTAATTTTATTACCGTATGAAGCCGTTTACCTACATATTTATCAGTTGTCAATCATACTATAAAGTATATTAATTTTAAGAAAATTATTTATTTGTGAGCTGTACTAACAGCAACACTTTAAACTGAAAATCCGTAGATGTCTTTGTTTACGAATTGACAAAACTACCACTGTAATTTCGTAAATTTTACAAACTTAAAATTTTTCGCTGCTGTACCACTTGCGTACCACCCATAAGTCCCATAACATAATAGACGTAACAGCGATTGAAGATTCATTTAGAATTTGGAATTTATCGCGCGAGAATACCAATTGAATGAGTTTTTCAATCGCGGTTATGACTATTAGGAGCGATGGGGCAGTATGATGCTTGCACTTTTATCGTCTATCGTGTCACATTATTGTCAGAAAGTGAAGGCGACAATGACACATGATAAAAACAAATACAATTTTAGGCCGGTGTTGGCACGAGTACTTTTGTTCTAATTGTTATGGAAAGTTTACGCGAAAGTGACCAGAGGAGCCTGCGCCTGCCACTGCTCGTCTTCCAATTCTTCTTCGTCGGACTCTGGAGGAAACCGCTCCTGAAACAGATGTTAATAATGTAGTCATTTTATATTTCGAATATTCTCTGCCGGTGACTTATTTAGTCCACGGCATGCTCATGTAAAAGCTAGGTACGCTACGCTACGCTCGTAGAGCTCGAACTGACCTCTACCCAATCCCTATCAGCTATAGACCACGCGTCTGTCTTTCTTTGCATCGACGAAAAATCCATAATATTATAGAGTTCGCACACAAAATTCCATGAGAATCGGCTGAGAAAATTCCCCCCAGGAATTCAAACTTTCATTAAAATAAAGAGATTTTCTTTGATAATTGAAACAAAAGCAGTTTATCTAGGTACCTATGTTATGTTTGTTAAGTACAAATTTAATTACCCAAGGTGATGAGCGTTTGTCGTTGCGCTGTAAGGAGTTGCCTTGGTGGTTATTCTGCCATGCCTGAAATTATAACGTGGTTCTAAATTAGTTAGGCTACCTATTTCTGTTAGTACCAGGTAGTTTGGACTTAAAAGTTTTATAAAAATTTGACAATCGACACTCGTAAATGCGAATATAGTATTTTTCTCAAAAATGGACGGCAAAGTCGACGTTGCCGGTTAAAAAATAGGTCGCGAAGTGCGTAGTTTATGGTCATTCAAAAAATTAAAAAGTTAAAAACATTGCAGTCTCGATTTCGGGACTGCAATGTCGCATACAAATTCCATTATTTAACGAGTTCCAAACTTTTTAAAACTTCAAATGGCCATATCAAATGAAGGCATAGGTCCCTTAAACAGCCAAACAGATGATCAGCACTTATTATTATAAAGCCTATAACAGACTATCGCACCGCACCGCGACCTTGGAGCGTCGCTCCCATAAGAGAGAGATATCTGTTTCTCGCTCTCACTTATGGGTGCGACGCTCCAAGGTCGCGGTGCGTTGCGATAGTCTGTTACAGGCTTAATGTTGGTACCGCGACTATTTAGGTGTCTCAAATAGGTTGGCGTATTTTCAGCAGAAAATACACTTCTTTTTTTTTTTAAAGGCGGCAAGCTAATTTTTTTAATGGTTGTATTTTTTTCTGTGAAAATTAATGGAAAATTAGAACGTTGCTTCTGTAAGTTCTGTAAAATATTTCTATTTCTTGCACCATTTTTGAGAAAAGCACTATATATGACTCGGCTAGAAGGCTACTTGCTGGCTTCGGATTCAATTAAACGGACTCCCAAGGTCGTCCGTTTAAAACGAATCCTCAGCCTGCAAGTAGCTACTTCCGAACCTCGACAATAATGTACTATTACACACCTCAGGGAAGTCAATGCTCTTCAAGCCGCTCTAGGGCCCGGTGCAATATTAAGCTTACTAGCCTATAATGTGGCTTTTGACTCCGACGTTATTCTGTCCACCCAGCGCATGGCCATTACCTGATAGGCGTCGTTAAAGGCGTGCGCAAGAGCCAACGCAAGCGCGCGAGCGTGCCGGCTGCGCGGGCACGTGAACACGTGCGCGACGTGCTCGCAGCCGCGCCCCTCCACCACCGCGAACACACGAGCGTTAGCTGCGTCCGCTGAGCAGTACGAGATAATCTAACACCTCTTCTACTTCTGCCTTCACCTGGTAGGCGTCATTAAAGGCGTGCGCAAGAGCCAACGCAAGCGCGCGAGCGTGCCGGCTGCGCGGGCACGTGAACACGTGCGCGACGTGCTCGCAGCCGCGCCCCTCCACCACCGCAAACACACGAGCGTTAGCTGCGTCCGCTGAGCAGTACGAGATCCTGGAAAAGTGGAGATCTTCATTAGTCTCGGTTTCCTGATGGTCTCGATTTATAGGAGCTCAGGTCCAATGATATTTTAACCTTTTGGACGCCAATGACCGATATATCCGCACCGTAGGTTCAACGCCAGAGACCGATTAATCGGTCACAGACCACAGAGCAACATCGACCTACGTGCATATACATAAAGTTCAACTTCAGTTTTGACACTTTAATGATGTGGCGTCGGAGTGTTTGACACGGCGTGGAAAAGGTTAACGGCCGATCTAGGATCTTAGGCATTATAGCTCATAGGTATAGATAGAATAGGTATAATATTATTTTATTTTTATAAGCAAGGTTCAAGTTATACGGGATTTCCTCCTGACTCGGGACTCCTGTTTAAAGCCACTGGTGGTAGCTGTAGGTAGGTAGATGATATCAATGCAATGCTGCCCTATTAGCACGGTAGCATTTTTATCGTTTATCACCATGCCTGTCACGTTCTAACAAGTATGTAAGTGCGAAAGTGACGGGCATAGTGATAGTCGATAAAAATGGAACCGTGCTGAGCCCGCTGGTGTAATTAATCATTCTCAGAAAATGTACGTCTGCTGAAGTCGCGGTAGGTAGGTATTTTTACTACCTACTTAATAGCAGCTTAAAAGTGTCATATATCCGAACAAATCGTGCTATTCCTAGAATAAAACAAGTAACAAAATAATAATTTTACAAATCAGTTCAGAAATGACGGAGTTCTGAGGTAAAAAAACCGGCCAAGTGCGAGTCGGACTCGCGCACGGAGGGTTCCGCACCATCAACAAAAAATAGAGCAAAACAAGCAAAAAAACGGTCACCCATCCAAGTACTGACCCCGCCCGACGTTGCTTAACTTCGGTCAAAAATCACGTTTATTGTATGGGAGCCCCACTTAAATCTTTATTTTATTCTGTTTTTAGTATTTGTTGTTATAGCGGCAACAGAAATACATCATCTGTGAAAATTTCAACTGTCTAGCTATCACGGTTCGTGAGATACAGCCTGGTGACAGACGGACGGACGGACGGACGGACGGACGGACGGACGGACAGCGGAGTCTTAGTAATAGGGTCCCGTTTTTACCCTTTGGGTACGGAACCCTAAAAACGGTCGAATTGATAACCGCCTCCTTTTTTTGAAGTGTTAATAGTTAAATAGAGTTTCCATTACCCCTATATGATCCCCAACGACTAAGTACTATGCGTAGGTAATCAAAGGTCAGATTTATACAGATTTCGCCTGTGGTGCGTTCGATAAACATTGACCTGTGAATAAATAGCCCAACCACATCAATAACGTAAGAATAATGTACGATAAACACAAACTAAGATAATTGAGCAGTTCATTACTGTCTCCTTTGATTTATTACAATATTTTAATTACCAATCGCATCCAGAGACACCCGGCGATATCTCGGAATGGACCCCGTTCTGACTTCAAGTCCACTTGCTATTTATTATCAAGGAAAAAAAGTTGAGTTGATTGACATGTGCAAGAAGAGTCATTTTTGTGAGGTTGACGATCGCGCTGTCAATGAAGGAATTGCGCAAAACGATAAATTTTATCAGTCACTTTATTATCCTGTGTCTTTAGAAAGCTCGCAGAAAATTCTACTCCAAAGAAAACACCTTCTTAGGCTGCCTTTCCACCCTTATGCTGGTCTGTCACTTTCCTTGGGAAAAGAGCTTATAAGAATTACCTCACCGTCTAGTAACTATGTGTAGTATATGTACCTGTAGATGGATATGCTAAGCACATTGTCGTGAGTGTCGGCATCAGTGACCACGATGCCCTTTGAGCTAATGTCCAGGCTCACTCGCTGCAGTTTTTTGTTCAGAGCTGGAACAAAATTCAGCTGATTAGATGCATAATTAAGCTATTAATTGAGGCATCCACCGAGGCATATTTTCTGGATGACTCCCGAGCCTCGCGCCACCAACTCTTCCTCGTCGCTCTCGCATTCGGCTAGCTCTGAATATAATGTGCTTACTCTTGGCGGAGTGTAAGGCGGAGCGGACCGCGATGGCGGTAGCGGGCGCGGAGGCGGCTCGCTCGACAGGCACCATGCCGGCGTACCGCACGTCCACCGAGGCATCTTTGCCGGTTGACTCCCGTGCCTCGCGCCACCAACGCTCGCCCTCGCATTCGGCTAGCGCGCATTCTTCTAGTACTGAATATAATGTGACTTACTCTTGGCGGAGTGTAAGGCGGAGCGGACAGCGATGGCGGTAGCGGGCGCGGAGGCGGCGCGCTCGACGGGCACCATGCCAGCGTACCGCACATCCACCGAGGCATCTTTGCCGGTTGACTCCCGAGCCTCACGCCACCAACTCTCGCCCTCGCATTCGGCTAGCGCCCATTCTTCTAGTTCTGGAACACCAAACAAAATTTGTAACGTATTTTCAACGAATCGTAAAAGTTCTGTGAATAGTCCGGTTCTGTGACTATTTTTGTCCTGTAGGGGCCCTATTTGACTAGCGAAGAACAAATTAAGACAGAAGTTAAGTTGTGACAGAAGTTGACGTGGTCATATGGTAGCATAGCTTACATCGCACTAAACTATATAAGCATTTGTCACCTGCTCTCGTCAAAAAAGGGGTCTACTTTTCCTCGTGTAGGCCTTTGTCTTATCTGAAGTAGATTTTTTCGATATCGAAATGTTTAAAATGATGTGTTACACGAATGTAATATTAGTCGCGTTTTTATTGTAACCTACAACGTCGTGGATCCACCACATTCGTCGACTGTGATGATTCGACTTATAAACAGCAGACTGATAAACATTTATATTTAGACGCGACTATAATAGATTTACTGCATGGAAGTATATTCATAGATCATAATAGGTATTCATAATAAAAACTGAAAAATATTAAAGTACTTTTTTTAATATACCCACTTAACTTTGTAACGAAATAACATAAAGTGTTACCTAAATACCTACTGAAGCTAAATCATGATTAATACACATATCAAATCAAATTCCATAACCTCATAATTCCATGCCCCGCGTGATTGAATTGAATCAGGTAATAGATACTTAGGCTTGCCAAATTGCCCTTATTATTTTTGCTCTAGCCTAGCTAAGATTTTGCAATTACCTATGTCTAGGTTTCGACAAGCATTCTCGGTTCCAAGTTTAGCTGCCTAGGTTGATGTGTCATGTTCTAAACATGGCGAACCGGACCGGGCGTGGTGGCCCTAGAAAACTTTTATGACAGAATAGATCTTTCTCCTGGTCGTTTACGGGACATTTATAAGTATACCTACTTAATATAATTATTAATTACACAAAAGGCAATATACATATAACAGGGTGTGTAATGCTTAATATAATTATAAAAAAAAATCATACATTTGTTATAACGCCATTTGATATATTATTATATGTTATAATGTAATTTTTATTATACATTTCCTTTGTTATATTGTGATTTCATCTAAACTGTCATTGATATAATGCCTATTGTAATATAATTTTTAAATAATATATACACATGTGCTATAATGATATTTGTTTTATTAATTATTATATTTTTGTATAACGCAATACTTTATACAATTTCATCAAGTATAAATACATATATTGTATAACATTTTTTGACATATTTCATTTAATAATAACATAAAAATTTACATATTTTTCATATCTAGTACGCAGACCCAATAATTAAATACAGATTATCATAGTGTAAACACGCTGACGAAAAAAATTTGCACCCTACTTCTTTTGCTACATATTTTATTCTAGGGGAGTCGCAGTTCTAACCTAACCTAACCAATTTTTTCATGGTTTTCGATTCTGCGGGGGCCGCAGTTCAAACCTAACCTAAACCACTTTTTTGCTAGGTATTTCATTCTACGGAGGGTCAACGTTCTAACCTAACCTAACCCTCCTTTTGCTATTAGGTAGTTATTCGTTTGTGTGGAGTCGCAGTTGTAACCTTTTTTTTTTAGGGGGGAAAATGCATTCCGCATACCACACGGGTGCGAGGGGTAACCCGAGTGGTTATGTGAGACTCCCGTCTAGGCTAATGAGGCCCACGGTATATCCACTAAAAAAACCCCCCATATGCCACCTCGCCGCCCTATTGGTGGGGTTACGGGAACGCTTGCGTACGCATCCGCGACCCCACCGGCGGCAGCCGCCTACGAGCGGCTCCTTCGCGAATGCCCGAAGGCCCTTCACGTTAGGCGCGCCAGATGGTTCGACGCGCCTTCCTCCTCGGCCTCCGTTCTGCACTGTAGCGGACCCCCCCGAGCCCGCCACAAGGAAGCCACGGACGCCAGAAAATTCCCCGGCGCCCGGCGACAGATCAGGTCTATGGTTCTGGCGCAAAACCACAACTCGGCTGCAGAGGATAGGGAGAACGGCACATCGTAACACCGACACTCCTCTTCCTCTGCAGCCCCACCAACGCCGCTACAGCGGAACGGCCCCGCCAAGTTCGCAGGGGATAGGGAGAGTGGCGTATCGTAATACCATCACGCCTCTTCCCCTGGGATCCCACCTCGGCCGCCGAAGATAGGGAGAACGGCTCACCGCAATACGGACACTCCTCTTCCTCGACGGTCCACCTCCAACGCGTCACAAGCGGGCTTAACAAGCCCACTTGGAGCGTCCTCCTCGGGCCAACCCGCACCTCAAACAGGCCGGCCCTGGTTGCTTCTTCGCTTCACCGTGGGTGAGCAAGCCACGGTTACTAAGCCCCTCCACCACGACAAGGTGAGCGGGGGGTCGCAGTTGTAACCTAACCTAAGCCATTTATGTCATGCAACTATTATGCCACACAAATAATTATGCGATATCACTTGTTATAACAAATAATATGCTTTAGAGTATGTAATAATTATGGCAATGTATATTAGACGAAGTGTAAATATACCCTATGACCATTATACCAATAATAACATTATGTGTAACGTTAATTAGGTATTACGGTAGTATGCCATTCATTACGTTATTCGAAATAACGATATATCAAACTATAATATATAAAAAGTAATTATAAAAAATGTAATGCACCCCATATAACAACAGCAAATAAAAGTCATTCAATTGTTTACCATAGGTATCTATTCGCGCCTTAAATTCTTAAGTCAAACTGATTTTCCAATGGCGTTACAGCCGTTAACTATATTTGGTGAGTTAAAATACCGAGTACCGTAGGTTGATCTGAAATAACGTACCTATTATATTGATAATAATATTTTACTACTAGTCGACTTTCGAGTCGAAATTCTTATTTTTATATTTCGTATAGGTACCTAAACTGTAATCGCATACTTTTCACTCTTTTCAATCTCGTACCTTACTTAGGCCACTCAGCAAACTTTGTTGCCTTAACACGTTGCCGATTAACTTAGCAGACGTTTTTGAATAACGCCGTAAATCTCTACGGATACCGTTTAATTTCAAACGACGATAAGCAATCAGGCGTTTTGCAAATCATCTACATCCATCAGACATATATAATGACCCACTTAAATAAATCACGTTCCTCTCCTTCCTCACTAATGTACATTTCCCTTTCGCATATAAAACGGTCATTGTCACGTGCGTTATCTGCGACTTATAGGTATTATTTAATTTATACGTTCATAATACAATGTGCATTATGTTTAAATAACACAATTGCTATTTTTTCTGTCAAGGAATCTTGTAGAGGTAATATGTAGGCAATCCTATAAACTCTTCTATAGTTTGTCAAAGGACTGTCTCATTTCAAATATAAACAGAGAGAATCATACTACCTAGACACTAGTACTAGCACCCAAAAGAAAAGGATGAGTATAGTTTTTTTTTGTTCCTACTTACTGACAAATTGGTTTGACCAACTATACTTATAATAGTATGAATTCGGTGAATATTAATTCTTAACGCCACTTGCACCATCCGGCTAACCTGGGGTTAACCCGTTAAACCATTAACCAAGTGTCAAATTTTAGTGGTAACCACGGTAACTCTAGGCTCCAGGTTTAACCGGTTAACCCCGGGTTAGTGGGATAGTGCATGTAGCGCTTACACATTTAACCAAACTCTAGAGGAACTACACAAATTACTCAAAAGAACATTGACAAAGATATTTAGCGAAACTTTATAAAAGACGTGTAAGTAAGAAAAATACCTTTAAAAAAAATACTTACAGCGTATTTTTGGCCCATCCTGTAATAAAATAGCTCATACCTAACAGTAATAGACAAGCATATAGAGCGGACGTAGACGGTTATTACTGATAATTTCAAACGCGATTTTCCAGGCATTTAACTAGATATTACGTCGATCTAGTTTCGCAAACAGGAGTGGCCATGTAAATCAAGTAATAATGATCCCACGACCAGAAATTACGGCGGCATTATTTTAGTGAAAATCATAGGTTATCGTTAAAGCTTAATCGTAAGTTTAAGATAAAACTTGGTGACATTTTCCTGGTGTAAAACATAGCTAATCAGCTGCACAAATCAGCTGCAATATCAATATACCTACCATTCAGTTATTGCTGCCACGTGCCAGATATTTTGCACAATAAATCGCCCAATAATATACGAGGTTCGCGTATGACCTATAAATTTACCTAACAAAATAAAAACATCCTGCGGCATATAGGATGTTTCTTTTTCTTTCGAGTTATGTTGTTAGGAATTTCATATTTATAAAAAAAAAGCAATTCACCATGCTAACTCAAAAAAAAAGACATTGCAGTAACAAGAGTGTCAATAGTGACACCATAAACGTAAAGTTACTGTGGGAATACGTTTATAATGGCACTTTGTCGCGTCAAATTTGATGCTAAAAAAACGAACTATTACAGATGGACTGTGAGGATGAACTCAATGTAACTCTCCATTTTCAAATGACACATACATATATAGTTACATATATATGTACATACCACATACGTATACGTACGTCAGTGGGTAACGCTTAAGATTATTCTGTTATCGTGTTAAGTGGGTACTTATTAATTGCGATTAACAATTAGAATTACAGTTCAAGTGTTATCAAATCGCAGCGTTAATGTATTAACGTAAGCTGTATAAGAGCCATTCCACACTAGCCACTCCCGAGCGTCGACGTCTAGTCGACTTTATGGCTGCTGCCCAACGCAACGCTGGCGCAACTGCGCAGCGACGCTGTTTTCCATAGCGATGACTAGACGCCGACGCTCAAAACAAGCCAGTGTGAGGTGGCGCGTGGGTGGCGCTTACCTATAGTTCGTTTTTTTTTAGCATTAGAACTTTTTCTAATTTAACCTTTACTTTTTTAATTTTACCTTTGTAAACAATCTTGATGTGTCTTTTAATTGAAAAACATGTTTAAAAAATAAGTCACGGCAAATATGTAACAATTATGAATCTAATATGATCATTTATATTCTTCTGCTTTCATAAGTATAAGTTACTGATTTTTAAAAAGCGTTTTTCAATTAAAAGACATGTCAAGATCGCTTACCTTCTTTCTAATGCTAAAAAAACGAACTATAGTCTGCAAACGAGGTCCGAGAAATTATAGGAGGGATGGAGGGGAGTTCATGCGCATGGAGCTTCTAAATGATATATTTGACTTGTTAACCTACATTTCCTTATCATTCGCGTTATTTTTAGTCGCACAAAGATAGCAAGAACTCACTTTTTTTTTTTAATTTTATAAGATCTTTTATCAGGATTTATTCAGCGTCTTGGCGCCAAATCACAGTTTCATAGAGGATCACTCAGCTAAGCCGCGAACAGACCGAGAGACAATCGATCTACTCTATACCTACTCTAAGTAACTAAAAGCACCTCAACAATTTAGTGTGCGAATAACATCGCTATACCTAGATTACCTTGGGTTTCAGGGTTCCGTACCTCAAAAGGAAAAAAACGGAACCCTTATAAGATCACTCGTGCGTCTGTCTGTCCGACCACCCTTCCCCCCCCCCCCCCCCCCTTATCTCCGAAACTACTTAGATCTTTTTCTATAGATGACAGGAATATTTATTATAAATGTCCAGTCAAGCGTGAGTCGGACTTAACCCTTACAAGGACAAGGAACCCTTGGAACGCGAATCCGACTCGCACTTGGCCGGTTTTTATTACGTATTTTCTATCATCGCCTCTTCATTATGGAACCCTATTACCCTAAACATTTACATACTCGTGCATACGATAGTATTCGGACAGACATACCTAGATCGGCCAGATCAGACATAAAATAGGAAGACGAGGCGTAATAAGATAACAAAACACGAGTGAAACAAATGTTTATCTGTTTTTAATTACTTAATTAGCTTATGTTTATGTATTATCTCGGAAATCGTCTGAGAAACTACGCCTAATATTGCTCCTTGACCCGCGCTCAATACTCCTCTTTGGCCTAGATATACACTGATATGACTGAAATAGACTCTGATATGCGAATATTGGTCCAGGGTCCTTTTCTGACGTAAGTAAATAACGTATTATTCATTTACAAGCACCATATGAACATAGTGCGTTTTAGTTTTACACTCCATTTTGTTTAGAGCAAATAATATAAATTGGAATCTACATATTATGAACATTGTGTGTTTATGTTATAATCAGATAGGTTATGTTTTTGTTTTGAATTATTTATGATTATGTATCTACGTTATGGTTAATTTATATTAGATTTGATTAAATCCTACGTAGGCCATACGTTTACATGGTATGTTCTCGCGTAAAGTAAAAAATAGTGTTTCACCTCACCTCTAACTTAGCAGCAAAGCTCTAAAGCTTTGAAACTCTCGCAACGCTCAAGATTCCACTTTTTAAACAAATTTTGAAGCCTTTCGATGAGATGCACCTATAAAAGCTGACGAAATGATAAAAAAATGTAAGTATAAAAGAAAATCAGAATATAGGTTGGTAGGTATATAGAAAACATATGTTGGTGTTGGTACTTAATCAAAACTTATAAACATACATTTGTGTAAAAATATCTACAATTATGGTACCTACAGCAAATTGGCAGCCAATTAGGTAGGTACAGTCAGTACCAAAAGTAACGATTCAGACTACGCGTCAAGAATATCTACCATTCTCTAATTACTAATTAGATCAGGGGTCTCCAAACTTTTTTACCTGAGGGCCATATTGCGCCTCAGAAACTTGGATCCCGCGGGCCGGACGCTTTGGGTGTCGGCGGGCCGGATTGAAACGCGTCGCGGGCCGCATTTGGCCCGCGGGCCGGGGGTTGGAGAGCCCTGAATTAGATTAACAAAAACAAAGATCCTGTTTGGAAATGTATTCCAGGATGGCAGATACTTTTGGAGCATTGTTTCGAGTGTTGATGCTGACGGTACTACGTTGGGGTCGACGGTCGATGAGATCCAACCATATAGCCTCCAGCCTCCAGTATATTTTACTTTCGGAAAGAGAAGATATTTTTTGTGTTTCTTCATATTGGCACTCGCTACCTACAGCAAATTACAATATGTCCTATTTTCACTCTCCGCATAACTTACGCATATCAACTGTGCCCTATAAAGAGGTATTATTAGCATCATTGTCGTTGGGTTAATTAATAAACATTGTCAATATTCAGCAAAACAAAAGCTAAAAACAGGACGAGCCATAAATACCTATGCATTATTTAGGAAAATCGAGAGAGAAAAGACCGGGTAAGCGCGCCGCGGGGTCGATTTCCAATTATTGTCTATTTTCTTTCATAACTTCAAAATTATCTACCGAAAAATTTATTTAAAAAAATCCTTACAACAATCCCTTTTGTTTGATGTCACACAAAATAGTTTATTTTTCTTTTCTAAATTACCCCTCCTAGAGTGTGGACGCAGTAATGCCAGTAATAAATAAGCAGAGGCGAGATCTAACTAACGGCGCGATTCGGGAAATGAATTAGACATTCACTAGATATGAAATAGTAAAGATATGTGACGTTCCATGGTAAAAGGTACCTTATGGCGGCTGGCGCTTACGCTATTATTAATGCCGCTCCAATATTCAGCCGGGCCATGGTACCTTTTACCGTAGAACGTCACATATCTTTACTATTTCATATCTAGTGAATCTCTAAATCATTTCCCGAATCGCGCCGTAACTTATAGTTCTGTTCCTGTCATCAGTTACTGAATTAAGTAAGTTGTGTGAAGAGCACTTTGATTTGTTATACTACATTCCATGTTCAATTTCAACTAAACGCCGCTTTCTTTCTTACGTCTTAGTTTGTTCCAATAAATATGCCACCGTTTAGCTGGAATGCCGCCCTGCAGGGCAGGAACTTGGCGAACAATCTCTCTTTTATTAGACGACATAAAAGAGAGATTGTTCGCCAAGTTCCTGCCCTGTATCAATAATGTATCACCTTCGTAGAACGGATGTGGGCAAGAGACCGCGGTCACCACAGCTATGACAATTGTCAATTGTTGGCATGAAAATTAAACCACTAATTTGTTTTATAAGGGGGCAAAGTTGTTGTTTAACCGCTCATGCTAACATTGATATCCGAACAAGCGAATGATTCCATCACAATGATTTCGCATATTTTCCTTGTTGATGATAAGAAAAATCAAGCGCATAATTTTATTATACTAACGTCTAGAAATAAGTATCTACTTAATTCTAAAATCCACCCTCACTAGCGTCTTTTGAGCGTTGGCGTCTAGTCAGCGCTATGGAAAATGACGTCGCGGTGCAGTTGCGCCAACGTGGCGTCGAGCGGCAGCCATAGAGTTTGACTAGATTAGACGCCGACGCTTGGAAGACACTACTGTGTGGTGGCCCTAAATCATTGATATAGAATAATCAGTGCCCTAAATAAATGTATATCGGACTTTTGAATTTGAAACGTCAAGGTAATTTTTTGACTGACAAATTTAAATACCTGGAACTATTCAAAGACCAAATTACTCTATGATTGGTTGTAATAGCCGTATGCCGTATCTATTCCTGAGTTAGGGGTCATCCATTAATTACGTCACACGTTTAGGGGGTGGGAGGGGGTCAAAAAAATGTGACATGTTGTGACATGGGGGAGGGGGGAGTCACAAACATTGTGATGTCACTTTAACTTCATCAGTAACCGAAAATTAATTTATATTTTTTTATTCGCTGTACAGTTAAATAATGAGATTTTGGATGTAACTTTCGTTGTGTTATAAAATTACTAATATTTATATATCTAAAATATTTTTTTATTAAAAAAATAATGCCGAGTTAATATTGTCGATTTCGTTGAAAACAAAATTGCCTAAAATGTGACGTCACACCAGGGGGGGAGGGGTTTGCAAAATAGCGCCTTTTTTTCACAATAATTTGGAAAAAAGGTAGAATGAATTTCCAAACTTGCACAAGAAAGCAAAGCTTGTGCAAGTTTGTAAATTCATTATGAAGCAAACCAAAATTCTAACTTGATTCTAACGCTTAAGAATCTCATTTCTACGATTCATAATTGGAACTTGGGTGACTGTCATGATTCATGAAAAGCATTTAACCACATACACTTTCTAAAACATTCCCATAAACTTCGCTTTAGTTTGCCTTCTCATAAATACAATTAAGGAAAGCGCCAGGCGACATTGATTCCGCGAACAATCTACTCTACATCGATCACATACACTCGAATTCTATTTACAATGTTGCCTTAACACCATCCATTAAAGAAGACGTTCTTAAGAAGCGAGCATTGGATAGATTATAAAATCGAGTTGCGTTCAGAAACCGCCTGGATTAGTTTTTCTAGCCGCCATGTACGGCAGGCAGCGAGATCTCCTAATTCCTTAGTAATTAGAGAGAAACCTGCACCCGGAGATAGCTGGCTGTATAAGCGTAGGGCCGTGGAGCCGTGGTCCATAACGGGGACGTTTAATGAAGACATAAAAAAAGTTGCGTTGAAATAAGAAGGGGTTAAAATGGGTGAAGGACGGAGCTATTCAGTGCCAATATGTTTCTAATTTGCTATGATCATGACGATTATGTTTTTAACTCGTTAAAGACAGTTGGTTGGCCGTTGAGTGTAAAAGCTCCGGAGCGTTCGTACCTACGACGTTAAGGACCTACGCTGCTACGTACAGTCAGCATCAATAATAGCGGATGAAACAACGTGCCAAAAGTAAGTATCTGCCACCCTACTTTTCCAAATAGAGAGAAATGTCTACAGTTCGCGATCAAAAGATACCTGATACAGTCGAATTATCGTACCTACATATATTTTTGTTAAAGCTGTTAAAGAACTTTTGATGCTAACTGTACGATGTTAGTACGTTTAGTAAGTACCTATAGGTACCTATATAGAAGAAACGACATCAACGCGCCTCACAGAACAAATTCTGCACTTGAAGTACCTACCTATTTCAAGATTTTCAATAGATTAATTTAACTCGTACGAGGAAGGCGTTGTATACATACAATATAGTGACATACAAATTATCTTTTCAAATTGCGTGTCTTGTTTAGGCCACTCAGCAAGCTTGAAAGGTAGGTAGAGTAGAAATAATATTTATTTATTTATTGCAGTCAATTGGACTATAAATGGAATTCATGCATAAAGCGGCGGCCATGCACTTTTGCAGCTAGGTGTACCTAGTTATTTTACGATTTTTAAATATAAGCACATACTTACCTACTAATTAAATCGCCGTCACATCAGTAAATTATATTTATAACTTTTATAAGGAAAGTTTAGGAATTAAATATAGGTACAGACAAATAAACCGACATATATATGCATGTACATAAATGTGTACATATAAGGAAATTATCATAAATACAAATTTAACGTATACGACAAATTGAGGACTTATCTCAAATATTTAGTACCTATAATAATATAGTTTAACCTGTCAGCTCCCAAGGGCTCAAATTTGAATAAATAAATAAAAATTAAACAAATAGGTAGAATAAAAAATATCTCCGAAATAGCAGTGTCGTACTCAGAATGTGACGATCTCAGAAAGCGACAAAGTCAGAAAGTGACGAACTCAGAATGTGACGTCCTAAGAAAGTGACATACCTACTCCGCCTGAACCGTTATTTTACACTTGACCCAATTAAGCACATATAATGAAATAATTTTAGACTATAATCAAACACTTCTATCTAATATTATGGAAATTAAGCAAAGACATTAAATTTTGGAGCTAAGAAAATAAATAATGTGTATTTTTGAAACTATATACCTATTATATGTTTTTTACTATTTTTAGGCGTTTTAAAAATCTAATAAGGAAATAGGTAAATACTTAAGTTTGTACCTACTAGGTACTACCCCACCGTAAAAAAGGGTTAGGTATCCACAGAGTTAAGTTCTAATGTATCTTTTTTGTTCTCAAAAGCTTAATACCTACTTGAAACAAATGCCCACAATATTGATACAAGCCAAAACATAGCCTTCGGGAGTCTTATGGCCTACTTAATACGACCCAATGTCTCTGCCCGAATCTAGACTGGAGTAGATTTAGTAATTTTTCTACTTTCGAAACCTTTTGTTTTTTGTATATATGTGGTAGGTATGTATGAACCAAAAATATTAATTATACACAAAAATACTCACTTTTATGTTTGGAGCGATTTTTCCACATTTTCCTTATGAACGTCGTCATCTTAACTTTTTTAAAGTTTCGCAACTCAAATCTTTACATAAATGGAAAATTAAAACTGGCTGTTTACAAAACTTTTTTTAATTAATTTTACCGCGGCAAACGCGTGCGCGCTTCGGACTACCCTTCGCGATATGAGCGCGGGAGCTATACCCAGTTTACGTATGATAGCGAACTACTACTAAGATATCAGGACTTGTGCGTAATTTCACTGTTTTTCACACACTACATGACATATATATATGTGTGCGAACGTAAGTACCAGGGACCCAAGGGTACCATATATATATATATATTATGCACTGGTGTCCGAAGTCCGACCGGCTTCCAGACTAGAGAGGTAGTTCGTGGGTTCGTGATTTCGCAACTTTATGCCTAAAGTGGGCAAAGGTGTTGTTTAACTTAATCCCTCGTGCTTATATTGATACCCGAGCAAAAAAGATTGCAAAATTAAACCACGAGCGTTGCGAGTGTTTCAAGACACGCGAGTTAAAAATAAACTTTTCTCCTAAACGGGGTAAGCCAGTGCCCAGAAGTGTACGTTCATACGTTCATGATCATGACCTACCTGGGTCTTAGATCTAGACTCTAAATGAAAACAAATTGAAGCTACCATAAAATATAACGCCACCTAAAGACTATCTACATTATTCAATGACCTATATGCAACTTCTACTACTAATTAGGACTTGGGGTAGTCATTAGTCTCGATCTCTTCTAAGTAATAAGTGTCGACTGGCCTAATCACCCAATATTTAGTATCAAAATGGTAAGGAAGTGTAAGTTCAACACCTTGACACTTGCATTGTGTTGTCTACTCTCCATTGTTTACAGTTACATAAATTAATTGACAATCGGTCGACAAAACTTTTGAGTAAAATTAGTGTGAGGCATAAAATGAAGCGCATATTTTATTTATTACTAAATAAATAATAGAACAATTTTACACATATCGATTTTACACAATAAACTTAATAAGGCTTATTAATATTCATATTTAAATACATAAAAAAGCATCCATAACTGAAAAAGAAAATAATATCTTATAACTTTAAACGAGCAATTCTTGTATATTTAAGCTCGGCCTCCCAGATATTATGTGATAAACACACAAATAAATGCTCTTACCAAGATTAGACCTCCGGACCTCCTTCTTAGTAGGCTAGACAGAGTAGACTAGACTAGGCTAGGAGGCCGTATGTATATGTATAGTCTGTATAATAAATTCTTAGTAGTCATACCTAAGTATATATTGAATCTACAAACTTCCTCCTTAAGTATATATGTGCTTTCCCGGTTGCATTCTAATGGAACCCAGAGTTTTTACGAAAGCATCTGTCATCTGACCTTACAACCAAGACGGCAGGTACCACAGCTGGGATTTGTAACCACGACACGTCTGGATTGTAAGCCGTATCTCTGGATTGTAACCTACTTACCACTACTTACGCGCCCTACCATTTAGTACAAGTTATACACTTGCTATAGCTATTATTTCAAGCTTCACCATTTAGAAATAAATGTGAGCAGCAATTTTGACATTTTCAGCAAACGTCAACATAAGATACGAGCTTACTAAAGCTATCAAATTCCCGTAACATAACGTACAAAGAGATATAAACCTTATATCAACGCACTAAGATCTTTAATGGTTTAGATAAGTTTACACACGCAGCTGATGCAAGCTCTGTCAATCACCTATCATCGCGCCTGATGCAATATCTGAGTTCTTGCACGCGAATCAGGTTTTATTTAAGTCCCGCCCGTGGATTTTAAGGTCCGAATGGGTAATTGCATGATAATAGGGATGATGAATTGATGACACATGTTGAATTTTATAACAAAATCTAGTAAAATAGATAGCAAATGAGCAATTTATCACAATAGATTTGTTAGATGTATTTTCCGATATATTTTTTTTCTTGTATAATAAATTCCGATCGTCTTTTTTCCCTGTATAAAAATTTCCGCACGCCTTTTTTCCCTATAGATATATTTCCTGGTATATTTTTTTTCTTGTATATATAAATCTGAACGCCTTCTTTCCGTATAGACATATTTTCCGATAGATTTATTTTCTTATACACAAATATCTGAACGCCTTCTTTCCCTGTATTTTTTTTAACATAATGCAATATTTTATAGTCCTTAATTTTACTAGGGGACAAATTCCCGGCTGTCTTTTTTCCTGATCAGAAATTTTAAAATAGATATGATTCTTGATAGAAAATTATATGACATGACCTTTTATGATGGTATCTATAGCCACCACGAATCAAAATTTCGCCGCCGTGACTACTCTCAATAAACTTCAACTGAACATTTACTTCACTGGGGCCAGCAGGCTCCATTTTCACAATTTGTTCGTACTTACAAAATTAAATTCAAGGCGAAGATAATGAAGTAACAATAAATGACAATTACAAAGTCAAAGACAAACATGTAATAAACTAAATAGACAGAAAGTTATCTACACGTATAAACTGTATAGAGGATTAATAGGCGTACTTCTGTCAAGTGCCTAACTAAGTACAACGTTTCACTCGTTTGATTTGATTACTGATTGGTAAAATTCCTTTAAAGATAACTAACCATGATACACAAAATATTCCACACAAGATTGCAAACAGGGTCCAAGCAAATAAGAAGTTTTGCCCCTAGTAAAATGAATGACCATGAAATTTTTCGTTAAACAACAAAAATACAGGGAAAGAAGGCGTTCAGATATTTGTGTATAAGAAAATAAATCTATCGGAAAATATGTCTATACGGAAAGAAGGCGTTAAGATTTATATATACAAGAAAAAAAATATACCAGGAAATATATCTATAGGGAAAAAAGGCGTGCGGAAATTTTTATACAGGGAAAAAAGACGATCGGAATTTATTATACAAGAAAAAAAAAATATCGGAAAATACATCTAACAAATCTCACAATATTGTGGTAATTAAAAAAATATATGGAAATAATACAAAAATACAGCACCTTAAAAGTTTCAAAATTTAAGTTTTTTTTAACTTTCAAAAACGAAATAAGTAAGGATACACATTCCAGTCGATTCCTCACATTTTATCCAAAAAAAGCTTGTATAGCAACTATGTATATACATAAACGCAATATTTCACCGACAAAAATGCAATTTTCTTGTTTTGTTCATACTTCAAGATGCGATCTCAGTGACTTTGACGTCACGTTCATGTAGCGTTTTGTTCGGGGTGTTTCGCGAGTGAAGTACGAAGGTCGGACTTTGACTATCATTTCTGACTTTTGTATTGCTTTATATAATGCAAATGGGTCCCATATAGACATTTGATCCTAAAAACAAACCTGATTGATTGATACCATAAATGAAAATTTGTCATCTAGCCTATTGCCAAAAAAACCTGGCAAGCTTCGTTGGATTCATACACTTACTAAAATTAAGAACTTTTATTAGGTACCTACCAGGGATGTTGCGAACATCCGCATCCGCATCCGCAACCGCGGAACTTCCGCATTATTTTCAACATCCGCATCCGCATCCGCATGAAATCGATGCGGAGCTTATGCGGATGCGGATGTCGAACAAGTCGGCCCAGGAACGTTTTAGCGGCGGCGTAAGTGCTAGGTAATTTCGTCATTACCTATAACGAAATCGTCTAGATCCAGAAAAGTCGGCCAAGTTACTGTTTATTAAATATGACGCACCTATATTCTTGCTCAAATACTAAACGTTACGTTTTTTTTAATAAAAAAAATACTAAAAATGTAATATTTGACATTTTCTAAGTACCTAATCTTGACATCCGCATCCGCATCCGCATCCGCGGATGTGAGCCTTTAAATATCCGCATCCGCATCCGCATCCGCGGATGTCAAAAAATCTGATACCTATAGAAACCTATAGAAAAATATGATAGCCGGACTTATAGCGGATATGATGGTCGTTCTTGTCTACGTGACAGCGTGATAAAACGGTGTCCGTCACTTTCTTTCCCACGGTGTTAAACAGTGACAGTTATTTTATCACGTGGATAAAGATGGATAAAGCTATCCATAATAAGCTGGCTGATAGTACCTACCCAGCTACCTATTATTTTTAATGCATAGCTTATTCGTAACTATTATTTTGCATTATAAATCAGTGAACGCATATAAACCATGGAAGTATTCTGTCCGCTCAATTATGACCCAACGTAAAGTATTCGATTGTAGGCGGTGCTTACAGAGTGTTCGATTGGCAACTTCAGTGCGGCCGAGATGACAGTCAGTGAGGGATGGCTAAATTGGTTTATAAAAACTACGTTTTTTTGTAATTAAAAATGTCTTCATGTATCGTGAAGTGGTGCAGAAGTTGTTTTAGTTCATATCAAGGACAGTGGAATCACTTTTCACTTGTAGTAAACAGATAACTTCAGTAAAATTTGGAATAAACATGACGACATTTTTTCAATACTACCGTGCTAAGCTAAAACGTAACAACTGCATACGACTTTCATAACAACATACGACTTTTTAAATTGCGAGGATAATAGGGATGGTTTTATGCCAAATGAAGTAGACTATTTTATTATAGCCTGACCAGTAATATATGATAATTGTCAAGAGGGCGCTGTTATTCTCATGTATAGGGTGACAATTCAGTGTAGTATGAAAAAATTAGTTCCAGTGAAATTCCGCAACATGGCGCACCCTCAATAGATCCTGGTTCACCTATAACTTCTGATTGGTTTAGGTATTTTCTATATACAGTAGAATCCGCTTATAATGACATTGAAGGGAAGTAACAAACATGTCATACTAAGCGGATGTCATATAAAGCATAGTTGATAAACTTTTTATTTTATTTTTTCCAAATTAATCTCAAACAATTTTGTGAGAGATGAGTTTTATTAACCTTATACCAATTATCAACTTTCACCGAGAGTAAAAACTAAAACAATTTAAACGCCACAGACGTCCTCGCAGGGAAAGATGTGGGGCCGGCCACGAAAACCAGCGAATTTGTCAGTATAACCGGACATAATTCCATAAAAATAGTATTTATAGGTCGAAGTTATCTTATCCGACTTTGTCACAAAGAATTTCATATGAAAACCAAACTTCGCACAGTAATTGCGTCATAGTAAGCGGTTGGTCAGTATAAGCGGAGTCATAATAAACGGATTCCACTGTAATTATAAATGTAGTAATAAATTCCTTCTTACAGATTTGTATTTTCCTTTTTTATTTCATGAGATGGAGCTATAAAAAAACTACCTAGTTATTTCAAATTAATAATCAAATTTGGTATTGTCATTTTACATTACTTTCCATTCAAATTCCCACAATATGCTATTCGCAGAGAACTATGGAAAAAAGCTGTCCAATTAGAGAGACATGAAATTGAGTGGATGCCTGGCAAGATATATAATGTTCTATTCATGAGATAACCCGTGAGATAATCATATCCGGTCTCCTATATGTAGATACATTTTTTTCTATCACGCTTTCACTGAATTAATTTAACAAATACACACATTATCTCAAAATGTTGATCATTTTAATCCACCCTCTACTGTCACATATATGTAGGTTCTCTCTCAAGCCATTTCCGTCAGTAGAAAAGAGCGGCGAATTTAGAAAATGTAAGCGCGCGAACGGTTATGGTCCCATACAAAATTGTAATTATGCGCCTTTTTCTACTGACAAACTTGCTTGACCGGCTATATACATATAAAATATTTCCATTGGAACTGAAAGTGGGGATTTATTGTGACTCCGCCTGTTCAAATGTTTTTGACCCGATTCCTGTACCTACCCATGTAAATTTTGCAGGCTGTATAGCCTGTCCGATTTCTAAGATCAAGTTCGCCATACATTTACTATGGCGTACTTGATCTTAGAAAAACGGACAGACTATACCAGTACGGCTACCATCAGTTTGGCACTGACAAACGCCGTCGAGAACGTAATTTACTTTCTATACATCTCGCTCGTACTCGCATATTAGTGCAAACGAGATGTATAGAAAGTAAATTACGTTCTCGATAGCGTAAATGTTAGTTTTGACACTGTCAGTGACTCATGGTACGGGCTCTGAACGTGACTTCGCACTGCCATACAGATTGATAATAAAATATACAAAATACTTATTATAGCGGAATACATTTATACAACAATGAATATTTAATTATGTTGAGTTAGTCTGTCATTTAATTTCATAACAACATTTTAACTAAGTAGTTATCTTTTAATCTGCATTAAATTATTATACGTGAATTATTTGACTGGTTCTTCAATGTATGGCATAAACCTATCCCTGTCCAAGTCATATTCTAATCAAGTATGAACCGCGAATTCTCAGCGACCAGTACGTACAGCAAGAAGGTTATTAGCGGATTAATGTCGCTGATTGGTAGTTATTGACATTATATGCATTTCATCTACACTTAGCTGTGTACGTTAGTGTAATAGAGACAGGCTCTGTAAACGTATCGTCTTATTTAAATGTAGGCGTAATTGTGTATGTGTGCTAATTTGGCCCGAGAATTTGAACGGTAATGTTCCCAAAGGCGGTTTCCAGTTATATGCTTTCACTGTTATAAATAAATAAATTGTTTTATTAATGGACCTATAATATTACGGACAGAGTTTCGCTTACAACACAACTGTGATTCCAACATCCACCAGTTTCATAGTATTTACGCGTGACACACACACATTGACAGCCCACATCCACCAGTTTGCCGTCAGACGAATCGAAACGTCACTGAAGTAAACATGTCGAAGAAAAATATAAAATATGCCGGCATGCGTAGTTAAATCCTGCTAGAATTGTACCGATCGAAAGAAAAAAAGTCACGGAATAACTTTTCATACTTAAGTTTATCAATTAGTACGTAAAATCACGATAATTTGTTGTTTATAAATTATCAAACTGCAAAACAGGAGTGTGACCAGTAACATGAATAGGGTAATTTCCCGAAAGTGGGGTAATTGATACCCTTCTTATTAAATCATTATGTGTTAAGACTGTTAAGAGATCATTTAGGTAAATAGTTAAATTATTGATTGTGCATTTCAAACTAGGTCGGTATGGTAATTTCCCGATACTAAGCAGATTAGACGCTTACATGCATGTTTGATAGTTAACGTTTGTTTGTTATGTATTATATTTTTTTTTTGTTGAAAACCAGATATGTTTCAAGTTAAATGTATAAATTAAAAAAACATGACGAACTGATTTCATTACGATGCTAAGTATCATTAGGTATTGAAAATAATGTTTGCACAAAGTAATTGTGCAATATTGCGCATCTTCAAGACCTATAAAATCAGATACGTACACACCTTTTTTATTGTCTAACGTAAGACTGTCCTAATTTTTTTATTTGAAAACAAGGACGATATTAAAAATAATGGTTTCACCATTAGGGGAGAATTTGTGTTACATGGTAACACTCGTCTACACGCACACATTCAAACCGTCCGCCATTGCAGTGTCACAGTTTGTCTTAGGTGACAGTCCGTCCGATGGTTTTATTTTATTTTTTAATTATTTTAATTACGGGCACGAAGAATGGTGCCAGCACAGTGGTGTCATGCAGTGACTTTTTTTTATGTTTGTAATCTTTGGAGCTATTTCTCCATTCTTCGCCAAACTAAAAACGCTATCTTAAAAAGCTAAAAACGCTATCCCTCCATTCTTCGTCAAACTTCTAGGTAGACAAGAGCAAGGCATATACAGAGCTATACTTGGTCAACCAGATCTTGACAGTAGAAAAAGGCGGCAAATTTGAAAAATGTAGGCGCGAAGTGATATCGTCCCATAGAAAATTTGAATTTCGCGCCTTTTTTAGTGTTCCGTACCCAAAGGGTAAAAACGGGACCCTATTACTAAGACTCCGCTGTCCGTCCGTCCGTCCGTCCGTCCGTCCGTCCGTCCGTCTGTCACCAGGCTGTATCTCACGAACCGTGATAGCTAGACAGTTGAAATTTTCACAGATGATGTATTTCTGTTGCCGCTATAACAACAAATACTAAAAACAGAATAAAATAAAGATTTAAGTGGGGCTCCCCTCCCATACAACAAACGTGATTTTTGACCGAAGTTAAGCAACGTCGGGCGGGGTCAGTACTTGGATGGGTGACCGTTTTTTTGCTTGTTTTGCTCTATTTTTTGTTGATGGTGCGGAACCCTCCGTGCGCGAGTCCGACTAGCACTTGGCCGGTTTTTTTACTGACAATATTTGGTTGACCAGCTCGTCATATATGACAGGTCTATCATACTTTGTATGAGCGCCATCTGTGGACGAGTAGAGGAATAATTTTTAAGAAAAAAAAAACCGACTTCTATGTGGCCCGGTGAAAGATTATTGTAGATGGTGCGCTATGTAGAAAAGGAAGCATTTCGTGTCTGTAAGGCTCGCAGTTCTAACCTAACCTAACCCACTTTTGTTCGGTTCTGTGAGGATAGCAGTTCAAACCTAACCTAACCCACTTAACGGCGCATGCGGTGCGGTGTACGGGGATTTGAGCGGGAGGGGTTTGGCCTCATCATACTTTATACCTACATTTTATGGTAGGTAATCATAGTGGTTTATTTAGTTTAGGTATCATAGTGGTTTTCCTGGTCAAGGTCCGGGTCTGTGTCCGAGTCCGGGTCCGAGTCCGGGTCCGAGTCCGGGTCTAGTCCAGGTCCGAGTCCAGGTCCGGGTCCGGGTCCGAACCGGATCCGGGTACAAGTCCGGATCTGGATCCGAGTCCGGGTCCCAGTCCAAGTCAAAATCGAAATTCGAAATCACCAAACATGTACTATGCGTCGTTGAAGAGTTCTGTTCTGATCATCATCAGCAGTTCCAGTTCATCAAATGCGACAGTTTTTAATGTTAATGCTTTATTTTATGATGAAAATACAGAAAATTCTATACGTGTGCCTTTAAGATTTGAGGAGTTCCCTCGATTTCTCATGGATCCCATGTTCAGAACTTGAGCTTGACATAAATATGGCTTAAAAACCTGACTTGCTTAACAAACATAACGAAAAGAAAAAATCGCCAAACGCGAGCTATGCGTCGTTAAAGAGTTTCGTTCTGGTCATCATCAGCAGTACACTTCCTCAAATGTTACTTTTTAAATGTATATGCTTGATTTGTTGATTAAAACACAACAATCACTATATGTATGCCTTTAAGATTTGAGGAGTTCCCTCGATTCCTTATGGATCTCATCATCAGAACTCGAGCTTGACAGAAATGTGGCTTAAAAACTAAACTTGCTTAACAAACATAACGAAGAGGACAAATCGCCAAACGTGAACTATGGGTCGTTGAAGAGTTCTGTTCTGATCATCATCAGCAGTTCCACTTCATCAAATGCGACAGTTTTTAATAAAAATGCTTGATTTTCTGATGAAAATACAAAAATCTCTATACGCACACCTTTAAGATTTGAGGAGTTCCCTCGATTCCTCATGGATCTCATCATCAGAACTCGAGCTTGACAAAAATGTGGCTTAAAAACTTAACTTGCTTAACAAACATAACGAAGAGGACAAATCGCCAAACATGAACTATATATGCGTCGTTGAAGAGTTCTGTTCTGATCATCATTAGCAGTTCCACTTCATCAAATGTCACGTTTCTGAATGTATATGCTTGATTTGTTGATAAAAACACAAAAATCACTATATGTATGCCTTTAAGATTTGAGGAGTTCCCTCGATTCCTCATAATCCTCATGGATCCCATCATCAGAACTGGGTTTTGACAAAAACGGGACCAATCTGTATGCATATACTTACAATCAAAAAAAAAATTTTCAAAATCGGTCCAGCAATGACGGAGATATAGAGTAACAAACATAAAAAAAAAATAAAAAAAACATACAACCGAATTGATAACCTCCTCCTTTTAGATTTGGAAGTCGGTTAAAAATCAAACTTTCTTAAATATTTTCACCGACCTGTTTATAAGCGAACGCCGTAACCTATAAACGCTTGATTCCTGAGTTACGCGTTCCCGGTCCTTTACCCTCCACACTCCTAAGACCCCGCGTACTTATGTTTAAGATACATTTTGAACTTTTTGTGTAACTAAGGGTTCAATTTCTAAAATAAAACATAGGTTTCTACTTTCTGGGTCTCAGCCTACAGACATACAAAGGTTCATTGTTATTGTATTAACTTCGGGTAATATTTTAGCCATGTTTTCCTATAGGTATACCTACATAGGTATGATAACATAAAGTATTATGTCCGCTAGAACATGACCTTACCTGATCGCTATCTCTCGAGTTATTACACACACGTACCAGGTACCTATCCTAGTGTCAATTTATTAACTAGACAGTAGACAGCCAGTAATCATAATCATCCTCGATAGCGATCAGTGGATCTGATTACAGCGTCAGGGCTTGTTAACGTTACCAATTCACATTATAAAGTAACGTTACTTAACGTTAAAATCATAAAAATACCTTATTACTGGTAGTAAATGGTAACGATACTTGATAACTTAACATTATTATAACGTTAGCTAGTTAACGTTAATTTTACCGGTAATTTTACTTTTTATTGCAGGGCTTGTTAACGTTACCCAATTCACATTATAAACTAACGTTACCAAACTAACGTTAACACTATCATTCTTTAAGCTGATATTTGCTTGTAATTTCATACACAATTTTAAGGCCAGTAGACCTTATTGACCATAAATACGGCAGGGCTTCTGTCAAATTGAAATAGAATCAGTCAAAATCAAAATACATTAAAGATAATTATGTACGTTAGTAAAACTCAACTTTAATTCTAGTAGTTAGAGTTCATAGTCTTTTGACATTATTCTTTATGTTTATCAAATGAAAGAGGTGGTATTCTACTTGTTTAAGATCTTTGTCCAATATGCATTGCGTCTCACTCTCTCATTAAGCAAAATGTGAGACGCAAATACACAATGGACCGAGATTGGACAGATAAAATACCACCCGGCTGTGTCGGAATATATTTGCCAAAATAAGAAGGTTGCAAAACGTCATAAATTAGTTTGTTAAATATGATGGTATAGCTAATTCGTTACTTGGTCGGTTTATATTAGGTACAGGCGTCTTTGATATAATATACGTCAAGATTATATAGGTTGGATAATGTCTTGATTTTTTTTGTGAAATATGGAGGTGTTGCTGAAATGTAATTTAGTCGGATTATATTAAATGAGACACCTATTTATTGATGTTACTGCTTGCTTGTAAAATAGTCTGGTCAGCACAGTTCATAATGTATGAGAGCTCTACATGAATTCTCACACCAGAGATTTTTTGAGATGTGATAACCTATGTTGCAAATACTATATTTAAAAAGAAATCTCCACAAAATATGTCACATTCTTTTAATAAATCCAAACTATTATTAAAATACAAAAAATATATCAAAACATGAATCCGACACTCGAGATTTTAATATCATTTTATTTTACATTTCTAATTCCCGTTTCATTTACACCCAATATTAAATCTTTTTCCGTAATAAAATGCGTATATAATTACTGTCATCATCTGTATTTATTTTATTTCTTTAACCCCTTATTCATAAACGCGCTACAAACTTCAATTAGCTAATAATAGTAATAATCGTTTGTCCTTATCTGTCACTTTAACTTATGTATTTGTAAGTAAGGGATAAACATAATTGAACTAAATCAGGCCCGTAAAGTTTATGAATAAAGTGGTTAATCTTTATTGCACAAAAGAAAAACCTTATAGTACAAGAGGCGGACTTAATGCCATAAGGCATTCTCTACCAGTTAACGATGGCTTGTCCTCCGGGCCATTTGATCGATGACCTCCTTTGATTATTTATTTTTAATGGACGCCAAAATCCAGACAGGAACTTCGATTTTGACATTTACCACAGTAATGCAGTCGGTAGCAATGTGGCGCTTCAAAATTGCTGCAGTCGACTGCATTGCTGTAGAAAACGTGAAAAAGGTCATTCAAAGGGTAATAGGGTTATATACACCGCGGGGGTTATTACCCGAAAGATTTAAACCAACGATTTTAGATCCTAATTAGAGTATATAAAGTTATATAACACATAGTCCAAAAACCCTTAATTTAAGAGATATTAATTATTTAAAACAAATCACAAGTTAAAAAATCTCAATTCTAACACACCCTTATGCGTGACGTAGCCACCAACTAATTTTACAAGCAGACGCACTAACTGCATGGTTATTAGCCAAATTCGAACTTCTAACGAAATTTTGTTCTGTTCTCAATCACGAGAGTGCAATCACGATAACTGGCTGATAGTTTGACGAAAATGACGAAATTGATGTCAAGATATGCGCAAGATAAAATCTTTAAATTTGATTGACTGTAATAAATAAAATTCGCCATGCCGCATTATCCTCCGGCTCATTTAGCGGATATTCACTTTGTGTACGGATTTGGAAACCCGAAGAACTATGTGCTTCCGGCACGACGGACCCACTTCAGCCTCGTTCCCAGTTCGTAAATTGGCTAGACGAACAATACCCTGAGAGGTGGATTGGCCGTGGAAGCAACGTCCTAACCTGGCCCGCCCGGTCACCCGACTTAACGTCATTGGTTTTTTTTCTATGGGGAACTCTGAAAGATAAGGAAGGAATACTCAACACCAGTGAAGTCTGGAGAAGAATTATTAATAAAAATTCGAACGGCTTCCGAAGAAATAAAGAACACTTTTGTAAACCTAAATAATGAAATCCGTTTAAAATTAAATCTTTGTGCTGAAAACGGTGGTACACACTTCGAAAACCTAATTCATTCTTCTTCTTCAACCTAGCGTTTTCTCGGTCTAGCGCCAGGGTCCGCTTTCCTGCTCAGCCTTCTCCACTTTGCCCGGTCTTCGGCATCCTCAGGTGTGAAAACCTAATTCATTAAATTAATAAAAAAGCGTAATTGTTTAACATAGTTGTTTATTTTACTTTACTCAGTATAAATCAACACATCGAGAATTTAAAATACGTACTGATAAGCATGATCGATATTTTAACAAAAGGTCATTCATTGATTTTAACAAAGTAATCATCCCTTTCCAGCTGTAGTATGAGTTAAAACAATAAGAGACATGATTTCTTTCGGATATAATCATGGTTAATGGCTTTGGTTATCTCACTCAAAGGAAAAGATTTTATCGCAAAGTTTCAACAATAATAACTGCACTGTACCTACTGTTGTAGTAATTAATAAAGTTTTGATACAATTTGTGGTATTTTGAGGTGCCAATCAATTGAAATAATTTCAACGTAAACATGATCCTAGACATAACTTGACACTTCTTGTCATGGAACACATGTCACTGCATTCGCCGTGCATCGTATGATATCGGAGTGATTCGTGAAATGTCATGATTTAATTTGTACTGAAATAGTAGTTTAATTAAAATATATAATTGGACCCATGTTGATATAACATTATTTACTCGTACTGTCGTCAAAAATACGTGGTTTAAATCTTTCGGGTTATTAAATCCCGCGGTGTATAAGATGAAATGATGCATTAATAAAACTTTAGTTAACTAACAATATTATATTAAATCATTAACAACTTTGACAGCACGATCTCTTCGCAGGTAGGTGCTCTACAAGGAGTTTATATTACAACATTATTTCCAAGAAATAATCTCTCATTATTAAATTATACAACGGGACTTAATCGCGTATCGTTGTATAATTTAATAATGTGTAAAAATCGTGAAAGTTTAAATCAGTGTAATCTCTCATTGTTACGAAAATGTTGGTAGGGTGGCTTTAGGTTACTTTTCGTTCATATCGTCTTGGATATGGGTGAACATGGTGTTAATACACTCAGTATCAATCAACCTGTAAAGATATTGTAGCCTGGCCTTTTCTCGAAAAGTCTTCTAGAAAAATTTACGCTCATGTCGTCTCGGATATGAGTATATTTGGTATCAGTGCATTCAGTATAATATCCTGAACACAAATATATGAGATGACAAGCGCGAAAGTGGTGAGGGTAGTTACTGTGATGCAAAGTTTTTACCATTTTTCTTTTAAACATACCATGTGGGGTACCAAATGAAAGGGCCTTGTGAGTAGATCACAAATATATAACATACTGTAACACTTTTACTACTTAATCCAACAAATTATTTGAAAACGTTCAAAAATTTCACAATGAGTTGATTTCCAACTGCTCTAAATTGACTAAGATAACTTGATCCCAAGTTTCCTTGCAATTATACGTAATCGAGGGCCAGGCTCATACTAGTTCTCATGTCGCGATGCGCTATCGCTAACAAAAACTAAGCGTTACGAATTGCTGACATTTGCTTCTTTTAATTTCTCTACTCAAGCATCGGATGACAGGATCGTTGAAAAGGGACAAACATATCCTTTGACGTTACGTTACTCTTCTCGTGAATTGTCAAATTTTAAAATTCGAAATTAGCTTTGGAATTTGTCCGGGTGGCTATTCGAAGTATAACTTGGTGGACGGTACTTACTAACCAAATAAGCTTGAGGTCCAGTATCATAGATAGTTGTAAGACTTTAAGGGTCTATTTATATCTGACTGTGCATCCTGTATTCTAAACGTTTTGTGAATAGATATAAAAATTGAGACCTATCATTTTTCACATAAACACAGACACTTTATGCATTGAATTATTAAACCTTAACGCAATGCCATAAGTCATAAGGTATATTTTCCTAATATACCTTGATGCTAATTCGAACTTTGTTATAAAAGATGTCATTTTATATCATTCGCGCGTGCATTTCACTCGTACTAGATGAAATATGTATTGGTGCGAGCGAGACGGTTGGGCGAATGATAACAAAATGATATCTTTTTGACATCTTAAACAAAGTTTGACTTGGCCTCTGTGGAAGCCTGGAAATACAGCATACTTCATTGACTTTTTATGCTGGAAATTGATTTAATTATTGCGAGAAAAATAAGTATGTAGTCTTCAATAACTTGTACAGTTATGTACTGCCAAAAAACTAGAAGTGTCCATTAATTGTGTAGAACATTATTTGCTGTTTGTTTCCAAAATCATGCTGCTATTCTGCGAATATAGCAGTTCCTCGGGCAGATAAATTAAACATGATCGAAACAAATACTATTAAATTAACCACAATAGTAAACTTTTCTCTCAGTGTGGGATATTCTCGGTCATGGAAAACTAACAAAATTATTGTTTTTTTCATTAAATCTATAATTAATATTATTGTCGGGAGAAATTCTGACCGTGTAGTCGTGTAAGCTTCATAGCCCATTCTTCAAAAAAATTCTAGTTAGAAATTACTGTTTAGGTAGTATAAAATATAAAATAAAAAAAATGTTATTTCTAAAAAAAGCGGCCAAGTGCGAGTCGGACTCGCCCATGAAGGGTTCCGTATTTAGGCGATTTATGACGTATAAAAAAAAAACTACTTACTAGATCTCGTTCAAACCAATTTTCGGTGGAAGTTTACATGGGAATGTACATCATATATTTTTTTTAGTATTATCATTCTCTTATTTTAGAAGTTACAGGGGGGGGGACACACATTTTACCACTTTGGAAGTGTCTCTCGCGCAAACTATTCAGTTTAGAAAAAAATGATATTAGAAACCTCAATATCATTTTTGAAGACCTATCCATAGATACCCCACACGTATGGGTTTGACGAAAAAAAAATTTTTGAGTTTCAGTTCGAAGTATGGGGAACCCCAAAAATTTATTGTTTTTTTTCTATTTTTGTGTGAAAATCTTAATGCGGTTCACAGAATACATCTACTTACCAAGTTTCAACAGTATAGTTCTTATAGTTTCGGAGAAAAGTGGCTGTGACATACGGACGGACAGACAGACGGACAGACAGACAGACAGACAGACAGACAGACATGACGAATCTATAAGGGTTCCGTTTTTTGCCATTTGGCTACGGAACCCTAAAAACGGGAACAGATATCAAGTTGTTAATTCGCAGACGGGTATTCAATATGATATATAATTCACCCGTGTAGAAACATTTTACTGTGCAATTAATGTAACTTTAACTTTATATTGACTCCACTATTAGTAATTCGGTATTGTTAGATTACAAAGTAATCTGGGAATCGGTAATCAGATTACAAAGTAATTTCGAGTAATCGTGGAACCAGGAATCAATTACGAAATGCCCATCTCCATTTAATATGTCTTTGTCTCACGGAAGTTTTGTTATTAAAATTGCCCATCTCTGCTTGAGAGTGAATGAACATTCGCTCGATTGTCAACGATGATGGCACCTATCAGTTAATCAAACGGTAAATAAGCAGCTGTTAACGTTACCTACTAACGTTAACAATGGTGTATCGATACCTTTGACTTAACGTTAGCTCAAATTGACAGCTGCTAACGTTACCATTTTATTACCGGTAAAGAGTAGTGTAACTAACGGTACCTGGTCTAACGTTAGTTACAACTTAACGTCAAATCTGTCACCTTGTGGTAACGATACCAACTTTTTAACGGTATTTAAAGCCCTGTACAGCGTATAACAGATTACACGGATTTCTACATCTTTTCCTCCCGGAGGCACAGAATAAATAATAAGTCCGTCAACCAAATCTTGTCAGTAGTAAAAGGCGGCAAATTTGAAAAATCGCGGGTTAGCAACACTGTGTTCGAATAATTCCAAAATGCGTGTCATCTGTGTTTTATCTGTGGAATGTGGATCGTGTACGACAGCCGTCACCTTATTTGTTTTCATTTGGTTTTCATTCTGAATCGTTTCTGTTTCAAGAGATATTTCTGCTGTCACCATTAAATACCAATACATTAAATAAGAATAAGCAAAGCTAAGGGGCCTACAATGTACAATCATGCTCGTTGATGGTAAACATTACTAAAAATTGAGGTTATGACAAGTACACACTGGAAGAACTCTTTCGAACTTTTAAGATTATGTTCAGTTTTTTTGTTTTAGGGTTAAAAGGCATAAATAAAATTAAAACGTATGCCTAAATCTATCCAAAAAGACCATAAATTGTGTCCTGGAAACCGTCCATAGGCCCACATGTCTAATATTTTCAGCAATCAGTTGTGACTATTTACAAAGATGCAATAGAATACTACAGAGTATTATGCTTGGTTGAAGTGACCCGGTAACATTGGTAACTTCATTATATTTTTTCAATTAATGACCTGAATTATAGTGTAAGCTAAAGTGACCCTTGTCTTATTTACCTTTAAATTAAATAAACACCCAAATATCAGTTGTTTTATTTTTAATATGTAATCCTATTGTACAATATATACCAATCAAAAAAATTACACAGGTATGTCATATTCATCCAGAAGAGTACACTAATTTACATTAACAAGTGGCATATTATATTGTAAATAACAAATATATGCACTATCTAATTATCTGCATTTTGATATGATATTATTTTAGTAAACTTAGAAGACATAGATAGGGAACAAAGAGAATATAAGCACTACGATAGGGAGTTGTTTTTGATATCTTCAAATTTGTTCATCATTTTGATTAACATTGTTTTAACATCGCTTTTAAATTGTCCGTCCGTTTCAAATTTTTTCTATAAACCGCGAGTGACAATTTGAATTGACGTACGCAGGGCGCGCTCAGCGGAAAAAAAATCTTTTGGTTCGATGTACATTGCTGCTTTTCTTAGCGCAATACTGCTCTTTGAGTGTTGCCCTACTTTAGTTTGCTTTACATTGCTACTGACAAGATTTGGTTGACGGACTATAGTAGGTATACTTAGTAGTAATCATAGGTACCATAGAGAAATATAAGTAAAGAAAGGGCGCTAACCATGAAGTTATATTTTTTAAACTGGAGCGAGTTGTCACTTTTTTTGCCATACTAATTTGAACCTTATCACCGAGACAGAAAGTTGTTCGTACCAGACTAGAGAAAACGGTCTACTTGAGATAGAAAAACCCGAGCCCTGTGTCTCACTCGCACATGTTGCCAATGTTAAAAAGATACCATTGTGGTAGAAATTATATCATTAAACTACTGAATTTAATTACCTTCTTATACAATTTTAGTGCTATATTCAGATTACAGTTCTGATATATTTTAAGTAATTTGTATATAATTATGATGCCAATATTATTAACTGATTAAACCAAGCGCATACACAGCAAAAAAAAACCTAAATTTTAGTATGGTAGGATTTGTAGTAACTTTAAATATTAATTGGTATCCCCAACTTGATGACATTTCTTCAAAACACGTGAATGCGAAATTTCTTAAAAATTGTGAAGAAATGTTATGTTAAAGGTTGTTGGAGTGAAATAATTGCTAATTGTGGAATATTGTTTCACAAGAAAGCCACAATTATTACATTTTACTATAAAAATACAAGACAACATTGTCAAACTCATTAGGGTGACTATGATGTCGGCACGTTGTGAATCGGTCTCACAGAATTCTTATAATTAACGTAGGTAATGTAAAAGTAAGTTTAACTTAATAGGTATGTCTTTATTTCGGCATGTTTAATTTAAGATTTGTTATAGAATACCTAATTGAAGGGATGTTTACAAAAACAACATAACTGATTAGAGCGGTTGTCATTTTTTTTAAGAACATGTTAATCGTTTCAGGTGTCAACCAGTGTAGTCAGTTATGTTGTTTTTGTAAACATCCCTTCAATTGCCAAAATTAAAAACCGAAGTGCTTAACTCCTTAAACATTACAGACTCTCATTTATACATAATATTTTGTTACGGAAAAGGTGTGTCAAACTGTTTATATATATGCAATCGATTCTTTATAGGTAGGACACATTTCCGTCAATAGAAAAAAGGCACCAACTTTAAAAAAAACGTCATATTTGCTAAACAGATCTTCAATGACGCTTACACTTAAAAAAAGCTGAAGTGGACAAAAGGGAAGCCTACCTTTATGAACATACCATGAGTGAGTGCTAAAGAGGCCGACTACAAATGAAAGAATAAACCCGACTACTTAAAATTTCACTTTATTTAGAAAATGTCACACCCTACTGATATATTTCATGTTATCCTAATATCCCACATACAGATGTCTTATGGTCACCCTAATTAGAACGAGATGCAGGGCTCTACTTTGACTTCTCATGTGGACACACTTTTTGGTCAATGTACTCGATCCAGTTTATTAACTCTAAATCCGTGGCGCTAACTCTATACATCAGTTTTCTTACCAAAACAACTATTATATAATCTGTGCCAAAACGCGAGTTATTTCGTAGTCGACATCTAGCGTCAAGTAGCAGACATTATCAGTTGTGCTAGTTGACAATAGATGTCGTGGCAAAGTAAAACTTTAATGCTCAACAATTTTCAGCTAATATTATAACGGCATGCACCGGAAGTCTATTTTCAACTCCTTCTGCTTATAATTTTACTTGTAAATTGTTTTAGTAGTAAATTTTTCGTCAGTAGTGACACTTGTCAAGTAGCAGTACTGATAGTTCCACTACTTGACGTTAGATGTCGACTACGAAATAACTCGCGTTTTTGTAAGAAAACCAATGTATGGAGTGGAGTTACCACTCTTTTTTAACTTATATTTCTCTATGTAGGTACAGAAGATTCACTCTCTAACAAAACGCGTCTATTACGATAGATATGACCGCTAGGTGGCGCAAGCGCGAACAGGCGTCCGTTCAAAATTGAAAATGTTAGTTCCCGTTTCTGCCACGACTCTTCTCTTTCCGCACAGACTCTACTTGATATTCTTACAACAGTGATACTCTATTAAAATTTAATAACGGTGTATTTATGCAGTGATTTATTTATGAACATAATGACAATAACAAAACAATTAGTCACATTAGTTGTTATCATTTATATTTCATGCTCTAGTTTATAAAACAATTAACTTCATATACTTAAATACACGGGGGACTCGAGTGGGTTATATTATTTATTGGATTTTTTCGAAGAGTTGAAGCAAAGGTATCGGTTAACGCGGCTCAACCAAGTATTAGAACTTAGAACGTTACCTTCCGAAATTATTCGCTACCGTCGTCTGTATTCTCTGACAAATATAGTCTAGCCCAAGATGGCAATCGTATGTAGTGAACTGCGAAAAATTATGAATGAATTCATTGATAAATTCGCCATGCACTTTTACGGCTGATAGTACTTAGCATTAAATGTATGGGTGCGACTGCGAAAAGATACGGGACTATTTTCATACATTACGAGTAAATAAGTTTCGACTGGAGTTTCCTATCAATGATTGTCATCTTGGCTAGGCCCCCGGGTGAGATATAACTTGGTTTTTTTTCAGGAAATAATACAGTCATGTAAAAAAAACAAATTTAATACGCAGGAGTCACATTACCAATTGTACAGTCGCCATCAGATATAGCATACCTAGAGGCATGTTCAGAAATTTGTGACCACCTTGGCCGCTCCGATATATACGATGGCGACTGTACAATCAGGGGGGTGTCACTCCGCAGTTTAGGTACATTTGGCCGGCGCGCCCATCGGACAGGCGTATGGCAGTGGGCTGCCGCTCGGCTCGCACGATAGTCGTGTCACGTGGCGCTTGTGCAAAATTGAAAATACACAATGGCTTCGAAACTTACTTCCGTGAGAATCAGACATACTATCTCCGGATAAAAAAGGTATGTTTACATAATCAAAGCTTGTAATTCCTACATATTTATCTTAAAAATAATAAATCGGTGGGTATAAAGTCTATTTTTTTATTCGGTAGACTAAAATGACATTTCATAGTATGAACATCATGTGTCATTTCATACTATGAAATGTCATTTTAGTCTACCGAATAAAAAAATAGACTTTAGGTATAAAAACTTGTCAAGTGATAACCCCGTGCCGACGCTCACAGCTCGGTCATAAAACCGCTGCGCGGAAAGGAGATTCACGGTTCGTGCGCGGTTATAAGTTTCAATTTTGCTTGCAGGCAGCGGTATAGGTGTAATTTTATACCTAAATCTGACTTTTGTGAAGGAGTGGATTTTCTGTACGGTAGTACTATTAGTTATTCTGTGGTACAATTACAATGTAAATTATGATATTTTCCTGTTGTCCTAAAAACTATGTACAGTCGCCATCAGATATCGGTGGAGCGACTGGAGTGCTCAAAAATATCTGAACACGCACTCTAATGCCTTGAGAATAAAGGCGCGTTCAGATATTTATGAGCACTTTGGCCGCTTCGATGTATCTGATGGCGACTGTACAAGTCAAACCCAATACCGTTTTCGCACAATAGGGTACCTATTTGACTACTAGTCAAATCAACTTTTCTTTTTAGGGTTCCGTACCCAAAGGGTAAAAACGGGACCCTATTACTAAGACTCCGCTGTCCGTCCGTCTGTCACCAGGCTGTATCTCACGAACCGTGATAGCTAGACAGTTGAAATTTTCACAGATGATGTATTTTTGTTGCCGCTATAACAACAAATACTAAAAACAGAATAAAATAAAGATTTAAGTGGGGCTCCCATACAACAAACGTGATTTTTGACCGAAGTTAAGCAACGTCGGGCGGGGTCAGTACTTGGATGGGTGACCGTTTTTTTGCTTGTTTTGCTCTATTCTTTGTTGATGGTGCGGAACCCTCCGTGCGCGAGTCCGACTCGCACTTGGCCGGTTTTTTCGAACTGTCAAAACGATTTTGCTACCTAACTATGGAATTTATATGAAACACTAGCATGTGACGTCACAATCAAATAACCTACCTACCAGTGGCGGCGCGTCAAACATATCCATAGGTAAGCCGGGGCTAATTTGGCTTACATATTTCCTTTACAACTCTGCTCAAACGTCCTAAAATAGGCAAGCCGGTGGGAATCGGCTTTTATGGACGCGCGCCCCTACTACCTACTCTTTATAGTTTTATACGAGTTTTAAAATAGAAATTGTGTTTAAAAATAACTGCTGTCTACGTTTCTCTATTAATCTTCTGGCGCTTTATTTCATGCATGGTGTAAAATAATTTGTTTTAAATACAAGTTGTAGTCAAATACCCTATTAAGGAAATACATTAATAATTACAATATTAAAAAAATATAAAACTGTGATGTGATAGCTTTAATTTAATATTTATTCAACGCAATGCATGATATTAATATTTTATAAGTATGAATCATAAAATATGGTGAATATTTTTAACAATGCATGATGGTCTATATTCTATATGAAATGTAGATAAATGCCTATATTAAATCACTTATAAATATTGACTCTAGAATAATATAAAATATTTACTCGGTGACAGAAAAAAGTAATACATAATCAGGGCTTCAGGTTTGTTCATGAGGATGAGAACAATTGACAGAATTTAATTAGGGTGAGTGCTATAGTTATTGGCCACTCCTAACAAACCAGCAAGAAACAAGCCAATTGAAACCTTATTGTTAAGAGTGGCCAATTACTATATAGTTATTATAATTATGAGGGCACCCTGGAATATTTTTAAGCGCTACTTTAAAATAAAAAATAAATAAAAAAACTTTAAAGTGGCTACAATAATTTACATATTTCTTCATATTCCTCTGTCATTTGTTTCAAGTTTATCGTTTCCTTGGACAAGTATAAGGATGCGTTTTATTGCATTCTGTCAATCGGAAATTTTGATTTTGTATTATTTTTTGTGTCACCCTGTAATAGTAATATATTATAACTCACATAATTCAGTCATAAACATAAGTTAGTCACCATAGTGATATTTATTGCTCTATAAGATTCCTTATAATTTAACTCTACACAAGTAGTCATAACTTAATTCCCAGTAATCATGAGAATTAGAGTAATAAACTATCAAAGCAACCAAATTATTCTAGTCTACGGCAATTCATTTCAAAATATTATTATAACTTACATATGTAACAATTATTTATATGTAACCTATCGACTTTCCTCTTTGGAATTAAATCCACTTAACTATATTTAACAATTGAATGTTCACCCACTAAATAAGCATCAATTCAACAGTTATTTCGAATATTTTGTACTGTATATAATTTGGAACTTATGTGGGACAGTTTTTTACTGCAAAAACAATTACAACAAATATGTGGTATAATTTATAATAATCGGTTCCGTAATGTAACAGATTGATTATTAAGGTACCCAAATAAAAATAAAGTGCAATGGAACCCAAAAGGTGGAAATTCAAGATTCATATTAATAATCATGGCTTTATATACGCATACGCGCATATTATACACCTACCTTAAATTTAGTTTACAATTACAATTTACATTATTATTGGCTATTGCACTATGGACCACACACATTCCCAACTCCACAAAATCTCGAGTCCCAACTCAACAACAGTTGTCAGGGGAGTTGAATAAGATTTATTTGCAGCTCAATAATGGTATTTTTCTCTCTTTACATCATGTGTAACGTGGCCTGAGGCCACAGCAATACATATTTCCATGAGTTTACTTTAATAATTTAATTTTTCAGTTTAATTTCATATACATAAAACTTAACACATTCACTACCAGACAAAAAACGGCGCACTACCCCAGAAACCGGTCATCTAAAGCTGTGTATAAAACAACCCGCCCAGCATCTGAGCAAAGTTCACGAGCGCCCACCAGGTGGGTTCCTGGAAGTGAATGTGTTAATTGATTTAGATAGTGGTGCCATCTAGAGCTGATTAATAATACTATTTATGTTTGTTTTTTTTTTCAAATAAATTAAATGAAAATTGTAGACACATCGCTAAACAAGATTGCTGCCTGTCAGTGCTTCATAGGGCAGGTCACTACGGACTAGGCCAGACTGGTCCGTGTAATATTGATGAAATAGTATTAACTTGTGCTTTACAGTACAATACAAGTTTTCAATTGTTACATATGGAGATTAGATTATGTGAGGTGAGGCAGTTTAGTAACAACGGGCACTGGAGGGTTAAATATATTTTTATCCTGGCTAGCGAGAATAACTAGTGTATAATATTGAGTACACTAAACTGCAAATCATCTTGAAATACAAGTAAATAATTTGCTTGATAAAAAAGATAATCCAATTTACTTCATAAAACATAGTGATGTAATGTATGGAAAATATGTATTTTTCAAATAAAAAGATGGAACCTGTATTACCTAACATATGACAGCAAGTAAGATTTAACAGAGTTCAATCTTCTTAAAAATCAGTATCAAAGACTGAATTCATTTTGTTGGTATAAAAATGATATCTAATTTTACAAAACTTTGTCTAACTGTTATTCACATTCACATTGAATGTTGTGCAATATTATTACATAAGATATCTTTTGATTGTTATCTTTTATCTGTTTTAATACAGATTGTGTGTATAAATTAAATACCCCACAAGAAATAACATCATCAATTCATGTTAGGATCTGCAATAAGTCGATAAGGCATCTTGTATATCGTCCTATTACTGCAAATACCTACTAAGTGCAAAAATCGTGTTTCGAGATAATGACGTTTGAATGTTTGGATGTTATTTTCTATGTAAAAATATGAACAAATTTACACTGTATTTATAAATTCCTAAGCATAATTTTATCTAGTTTACTACTTACCATGCAAATAATCCAGGTTGTGTCTAATTGCCGATAAAAACAGGATTAAAATTAAATAGTCGCGCACTTGGTATGTTTTGCCTGTAGAAATACACTTTGCTATATATCCCCCAGGAAAGCATTTATGCCTGTATACCTATTTAACTCAGCTTTACTTTACAAAAAATATATCTACCAGCCACAAAATAGTAGTAAATACCTATAGGTTTTCGTGTTTTTTCGATTTAACTGATAATCGATCAAAGTATAAGAGGTTTTAGCTGTATAAAATATTGGAATTTCTTATTTAAGTCTCAATAATTTTAATGAATATTACTGATTTCAGTGTTTTCACTAAAGAAAGTAGTTGTTAGCACTTAGTTACAATTTGTTGGTATTTGAAATGAAAAAACTGAAATTTTATCAACGTATTATGGTTATTTATTCATCAAAAATGCTAGAAAGTTAACAATCGTCTTCATCACTGCTGGATTCTGATGCTGCAACATCCGGAACTCGGTCAATAACATCATTGTCACAGTTAAGCGAGCGAAACCAACCATGATACTCTTCAGGAATGACGCCTTTATCGCAAAGACTGAGTAAATCCTTTTTCTTTGCTGCAGAGATCGTCAAGGGTTTATCGTACATTTTTTTTAAACCGTGACTAAGAAATGCTTCAGGAGTCGGAGGTGGTTCCACAGAGCCAGGATTCGACTTGTTTTGGTTCCTTGTCCTGTACCGAGAGCCAGATTGGGGGGTCGCCGTCGCCTTGGTATCAAAGTTCAAATAATCTTCAGATGAGTCGTAGTTGAAGTATATTTTTGAGTCGCCTTTGACGTATTTCATTTTTTTGATCTTTAGCCAGAGGACTTTATTCCCATTGCAGTCCTTGCTTTTATTTTTCAATATAGCTTCAGCTAGACGTTTTAGGTCGTAAAACTCGTTGTATTTAAATTCTTTAACATTATAGGGATCTTTTTTTACCTTTTTTTTGCCAACATTGTACACTCCTTTCGATCTAGCATTCTTAAAAATGTTTTTCCAATCTGTCATAGAGAATACGTCCTTGTTTTTCTTAGAACTTTCAATACTGCTGTGCATTGAATCGGCTTCCATGTAAGAATGCCCCGACTCAAGAAATTTCTGTTCAATGACTTGAAGATGATCGATTTCGTTAACAGCCCAAAGTAATATAGCCGCAACGTTTTGGTTACGATTTTGACCACCGCAGGTGTCGGAGAACAAAGACACACTTGTTACGTTCGTGGAGATACAATTTGACAAGTAATGGTATAAAATTGTACCAATCTCCGCGCTTCCCTTTTTGCCATGTACTTCGGACCAGGAAAAGCAAAAGGCATTGTTGGGTAAGGCACTCTCATACACGGTCAAATTGTATACGGTCAGTTTACGCACGTAATAAAGCAAGCCAACTTTTGAACATGGTATTTGTAATATAGCTTGCAAATCAAAAGACACAGATAAAAAGGTTGGATCGGTCCCTGCTCTTTGTTTGTCTCTTTCTTTTTCAGCCTCGCATGCAACTTTTCTTTGTATGTGCTCGCTATAGGTCGTTTCCAGATCAGCTTTATCTTTATCTTGTGCTGAGGTGTACTTGTTACATGCCTGACACTGGTCTTTTTTTGGGACAAAGAAACTCAAGTTGAACTGAGTCGAGAAAATTCTGCGATAAGTTATTGCAGACACAGGATTGTTGTTTTCATACTCTAGCAAATAAAGTTCATGCATTTTATTCACTGAAAGTGTGCTTTCCAAATATTTACGTTTAGATTTTTTACGAATATAATGTCCCTCCATTGTAGGAAAGGAAGAAATGTGGTCAAGTACTTCTTGCACCTTTTCTGGGGGAGTTTTATTTGGCGGAACATGATGTCCTCGTCCATCAGCACCGGAGTAAAATCCAAGTTCATCTCGGTTTTTAACAGCGTCACTGAGTGTTGCACTTGAGATGCCTAAAGCAGAGCAAAAGAATTTCTGACAAACTTGTCGCTTCTCTGTGCCTAAATCAAAATAACACTTTGTAGTGTAAGGTCTAGCTGGTCGTTTTCTCTCTACCAGGATTTTCTTTGGTGGCTGGACTGTAATACGAGCCAGTATAAAGTTTTTTTTGCTTACAAAGTCCAAATGCCAGTAGGTTCTACAAATTTTCGCTCGGTCTTGTTCGGTGAATGTATCTGTACATTTGAATAAGCATTTTGTACAATCAACTGTCTTAGGGACTTTGGGGGCTCTTATTTGGTTATTAGTTGTATACGACAACCCTTCCGCACGTCTCTTTTTTGCGACATTTTTTTTCCAATTGCTCGGATCGGCAGTTCGCCAACGGCTTAATGTTTTCACTTCTGCCCAAACCAACTCTAACACATCTGATAATATTAGAGTAGCAATGTCAGAGACTGTGTCATTATTTATCTCTTCATATTGGTGAATGGTGTCTGGCTCTGGTGATATAGTAAAAGATTCAATGTTTTCCTTAGCATTGGGGCCTAATAAGTCCTGCAACGTAATTAAACCACCATCATCATCGCTGTGGTTGCCAGGAGACCGCTGCTGGTCCTCTTCGTCTGGATGGTACGTAGGATCGTTATCAGAAAAGTCGCCGCCGAATAATGACGACTCTGACTCTGATGTCGTTTCCGAGATTCGCCTTGCAGGCAATGTTATTTTAGTCCGTGGTAGCTCTTGCTCCGACTCTGGCGTGCTATCATCGAGAAAAATATTATCATTCAATATCTGCTGCATCTGATCAGCTATACGTTCTTGTGACTCGTCGAGATCTGAAGCCTGGCGTTGTTCGTACTCCTGCTCGTGTTTATCTGCAAAAAAATACCCTGACAATTTATTATTATAGATATACCTACTAGTGGCTCTGTGAGCTGTAGACCTCGCGTTATGCTTAGAAAATGTAAAAGTTAAAAATAATTAGGTCGTTGAGTCGTTATATAAAATTTGTAGATTATACAAGTCAGTTACGGCTACTAAACAATAATTAGGTAAGTATGTGAACAGTATTTATACGCAGCAGTAACTTACCGTGCCGCAGTACTTGATGTACAGCGCGTGCACTTGCGGGAAGCGGCTGATCGTCAGCTGAAAAATAAACGTACAGATTAATTTAATACAAGTGGCCAAAAATACGTTGACTAAAATTTTTCACACTTACAGTGTAGTGCATAATTATTCCAAGTATCCACCGGCCGGCATGCCCAAATACTCAAGAAATACCGTAAATTAAATTAGTCAGATACAGGCAAATTATATACATAAATAAATTGATATATAAATATTAGGTAAAGACACTCGGGGTTTGCATATAAACACAGAAGTAGGTACCTACCTACTTACATAGTCAACCGGCCGGCACGGCACGCAGCGAGCGCCTTGGATATTTGAATGACCTTGTACCTGCCTACATCCCAGGTATATCCTCTTTGCAGAACTATGCAAGTCTATTCTTTATTAGAATCTATAGTATATATATACAACAGTTAAAAATATTCATTCACCGGCATAAACGTCTCGAAAATACACACATACTAACCTCAAATTTAAATTTAGGCCATAATTAAATAATATTACTTACGGTTTCCATCCTTGTCTTTCGTGGCCATTCTAACGAGTCTTCTACTCCTGGCACTCATTTTTATTACACAGTGTCATTAACTTAGGATTCTAAACAAATTATTCACAACAATTATCAGAGCATCAAACGTTACATCGGCGCGTGAGTCGCAACTGAGTGAAGTTAGCTACGGTGCGAAGCTAGTATTAAGCGCACTTAGTTCATTCTGCCTGTACAACTACATGTTAACATTGCAATAAAGTTACATGCAAACCCTACTAAGCCGTTGTACATTTTTTTGGCTGAATGATATTGCAGCTTAATGAATACGTAGATCTTCAGACAAAACAATATAAAGATGTTTAGTATATTTAGCTTGGCATAAAATAAATAATTAGCTGGATAATCTTTTACGCAAATACCAAATATGTATACATAGAAGATACTTTTAGAATATACCACGGATATAATTTCATAAAATGAGTATGCAAAAACACATTAAAACCTGGTTACAGTTTTTACTTGGAGGAGAACACATGAATCATTGTGCTATGATACACATTTCAATTTCTTCCAGTACATAATGCTACCAAATCATCAATAAGTTGCCTTACGCTCGAGCTATCTTCGGAACGAAAGGTAGTATCAAAAAATGGGTTTTACCAGTTTGTAGAGCTTGAAAAATTAATTCTAATGGTCTAATAAAACCACTTTCGTCATAAAGTCACTTAACAGGTATTTGCAGTAATAGGACGATATATTAAATTACTATTAGCTAATTTTCAAATAAGAAATAAAGACTATACAGCAATTTATATAAAGTCAAAATAGGCTTTTAAATTTTAAATTATATAAAACTAAATACAGTTACCACAACGCTACTAGTTTTAATATCCTTTATATTACTATAAATTCATTTACTATCTAATTTTTCACACATAGTTTTTGGTAATAAAGACTGAAGTTACTTGACTTCTTTTTTTACCGGTACAGTCTTGTCAGTGGGCTTGACAGGAGGTTTCACCGTGGATCATTTTTTCTTGCGGTCCTGGGTACACTTAGGACAATACCACTTGCCTTTGGGCTTAATGTTAAGATCTACACAAGCGAAGTGGAACCACTCAATGGGACAGTCAGGGTTGTCACAACCTATCATTTCTCCATATGAAACTTGGTGGCAGAGGCAGTAAGTGGGCTCGTTAGGGTCGACAGGCATGTCGAGGACGTCACTAGGATGAGCCATGCCAGCAACCGAGTCCAAATCTGCATTTTCGTCTTGTTCCTTCACAGCACTGGCTATTGTAGTTGCACCTTTGCGCTGTGCCTTCTTTTTGGCTGCGGATCTGCCCGATGCGACCGCATCGTCCTCGCTGGAAGCTCCGACGCGCTTCTTCTTACCAGTGGTAGCAGCTGCCTTCTCACTCCCCTTATGCTTCTTCCTTCCTTTCTTAACTGTGGTGGTATTCGGCTCCTGGTCTGCGGCAGCTTGTTGCGCTGCGCGGGCGCTCATCACTTTCTCTTGAATTTCCGATTCGAAGCGAGCAAGGTCAGAGTCAAGGCGCCGTATGTGTTTGTCCACCAACTCGTAAGTCTGTATTGCGAGCTGCACTTTATCATCGCCGTATTCCTTGGCCTTGTTAAACAGGCCCTGTATGGTATTAACCTTGTCTTTCTTCATTTCCTCGTCCATTTTCGGAATATTGGGCAATAGTTCGTCTGCCATAAGATCAATTGTCCTCATTAACCCGTGTGCCCTATCATCGAGGTCTCGCATTAACTTGAAATTTCTCTGTAATTCTATCGGCAGATGTTGAAGACTGTCCAGATAGTGCTCTAAATAAAGTGCTGAAGTCATTTTGCAAAATTTCGTAACGACTCTGGGTAAGGATAGATTTCGATTCCAGATTTTGAAAAGCTTTACTGGTAGCTCACTTAATTAGCACCTTTTATATTTTAAGTCAATTATGTTATAACTTATAACAAATATAATTCACATAGAACTAAACTGAAACTTGTCAAAAACACTGCACTGAAAATTATCGGCATTTGCAGCAAGTAGCAAAATTACAAACTTTTCAGAATGAAAGGAATGCAACAAAAATGTCATGACTAGTCTATGGTAGCTTCACTTTCGCCTGTTTTTATACTGGCAATGTCCTTTCTTTTTCTTTTTATGTATTTCTCGTAACATTATTTTTGTAACGTTTAAGATAATACAATTATACTTGGTCAACCAGATCTTGACAGTAGAAAAAGTCGGCAAATTTGAAAAATGTAGGCGCGAAGGGATAGCGTCCCATAGAAAATTTGAATTTCGCGCCTTTTATTACTGACAAGATTTGGTTGACCAGCTATATATAAATTTAAGGAATCAACACAGCTTACAAATTCCGAGCTTACAACAATAACACGAAAGTAAATAATAAAATTTGGAAAAAGTAAATTATAGCTGGTCAACGGGACGATATCCCATCACGCGTACATTTTTCAAATTTGCCGCCTTTTTCTACTGACAAGATCTGCTTGACCAAGTATAATTAATTCAGTAATTATTCCACTGGCAACATTTATTGTAGGTCATAAACAAAACTATTTCCGGTAAAATGAGCGCGAAACTGAACGCTATTTAAGGTATTTAAGTCGCTTCATCACACACACAGTTCGCTAATGTTACGATTGGACACGTAGAAGGTACACGTCTACACGTACATAATTAAATTAATTAGTGAGTGTGTAAATGCGCCGAGTGTCGCTTGATTTTATGATAGAGGCACTGGACGAATAAAATATTCGAATGGTACACATCATATAACAGACTATCACATTTTAATCAAAATAATGTCAAATGTCCCACCTTTAGCATGGAAACTACTAAACCAATTTTGAAAAATGAGGTGTCAATGGAGTCTTCGGAGTTAAGTTAAGACTAAGACATTCTCATCCCGATTCCCTAGCTACAGCTCGAACCACTTACACAATACCACTATCAAGTGGACAAAAAAGTGTATCTCCAAACAGACACCACATCATAAGTATGAAGTTCAGAAACATTACAAGAAACCTCTCAGTAGGGAACAGTAGGTATGTTTCTATTTTATTATTGCTCTTCCTACTTTATATTTCTCAATTTTGCCGGCATGTTTAACCCTTTAATCGCCAGTCTGATATATAAGACATTACATATCCAGCTCATTTCGCCACAGTCTGATAAATAAGACAATGATTTGGTTTTTACAGCACATTTATAACTCCCGTAACTATGCCAACCTTACTCTGAGTGGTACAATTACTGTCGGTGGCGACACGAGCACGCTCGATCAAAAATTGCTGGCGGTTAAAAGGTTAGACAGTCCAGGTAGTTTTTAAAGGAGACGTGAGATGGAATAAAACCCAATTGCTATTAATTTAATTTAAATCATATTAGCAAATAAACAATTTATAAAATATTTTCTTGTTAGACGTAATGACATTGTTTCAGCTTTAGCTTAAAATTATAAACATTTAAGAAAAAATGCTAATAAATAATCAGCGCTTGCCAGTATTTGGCAAAATAAAGAGGCGTTTACATAATCTACATAATATAAAACATGCTTTATTTATTTTCTTACTACTATACTTTACATGGCTTAGCACTAATCGTGATCATACATACAGTACACTAAATCTATCCTACAGAGCGTTGCTCGTACTCCAAATAACGCAACGAAATATAATAAAAAAAGGCTTGATGCCTAAAAGTTTTGGAAACATTTATTACATTCATAAGAACCGAAGCTGCTCCGAGTTCATAAAATAGCCCTTCACAAGGACATGCGTCCACATGGGAAGTAAGGTAATAATTTAGGTGCTTCTAGTGTCGAAAATAGCTTAAATCCAATGTTGTAAGAAGAAACATAAAAATGGAAAATATGTTTACCTAGTTACACTACCATCATTACTTAGAAAAAATTTGGTACACATTCGTTGCTCTTTTTAATATTAAGATTATAAAATATTTGTATAGAGAGAATGCTGAGCAACAAAACACTTGGAATGCATATACTCATTACTCATTCTCGTTAGGATTGATCAAATGATCAGAAATAGTAATTCTGTTAAAAGGAGCTGTTCTGTTATTGTAAAGTTTGTCCACTGACATATTTTGATGCATTTTTACAAAGAATTAAGGCTGGCGTCCACTAGACTCGCCGAGGCGAATCGAATCGCAATAATTCGCCTCCTATATTTTCTATGCAACTGCGTCCATTGACGAAAAGCCGCGGCGCGCCGATTCGAATCTCCGCGCGTATTGCCCGTCAGGCGAATTTCTGCGGCTACGCGTTTCGACTCGACTCGGCGAGTCTAGTGGACGCCAGCCTTTACAATGAATAGTATTTACAATACAATTAAATGAGAATATTTTCCACCTATTATAAAATAAAAAGCAGGCAAATACGACGTCGCCTCGCCATCAGGGACCTAACCACATTCAAATGTGTCACACATTACTAATATTTTTGGTGTAACTCGTTGGTACTTTCACTAAATGAATACAAAATTCATTATAAAATGGAAGTTACTGATTTAACGTTGATCAAAATATACAATTGATATAATTGGCACTACATGTACAGGTCACATATTATATGAAAATACAAAATCGTACATACTTTTACTTTACTTTAAAAATGGAATCTTATATGTATACCTACCTACCTACTTGTTACGAAAAAAATCGGGTGAAAGTAAAAAATATGGATCATAAAAGCTGATCAGGAAATACTTAGTAAGAGATATATATTGCGATTACATAGATTTTAAATATTCATATCGACTAGCAACTTCGTATTAGTTATACATAAACTTTAAGTTTCGATAAAGCTTGCTTCTCATAAGTAAATTAAAAATCTAATCTCAAAACGTAATTTCACAACCGCTAATAAAAACAGATAAGGTCCAAGTGAAATGTTACAATGTTTTCAATAAGCAAAGCACCATTATATTACATTGTGCTGAGGTGGGTAAAGTTTGCTTTCCATAAAAACAATTACAGTACTATGGTATCACTAGTTATATCATAATTGACTCATAATAAGTCGAGGTTCTATTTGTCGTCTTTGCATTGGATGCAGTAACGGGAAAATGCTCCAATGTATAAAATATTTTAGCAAAACATTTGAGTTCATTCAAATATCCTAGAAATATGTGAAATTCTTGTATGAAATGGATTCCTTTCACATAACAACGCCCGTAAAAGATAATCATGAAGTTGCAAATTTTCCTATAGTTCGTTTTTTTTAGCATTAGAAAGAACTTGAAAGAAGGTAAGCGATCTTGACATGTCTTTTAATTGAAAACCGCTTTTTTTAAATCAGTAACTATTATTTATGAAAGCAGAAGAATATAAATGATCGTATTAGATTCATAATTGTTACATATTTGCCGTAACTTATTTTTAAAATGTGTTTTTCAATTAAAAGACACATCAAGATTGTTTACCTTATTTCTCATGCTAAAAAAATGAAGTATAGTAAATAACTCCATTTGCAATGGCGAAATTAAGGTAACAAATTTTAAAATCTCATTACAAACTCAGCCAGCCACCACATAGTAAAAGGTAAGAGTATATAATAGTTATTTTTAATACTAATACACTAGCTATTTTCGTCAGTACTATGATTTATAATTATATTCTGTATGTATACATAAATGTAAGTATTTTATAAATATTTGGTTTACAATGAAATAAATATTGAATCGCCCCTTAATTTATTCAGCTCCAATTTCTACGAGAACATTCATAAGACTAGCCGATAAATCGCCGCCCCGTACGAGAATAACATCAATCGGTACCGATCCGATACACAACATAGAGTAAATAAGTTATATAAATCGCGTTCACACACTCGCGCATCGCACCAAGGAACCTCACTCTACGGGCTCGCACCTCCACTATCACAAATATCATGCACGGAATGGGGCGGCACTACAGTCAACACTAACAACGAAACCGCGTCGGCGACGCGGGAGCCTGGCCGCTGGGGACGCCGGCCGACTAGGGCCGGTCGGCGTCCGAGCGGGTGTAATGCTACACGAGCGTCTCGTACTTGTCGAGCACGTGCGCCTGGTTGTCGTCGCCGTGCGAGCGCGAGCGCGGCCGCGGCGGCTGGTCGGCGGCGACGGTGGCGCCGGCGCTCTTGGCGCGCGTCTTCTTGTCGTGGCCGCACGTGCACGCCACCGACGTCTGCCGCTTGAGCGTCTGCGCGCGCGCGCCGGCCCACTGCGGGTCGAGCGACTCGCTGCGGGCGTACATCTGCCGCTTGCGGCCCATGGTCGCGTGCGAGAAGCCGCCGTGCGCGTGCCCGCCGTCGGACGCGGGCCGCAGCGACTCGCTCCGCACGCAGACGTTGCCGCCGGCGCGGCGGAACGAGTCCAGCACGCGCTCCTCGATCTCCTCTATGTCCTTCTTCTTCACGAGCCATATCTCCTCGGAGCCGCGCGTGAAGTAGCTCGACCCCTTGCTGATCTGGTACGACTTCTCTTTCGGCTTGGCCTTGCAGGGCTTCGAGTTGTTGAGAGCGGCGTCCTCGAACTTGTGCACGGCGCGGGCGACGTCGGCCTCGGGCGCGGGCGCGGGCGAGGCGACGTTGCGAAACGCAGTGCCGTGGGACGGGAACTGGTCGGCGATCTTGACGCCGAGGCTCGGCGAGCGGATCGTCACGTCGACGGGCGACGGCATGGGTTTGAATTCGGGCTTTATGATCTTTTGCGGCTCGGCCTTCTTTATCGGTTCCGCGGGTTGGTCGCGAGGCCATTTTGGCAGCGGCGGGCTGTTCTTCGATAAACTCTGCTGCCGCCCTAAAGTCGCACTTCCGAGTTCAAAGTGCACGTTATCCTTGAAGGGCGTGGCCGGAGGCGGGAGGTCCTCCTTGGGGTCCGAGCCGAGCCTCTCGGCGCGGCCGCGGCCCCGCACGGAGCCCGGGCGGGACAGGCGGCCGGGCGGCACGCCGGCATCCTCCGCGGCCTTCTCAAACTTCTTAATTTTATCCCCGACCCCGTTGGACTCCTCGTTGCCCGCGTCCCCGCCCCCGGCCACATCGCCCTCGTTCGCGTCCTTTTTAACCTCGTTTTCTATAATAACCCCATTATCGACCAGCGAAAGTTTTTCAGTTTTTAACGGCATCGGCGATTCTTTAGCGACATTCGATTCCTTAATAATCGATTTCGGAGCGGGCGGTTCGTCGTTCCTCTTAATTTTGAAAGCGGCCACGGGAGGAGAGTTCTCTTTCTGAGGTGGAACGATATTTTGCTTCGGGGGGGACGCGACTTCGGATTTCGGAGGGGACAGGACGCCGCTCCTCGGCGGAGGTACGACCTGCTTCTTAGGAGGCGACAGGATGCCCTTCCGCGGAGGCGAATCTGCACCGACCACGGACGGAGGAGCCTCCTTTACGACCGGCGACTCCGGCTTGGTTTTGAAATTGTGGACGGGTTCCTTAGTTTTCTGGGCTTGAATGTCGCGGCTCAAGAAAGAAGAGTTCTTTACGTAGCTCTGATCGTCATGGGTAGACTTGGAGGAGTCGATGGAGGAAGTCCGCGGCGGGGGCTTGGCTTGGCGCGCGGTCTGCTCGAGCTTGAGCGCCTGCTCGCGCACCGTGCCGCCGTTGTTGCGCTCGGGCTTGATGACGATGGCGACGCTGACGCCGGCGGGTGCGGTTGCGGGTGCGGATGCGGGTGCGGGTGCGGGCAGCTTGTGTTCGGGCTTCGCCGGGGCGGGGCACGGGTCGAGGGGCCGGTGCAGGCGCGGCTCGCGGCGTGGCGAAGCCCGGGGTCACGCGCGAGACTCGGTGGTCCACTGAAACAAGTTCTAAATTAGTCCCGGTCCCTTGTCGGAGGTTCTCGGAGTCGCACGATTTCGTTGGGAAAGTTGAAAAGCAAGTACACAATACTGGATCTATAATGAATGAAATATTAAAGATTCAAACACCTACATGTTTTATAAGACTGTTTGTTTCTAAATAAATAAAATAAAAACCAGTATACTCTCGGGTCATCCCATTCGTTTTTTGCCAAGTTCTTAAATTAGTTCTATTCTGCTTTCGTCACCCATTCTACATTCGTCGCGTTCGTCCATCTATATTCGTCATGCCCAAATATGTTGACGAATACCGGAATGAGCCGGAATAAGAAAAAGGCAAACAACAAAATATAACCAAAGATGACAAAGACCACCAATGAACTTGACGAATGTAGAATGGGTGACGAAAGCAGAATGGGACTAATTTAAGAACTTGACAAAAAACGAATGGGCCGACGCAAGAGTATACCAAAAAAACCTGCCAACAGTACTGTGATGATATTTCTCAAAAATAAATTTGTAGCAACAAGTAATCTTGTCGTCGCGTTTATACAACTCTGCCAATTTAAAGTGAGAAGTTTTTTCCACTGTCAGGTGAGGCGCCGCATCGAGGAAGGGTGTATAGTTTGTAGCTTTCTAATAGACCCCGAAGGCTAATCCTATTGTCTATTGTTAAGAAAAACCGCACGTGCCACGTGCCACAACCACCTGCATAAAAAATCGGTACTTCGGTTACTGAGTGCCGGCGAGTCGAACGCTACAGAACCACTCTAAAATGTGTCATCGAGATGCGTAACAAAGGCGCGTTATCGGAGAGCGCACCTACACTGGTTTTTGAGCGTTGGACTAGCCCGCGCTCAGGTGCCAAATAGAATAATTAGGATTTTTTGCAGGTAAGTAGCACGTGCGGTTTTACTGAACAATAGACAATAGGATAAGCCTTCGGGGTCTACTAGAAAGCTACAAATTATACCTGGTCGGAGTCGTCGGAGTCGGAGTCTGCGCCGGAGCTGGTGTCGCTGAGCTCGACGGCGACGCGGCGCGCGAGTATGGAGGCCACGTCGAGGAAGGCGGGCGCCCCGCGCAGCGTGTCGTAGCGGCCCGCCGTCTCGTCGCCGCGCTTGTCCACCTTGCGCAGCTTGATGCCTGTTCCGACAGTTCAGGTCAGTCACTATTTATTTATTTTTTCTACTCCCGTACTTTTATTTGTCATTTAAAGGGTCGTGCACACACCTTTAAAACCCTACTTTATAGTTGTCAAGACAAGTCTCTAGTCTATTCCCCAAAAAAGAATTTGTGTATACACGCAGTATCTTTTTGGCGATTTTACGATACTTCGTGTAATGACCACTTAAAAAATATTGAATGAAATACAGTGTTGCCAACCTTATATTAAATGTCATCTCTGACAAATAAGTGAACCATCGACATTTTTTTTTTAATTTCATTCATTCATTCTTTTCCCGCCCGTACCCTCCATTTTTGCTACTTTATGAATTAAAAATATTTATTAAATTTACAATTTTATTTCAAAGTAAGTGCTTGGTCGTAGAAAAAGTATTGTATGCAACGTTGTTTAACTGAGTCAAAAAATACTCGTGGCGTCTTTATTAACAATTTTCGGCTTCGCCTCAAATTGTTATCAATTACAATACAATATCTAAATTCTTCACCCATTGGGCAGCGTGTGCATTAGGTCAGTCACTAGTTCATTTTAAGTAAAAAGATAGAACACGAGGAAACTGATCATTTTGACTAAAGTCTATTTTTTTATTCGGTAGACTGAAATGACATTTCATAGTATGAACATCATGTGTCATTTCATACTATGAAATGTCATTTTAGTCTACCGAATAAAAAAATAGACTTTTAATGTGATTACGAATTAAGTCAGTGATCGTAGAACGATTCACTAAGAAACTTAGGTACGATCCGCTAGGATATAAGCGCATTTCATTTTTGGTCACTTATTGTGTCTGATTCTTCTCGAAATCATCTCGCTCGGATGCCTCGAGGTACTATTCTTCGGGTAATTCGAAATAGCGCCGCGGGCGCATCACATTGTATAAGGATACAGCGACGAGTACAGAATATCCTCACGTTCCTCATCCTGATGAGTATGCAGTATGCACCGTCCAAACGGCATCAAAGTCTAAATGGGGTGTGCGCGTCAGTCGAAGTCTTCGACAGTCAAAGATTAACTCTTTGACTGTCGAAGACAAAGGTTAGCTAAGTTTTATGAAAAAGGGGTTAAAAACCGGCCAAGTGCGAGTCGGACTCGCGCACAGAGGGTTCCGCACCATCAACAAAAACTAGAGCAAAACAAGCAAAAAAACGGTCACCCATCCAAGTACTGACCCCGCCCGACGTTGCTTAACTTCGGTCAAAAATCACGTTTGTTCTATGGGAGCCCCACTTAAATCTTTATTTTATTCTGTTTTTAGTATTTGTTGTTATAGCGGCAACAGAAATACATCATCTGTGAAAATTTCATCTTTCTAGCTATCACGGTTCGTGAGATACAGCCTGGTGACAGACGGACGGACGGACGGACGGACAGCGGAGTCTTAGTAATAGGGTCCCGTTTTTACCCTTTGGGTACAGAAAAAGTGAACGGCGCCATAGAGAAAAAAATACATAGAGTGCTCACTCCATACATCACTTCAGACTATTAATTTCAGTGTCAACATCTAGCATCGAGTAGCGGAACTATCAGTACTGCTACTTGACAATAGATGTAGCACCGACCGGATAGTCTTATCTCAACAGCATAAGACTTTCCGGTCGGTGGCGACATCTATTGTCAAGTAGCAGTACTGATAGTTCCGCTACTCGATGCTAATAGTCTTTTTGGTACTAAAACTGATGTATGGAGTGAGCACTCTATGTATTTTTTTCTCTATGATCGGGCAACACCGAGCGCGCACTGACCGTCCCGGATGGCCTTGAGCAGGTCGGAGCGCGGGTCCTCCTTGGGCTCGGCGGGCTGGCGCGGCGGCTTGAGCGCGGAGGCCTGGCGCAGCAGCGCGCTCGGCGACGGCGGCCGCGGCCGCGCCTCCGCCGCCGTCGCGCAAGGCGGCGACGGCGGCAGCGGCGGCGCCGGCGGCAGCGGCGCCGGCGCCAGCGCGCCCACCTCCTCCGACGACATCATGCCTGCGATACATACATACCAGGGATGTTGCGGATGCCGATTTTTTGACATCCGCGGATGCGGATTTTTAAAGGCTCACATCCGCGGATGTCAAGATAGGTACATAAAAAACGTCAAATATTACATTTTAGTAATTTTTATTTCAAAAAACCGGCCAAGTGCGAGTCGGACTCGCGTTCCAAGGGTTCCGTACATTAAGTCCCACTCACGCTTGACTGCTAATTTCTAATAGGTTTTTTTGGCTAATGACTAAATTACCTAGCAGTCTAGCACTTACGCCGATGCTAAGACGTTCCTGTACCGACCTGTTCCACATCCGCATCCGCATTAAATCCGCATCGATTTTATGCGGATGCGGATGCAGATGCGGATGTTGAAAATAATGCGGAAGTTCCGCGGTTGCGGATGCGGATATTCGCAACATCCCTGATACATATTACTAAACATTCCAACAGGAAACAGATGTAGGAATAAAAAATAAACGATTTATTTTCGAATGACAAGGTAAACTACCAAAAAAATTATCACTAAAGCTTTGGATTCCTCCGAAAACGGTGCCGTTATATGACGGCCGTCATATAGCGGCCGCAAAAGACGGCCGTCTTTACGGTGGCGACATGTGGAAAGTACCACGGCGTCATAACACACCGTCATCCACCAAGGTCAAAGCGGCAAATTTGAAAAATGTAGGCGCGATGGGATAACGTCCCATAGAAAATTTTAATTTCGCGCTTTTTCCTACTGACAAGATTTGCTTGATCATCTATAATTTACTTGGAGGATGAAATATCATCAGAAGAGGAAAATAATCGTAGTAAGGAATCATTTATTCAAATCTCGTGTCATTTATTCAAAATGGCGTCACCGCTATCTAATAAAACGTTCACGAAACTATCGACACCGTCATGACGGCCGTCATCCTACGTTACGTTGACAATCAACGTAACGTAACGCCGTCTAGGAAACCGCGCCATCTTGTTTACATAGACAACGTTCTAGTGACGTCAGTCAACGCTATATAGCGGCCGTAATATGACGGCACCGTTTTCGGAGGAATCCAAAGCTTTACACCCTCCCTTTATCGTGTCTATTCAAAATTCCCCAGCACGTATATTAACGTAACTTTCATACACCTAAAATCATAATGACGTTTGTTTTTCGTTCTAAATTTTGTCACGTTCCTATAGGTGAACCAGGATCTATTGAGGGTGCGCCATGTTGCGGAATTTCACTGGAACTAATTTTTTCATACTACACTGAATTGTCACCCTATACATGAGAATAACAGCGCCCTCTTGACAATTATCATATATTACTGGTCAGGCTATACCTCCCAACCTGATCGCACCCCACGTCGTATTGTAACTCACCGATGACGGCGTGCATGTGGTCGAGGTGCGCGTCGAGCGCGGTGCGGTGCGGCGGCGACGCGCCGTTCATCATGGGCGGCGACGCCGTGCCCTCCGGCGGCGGCGGGGGCGGGGGCAACGTCGATCTGGGGGCACGGCCGACACCGGTTAAAAACGAAAACATAAATAGCGCAAGTTAGTGCAAGTACTTTTACCTTGTCATGAAATAGTACATTATTGTCGAGGTTCGGAAGTAGCTACTTGCAGGCTGAGGATTCGTTTTAAACGGACGACCTTGGGGGTCCGTTTAATTGAATCCGAAGCCAGCAAGTAGCCTTCCAGCCGAGTCATATATAGTGCTTTTCTTAAAAAATGGTGCACGAAATAGAAATTATTTACCGGAGCAACGGTCTAATTATCACAGAAAAAAGTAAAACCATTGAAAATATTTGCTTTTACGCCTTTAAAAAAAAAGGAAGTGTATTTTTCTGCTGAAAAAATTTGAGACACCTAAATAGTCGCGGTACCAACATTATAATCATAAGTGCTGATCATCTATTTGGCTGTTTAATTGGATCTATGCCTTCATTTAATATGGTCATTTCAACTTTTAAAAGTTCGGAATTCGTTAAATAATGGAATTTGTATGCAACATTGCAGTCCCGAAATCGAGACTGCAATGTTTTTAACTTTTTAATTTTTTGACTGACCATAAACTACGCACTTCGCGACCAATTTTTTAACCGGCAACGTCGACTTTGCCGTCCGTTTTTGAGAAAATAAATTTCGCAACCCGTTCCCATCTGCCGATTGTGACTTTTAAGTCAAGTAATAGATTAAAAAAACTACATCCGAGCTTACAGTAGTAATAAATAACCTTGCCGCTTGCTCAAACCCTCCGTACGCCCGTACTCTCGTCCACATCGCCGCACTAGACTAGACACGCACCTGGTCGGCGTGTGGTTGTTGGGCGTGTCGGCGGGCGGCGCGGGCGGCGGCACGGACGGCCGCGGGCGGCGCGGCGTGCCGGCGCCGCTGCCGCCGTAGATGGGCTCCACCGACCCGTAAGGGCTCTCATCCACCATCACTGCAAACATCACGTCAGTATGAGGATCACTAACTCAGCACAGAGACTATAGGGGGACATGGCGGGCAAAATGTCACGGGCCCTAGCCCGAGGGATCCCAATTTGACCATGAAGCTATGATCATAGGGCCACAGGTTCAGTTAATCGTGGCACATCACTATTTCTAATGTCAATTTAATAAGCAACACGTGAAAACCGTCCGGACTGTACTAGCGTGCATAAAACACTTCCAAAGGAAACCGACGCGCCCGGCAGCGATATGGCCTTCGATTCGAAAATCGAAATCGCCGCTAATTTTCCCCGCCGCTCGCGTTTGCACCGACGCAATAACGTCTGTTCCCCTATTTGTCATAATAAGTAGGTTGGGTAACAAAGAGCATAAAACAACCTATTTTATCAAGGATAAAATGCATTAACTTGTTATAAAGACGCACTAAAAATAGTGCACTGCACGATTGGCTCGAATTCGTAACGCCGCTGCACTGGCACCATTCTTAGTGCCCGTAAGACCCGTCTTTACGAAAGTAATAAAAAACCGGCCAAGTGCGAGTCAGACTCGCGCACGGAGGGTTCCGCACCATCAACAAAAAATAGAGCAAAACAAGCAAAAACACGGTCACCCATCCAAGTAATGACCCAGCCCGACGTTGCTTAACTTCGGTCAAAAATCACGTTTGTTGTATGGGAGCCCCACTTAAATCTTTATTTTATTATGTTTTTAGTATTTGTTGTTATAGCGGCAACAGGAATACATCATCTGTGAAAATTTCAACTGTCTAGCTATCACGGTTCGTGAGATACAACCTGGTGACAGTCGGACGGACGGACGGACGGACGGACAGCGGAGTCTTAGTAATAGGGTCCCGTTTTTACCCTTTGGGTACGGAACCCTAATAGGTATATGTCTTCCGTGACGCTTGTTGCTACAACATTTTATACCACACTGGAATCGAACGAAGTTGTTACCGTGTCCGTTTCCTGTGAGCCTCGGCTGTCGGTTCTGATGGTTCTCGATCTCGATGGAGTTGGGTCGCGCCGCCTGAGACGAAGGCGGGCGGTTCATGCCTACTCGGTAACCGCCGTCCGTTACACTCGTAGCTACAACATGTGAAAATTATTTTTTTCTATGAAATCGTCAAATCAATAATGATAGTGTGAAAATGTGTAGTTGCATGTGCAAAATACAATCGAATCTGCTACATGCAAGAGAGGTTTGATGGCAATGAAATTAAGTGGACAAAATAATTCAGTTAAACTTTTCTAAAGCGCTAGTGGCCTAGCTGTAAGAGCGTGTGACTCACGGGTCACGGGTTCAAACTCCGGCTCGTACCAATGAGTTTTTCGGAACTTACGAAATATCATTTGATATTTTACCAGTCGCTTTTCGGTGAAGGAAAACATCGTGAGGAAACTGGACTGATCCCAATAAGGCCCAGTTTACCCTCTGGGTTGGAAGGTAAAGGCCTGTCTCCATATTGCGCGGCAAACTATCGAACATTGGCTCGCGAGGCAGCCGCGCGCAATGGATACCGGGTTGGCTCGCGAGCCAACACGATCAGATCGCGTTGGCTCGCGAGCCAACCCGGTATGCATTGCGCGCGGCTGCCTCGCGAGCCAATGTTCGATAGTTTGCCGCGCAATATGGAGACGGGCCTTAAGATGGCAGTCGCTTTCGTAAAAACTAGTGCCCACGCCAATTCCTGGCATTTGTTGCCGAGCGGACCCCAGGCTCCCATGAGCCGTGGCAAAATGCCGGGACAACGCGAGGAAGATGATGATGATTCTCACCATAGACGGATTCTTGCCGGATGGACTGCTGCGTCTGCAGCGGCGGCGGCTGCGGCTCGATGTTGTAGTGCCGCAGCTGCGCCGGCGCCATGATGTGCTCGCCGCGTGTCACCGCTGCCGCCTACAAAATACAATCCTAAATTAAAAAACCGGCCAAGTGCGAGTCGGACTCGCGCACGGAGGGTTCCGCACCATCAACAAAAAATAGAGCAAAACAAGCAAAAAAACGGTCACCCATCCAAGTACTGACCCCGCCCGACGTTGCTTAACTTCGGTCAAAAATCACGTTTGTTGTATGGGAGCCCCACTTAAATCTTTATTTTATTCGGTTTTTAGTATTTGTTGTTTTAGCGGCAACAGAAATACATCATCTGTGAAAATTTTAACTGTCTAGCTATCACGGTTCGTGAGATACAGCCTGGTGACAGACGGACGGACGGACGGACAGCGGAGTCTTAGTAATAGGGTCCCGTTTTTACCCTTTGGGTACGGAACCCTAAAAACCGTCGTCGTCGGTCGTATATTGTGTGTGTGTGTGTGTGTGTGTGTGTGTGTGTGTGTGTGTGTGTGTGTGTGTGTGTGTTGGCGGAGAAATTTAGATCCCCGGGACTCGAGAGTTAAAGGAGACATCATCGTTATAGATTCTACACGTGAACCTCGAGCGTGAACAGAACAAGAACACCGCAACCGCACTGTCTTTTGGAACTACACAGTGCTTACTCAATTAAAATGCCAGCACAATTTAACTCGACATAGATATAGCTTTAAATATATTTATTTATTATATTTTAGAAACATACAGTCGTTTACAAACAGTACTTATATATACAATATTGCTTAAGTTTAGACCTAGAGTTTCATTTGTTACATAAAATCAAGTCTGTTTTTTTTTAAAGATTACAATTTTAAATGTTACCCAAAACTAAACATTTGAGAGCGTAAAGAAAGGAAAAGATGCATTATTAAGTATAGTAAGAAATGGTATCGTCTTGGGTAGTCCCATTCGTTTTTCGTCAAGTTCTTAAATTAGTCCTATTCTGCTTTCGTCACCCATTCTACATTCGTCACAATCGTCGGTGGCTTTCAATGTAGAATGCGTGACGAAAGCAGAATAGGACTAATTTAAGAGCCAACAGGAGCTGAGATTTAAATATTTTAGGTAAATATACCCGTCTCGCTAACGGAAGCGGCTCCTAAAACTAGTGCGATAAGGACAAGGCGAAAAATCCTGCGTAAAAATCTCAAAAATCGAGGTTTCGTACTCGACTGTTTCCTCCTCCAAAACTTAACCAATCGTAACCAAATTTGGAAATCTAAATGATTATGACATTATCTGTGTCGGACCGTTTTGATTTTTTGGCTAATTGATATAAGTTTTGAATAGCGCGCCTTTCATTGCGGCATAGTCAATTAGGCCATTTTGGCCATTTTTGAAGGGCTCTAGCGCCTTAAAAAACAAAAATATCAAAAAAACCAAAACGGTCCGACACAGATATTGACAATATTAATCTGTCTTGAAAAAATCATTGCTCTAGCTTCAAAACCCACGGAGGAAATAGTCGAGTACGTTTGTATGGAGAAATGACCACTCCTGTTGGCTCTTAAGAACTTGACGAAAAACGAATGGGACGACCCAAGACGATACCTAAGAAATAGCTGTAAATGTAATCAGAACACAAGCATAGAGCGTACCTTTTGTCTTTCTCGTGTGGAGTGTGGCGGCCTCACGCGCCGCGCGCCGCGCCCGTCCGCGCCGCCGCCGCTGCGGGGCTGCCGCACCTGAGCATACGCGTATCGTTAGGGTAACATTCCATTTCTGACCGCAGCTGCACTACTGGTACTGAACGCGTCGCTGTTACTGTCAATTTCCATAGTAAAATGAACAGTAGTGCAGCTGCGGTTGGAAATGGACTGTCACCTTTACAAACCTGCACAACTATCATTCTACTAATACATCTATGTCTCAACATTTGTGATGCTTTTTCACCATACGAGTACATCACGACATCTAATCTTACTCTTTGCAAAGGCTGTAAAATACAAAATTAACTTTGGCGACGTTATTAATAGATAGAAACGCTGCATACTCGTAAGTACCTACATATATTACGGAAGGAGTTTATTACACTAACTGACGAATATAGCGAATCTAGCGAAACGTGTACATGCCTATGAAATAATCCGTTATTTTCTACCTTTTATTACACGACTGCCCCAAAAAAGGAGTGTATTGTTTTCAGGGTTCATGTTTGTATGTGGGTGGGTGGGTATGTAAGTTTCTTTGTTCCACTCTAGCAGCTAAATGCCTTAACCGATTTACATGTATGAATTATCATTAGAATCCTTACATCATCCCGAGTAACATAGGCTATGTGACGTCATTATAAAAACAATATAGCGGACTTAATACGCCATATTACGCAACCTTTAGAAAAAACATTTAGCTTTTCAGTTCGCTTTTAATTTGCAGTCGTGTTTTTTTTATTTTTTATTAATTTATTCATTATTATTTCATAGTAAATATGTGTCCACTCTTTTTGACTAGAAAATCCCAGACAAGACTAAGCTATGTATAAAAATGTTACCTTCTTCCCGCGATCGTGCTGAATGCGCTCTGTATCCTGCAGCATTTCCCTTCTCCACAGTTCGAAGAAGTAATCCGGGTCCGTGTAGAACTTCCTCGCGTCTCTCCCGTCGTCCCTGAACTCGTTGAGCCGCTCGAGCGGCGGCGGGCGGTCGCAGCGCGCGTACGTCGCCAACATGGCGGTCGGCATCGAGTTGCGGCTGAACAGTTGCTGCTGGAATGTCCGCGAGGAGCGGAAGGCCTTGCGCATTTGAATGTCTTGGAGGGACACTGAAAATAAAGCAGGATAGTGGTTAAATTGGTGTGTGCAAGTTTTGAAAAATTACTTTCAGGGGAGTCACGAAATTAACTACAGATTTTAATTTTTAACAAGCAGAAACGTCTGCGACCGATGCTAGCTTAGAACAAATTTGATAGTGGAAAAATTACCGTCTTGGGTTAGACTTGAATTCACGCTCTGCCATCTGAGCCACCAAGAGTACCAAGACCTCATCCATAGTCCGCAAATCTTTCCACCATATGGGTCAAGGGGACCCGACATCTATCGTAAGAGCGGTACACTTCTTCCAAGTCATATTGGAAATTCACCAGTTACGATGTGCTACCCATACTAATTTTAATTTTTAACAAGCAGAAACGTCAGCGACCGATGCTATTAGGTAATGTCCAAATATGATTGGTAAATATAATGGTGTACCTTCCTCAACCCCAGAGTCGAGCTGGGTGACCTTGATGGCGAGCCTGTCTATCCGCGCCTGCAGCACGTTGGTGCGCTCCGCGAGGTTGCTCGCCTCTCTTGTCAGCTCGCCGAACATGTCCTCGGCATGCTTCGATAGTGACGACAGTTGCCTGGTAATAACAAAGATCATGGTGTACCTTCCTCAACCCCAGAGTCGAGCTGGGTGACCTTGATGGCGAGCCTGTCTATCCGCGCCTGCAGCACGTTGGTGCGCTCCGCGAGGTTGCTCGCCTCTCTTGTCAGCTCGCCGAACATGTCCTCGGCATGCTTCGATAGTGACGACAGTTGCCTGGTAATAACAAAGATCATGGTGTACCTTCCTCAACCCCAGAGTCGAGCTGGGTGACCTTGATGGCGAGCCTGTCTATCCGCGCCTGCAGCACGTTGGTGCGCTCCGCGAGGTTGCTCGCCTCTCTTGTCAGCTCGCCGAACGTGTCCTCGGCATGCTTCGATAGTGACGACAGTTGCCTGGTAATAACAAAGATCATGGTGTACCTTCCTCAACCCCAGAGTCGAGCTGGGTGACCTTGATGGCGAGCCTGTCTATCCGCGCCTGCAGCACGTTGGTGCGCTCCGCGAGGTTGCTCGCCTCTCTTGTCAGCTCGCCGAACATGTCCTCCGCATGCTTCGATAGTGACGACAGTTGTCTGGTAATAACAAACAATTTAAGATTATAAGAAGCTGTAAAGATTAACCCCCTTATTCATAAAACTTTACGGGCCTGATTTAGTTAAATTATGTTTTGTCCCTTTTTTACAAATACATAAGTCAAAATGACAGATATGGACAAACGATTATTAGCTAATAGAGGTTTGTAGCACGTATAAGAATAAGGGGGTTAATGCGTTAAGGGGTAATGACTTCTGAAAGCAACAAGACTAAAAAAATAAGTTTGTCTGAAAGAGATGCAATTGCCAAATAATTATAAAATGGGCGCCGCTTTCGCGCACTTAACTACGAGTGGCGACTGAAAAGTTCGCGGCCTTAGAAAAAAACAGAAAGAGAGTATTAAATATTAATCGTTACTAATGGCGACAGTATTTAAAGTGCCAAAGAGGCGGGGAAAATTATGGCATAGTTTTTTTTTCTAGTTAAGGCCGCGAATATTTCAGCCTCCCCTCGTAGAATAATAAATGTTGAAAAAGGGTTCAGAATCCGATGGAACCTAAGACATTGCGTGGACGCACTCTGATGCCGTACCTCACAGTATTTGCCAGTGTGCCGTTGGTGACTGCCTCCAGCTCGGACGGCACGGCGAGCCGCTCCGGCACGGTGCCGCGCGACACGTGGACCGGCTCCACGCATCGCTTCGGCAGCGGCATGGCTGCGGCGGAACTACCGGACTACCATACCTGGAAATAACAATATGAAAAGTTACAGCTCTGTACTTTTAAACAGTCATAGTTACGGGAAAAATATAATATACGTAACTGACAATAATTCCGTAACGACATCGGAGATTTTTCTAAACTATAAATTTTTTGATTTGCGATGCAGTGCAGCCCTCCATAAAGTGTTGGTGTCTAGGATTCTCAGCAGAAATACTAAGTTAAGGATATATAAGACCGTTATCCGACCAATCCTTATGTATGGTTGTGAGGCCTGGACACTAACACAAAAAGAGGAAAGTCAGCTCCTGGTAGCGGAAAGGAAAATCTTTCGTAAGATCCTGGGACCTATCAAGAGAGACAACGGCACCTGGAGGATAAGGAGGAATGCCGAAATCGAGGAGTTGGTGGCCGGACCCAATATCATCGGCGAAACGAAATCCCACAGACTTCGCTGGTTCGGGCACCTATTGAGAATGGGAGAGGACCGAGCTGCCAAGAGGGCGTACCTGGGAAGACCGACTGGTGGCCGCCCGGTAGGTCGGCCCAGATACCGCTGGGGAGACAGTGTGGAAGCGGATCTGCGTCAGCTTCAAGCCGATAATTGGCAGGAAACGGCGCAGGATCGGGAAAAATGGTGTGCTCTCGTTTCGGAGGCCAAGATCCTCTTTGGGTCGCTGAGCCGTAATAGTTAGTTAGTTAGAGGAGTCAAATTAGTCGCGAGCTACTCCGCTTGTGGTCCCTCATCGAGGTGACATCGTAATTAACTTAAAACGAAACATCTTGAGTAGGTATTTCATACCTATTAATTATTTTATATTGTTTAATCAATACGTTAACGTTACGTAAGTCACTCGCCTTACAATCGACAATAAAACAGCTCTACCGGAAAATTCCGGAGTGGGAGTAACACCCGGCTTTCCGTATTTTCACCGCTGTCCGCTGTTCCCGCCAATTACCCGCCATTTAGCCATCTTCCGGCTCGCGTGCCGTGACCGAAACAGAATATTTTATATTCGCCCGCTAACTAGATAATTTAATTTAGTAAACAATAAATGTAAACATGAACCAAAACACGACTTAGGTACACTCACGGTACACTTTACAAGCCAGCGACGTGTAATGAATAAGATGGTCTAAAATAAATGAGAGATATTTATTAATTGGTCACTTAAGATTCCATTCCAAGAGAATCTTAGCACAATTAACGGCACAAGTAGCGGTCAAATGGCAATGGCGCGGAGTAAATACGTGAACTACATATACCTAACTATTAAGTCCACCCTTTTAGTAGAGCCGAGTCTTCTTTGGGTGCTTTGCTACTCTTTTTAAACAATCTTGTTTATTGAGAATAGTATATAAAGCGCTTGAATAATGTATGTTCTTCAGTTCTTAAATATATCAATCAATAGGTCTACAAAAGCTGGCAGCTGAATTTCTATGAAAATATTCACAAATAAGTAAAAACCCCGAGCCAGCTCTTACAAAAGAACCCGTACTTTACTACACTATCACTAACTAAACATCAGAAGGAATTAATGATGTAATATAATTAGCTTATCATACACATACAAAAAATCATAATAACAACCTAGTTTTACAACGCGGATACTGCAGATAAATAACATTTTTAGACTAGAAATCATGGATGAATACTAAACTCATAATCAATGCATCTCATTAGTCATTATATTACCGCAGCTATGAATATTATATCGATGACCTACTTTAGCTTCCTAAGCAGCCGAGCATCCGCGGATCTAGCCAGATAATTAGTTGTTTATTTAATCAACGAGCTCGCTAAGGCACTTACACTTTAAATAAATTGGCGTAGGACAACAGCTGGACAATTGACGATTCGTAAACCTTATAGCAAAGACATAAGATCGACAATTGATAGTTGAGTGTTGCTTTTAGTTAGGCCACTACCGCTGAAGGACATCTAAATAGAGAAAAATGTGACCGATTATGTTAATAAATAGAAAGTGTCTGCGATGTTTACATAAATGAATAGCAAATTGAATTGGATATTTAACTCAAAAACTTACTTTTATTTTTGTAGCACGCCACAAGTTGTAATCACAGAGAATAGTATAAAGTTAGGTGCGTAGCAGAAATGAAAGGCATAAGCAGGCAAGACACTAAATGTCAGTGCCATTCCGGCGTCCCAAATAACAACAAACCAATTGATCGAGCGAGACAATGGCACAATCAGCCAATATAAAGAATAATGGTTGCTTCAAGTTAAAACTTACAACTAATTTGTTTGAGTATGTATTTACATAAATGACTCATACACTTGCTACTTGTTAGAAGATATTACGTAATTGTTAATACCAATGAATTTTAAGGCTTACCTATTTACCTACTCTAATTAGTTTTATGTCCATATTTCCATAACACGTGTGAAGCCGAGCAAGGAGAAAATAAACAAGAATTTAGACAATAACAACATTAACAACTATAAGTAAAGTGTCAATCTATGGAACTTGCTAACTATGTAAACAAACCGCCTTATTAAAATTGTCTCTGAAAGTCAATTTACTACTAACTTTTGTTTACATAGTTAGCAAGTTCCATAGAATGACACTTTATAGATTTTATAGGCACCTACTCTGGACTAGAAAAGTGACATTTTTCATACTGGACGTCAGTCATGAGTCGTCAGTAACGACGACCATAGTAAAAGTAGAATTCAATGCAGTTGTGGACAAAGGACAGTTGGACATTATCAATAATAATGTGGACATTATGAACGACTTGGAAAATGCGTGGCAAATCGCCGGCAACTTCAACTGGAAACAGTTATTTATTTACAATACAATACTACTTCAAAGGATAATAACTTGCACCAAAGAAAACCTAAGAGCAAACAAATTTTCACTGAGCATCTGAGATTCGTTTTGTGAGGGTGAAGGTTGACAAAACAACGAACGTTTTATTTTCATTTTTTCACGACATCCACGGGAGGAAAGCGTATGCTCCGGAAAAAATCTTAAGAACGCCTCATAATAGTAATTAAACTCACTGTATCTACCTCCAAAGATATTTCTCGCATTCCGGATTCACTTGTCATACTATATTTTAATATGGTATATACCTTTCAGGGAAATATTTTACGTACGACATTGACGAATTTGGTTGACGTGTCGCACGGTACACCGGACACCTAAATTAGCCGCATTCGTCCCCTAATCGAATGATCCCACTCGTGTCAACGTGCCATTCACGTGTCAGTAGGTACTTACTCTAAATATGATACGACTAAATATACAGGTTTTCCTTAAATCCGTACAGGAAAACATTTAGAAGCATGATGTACCTATATTATTCACGGTTACTAAATAAAATTCATTGCGCAACTAAACAAATATGTGATAGGTACTTATGTAGTTTATCATAAGTACATAACGGCTGCTAAATGGACGAGACCAAAGGACTGGTTTAAGAATGTACATAATTAGATGTGATGAATTAAATGGCGTAAGATTTTTTTATACGAAACACTATTAATACTACACACGAAGCCAGTTAATTTATTGGAAAATTACCTATTGGGGAAATAAACTCTAACTTGGCTACTGGCTAATACTAGATTTTATTTAGAATCCAAAAGACCAAAAGTTTTTAAAGTTCACTCCGCCCTTCGCACTTTCTGACTGCAAAAATACAACCCAATGAGTGGCTGTCACGTCAAAACATGATGGCAAAATCGATAGAAATTTAATAGATTGAGTTGTCGATCAGCCAGATATTGACAGATTAGCATAACTAATGTACGGAATACACGCAGCCGCATGTAATCCGCTAGCGCCTCAGCTCATGCACACTTTTTTATGGACCTATCTAATGTTATTCGTCCCGGTGTTTTCTCCGCACGCACGGTACATATTATTATGGATGGACCATATCGCTCTGATACGTCTCGAACTAGAGCGGTCCGTTGGTTAATGCACTTTTTTGCACAACTGGCTCGTAGCATCGCCTTAAGTACGTTGTTCTCCGGTGCAAGTGAAAAAGGAATGGTCTGTACTTGTAAGGAATCAATCCTCGATGAACATTATGAAGAAGGTAATCCCAAACCAACAGTCCAAATACAGCCTAGAAAGACAAATCCTTAGAAGCTAAACTCTTGCGCTATCACCGAAATGGCAAATGCAAACGGATCCAGCCCTAGTAGCACGGTCGCATTTTTATCATTTATCACCATGCCTGTCACGTTCTAACAAGTATGTAAGTGCGAAAGTGACGGGCTTAGTGATAGTGGATGGAACCGTGCTGAGCCCGCAGACCAACAATACCCAATAAAATATATAATGAAACATGACATAAAACCCAACAAAGTAATTTTAATTACCTGCGGTTAAGTTTGCACTGGAGAAGATAAGACAGGACCATACAAATAATAAAAAGCGCAATAAATAGAAGCATTGGCCAGTGTGCAAAACAGACAGTGCAATATGGCAGATCTCGGCGACATTAAGGGAAAGACCTGTTTGATCACAGGAGGCGCCTCCGGCCTGGGTGCGTTATACGCTGAAGCGTTCCTACGACAAGGGGCCAAGGTGGTTTACTAATGAATGGGCCAAAAACGTTTCCCAAAGTATCACATCCCAAACTATGTTTCCCAAATTATCATTTCCCAAAAAAATGTTTGGCAAAACAACTTATCGCAATTTTTCAGTTAGCAATAGTCTTTTTTGGCAAGTTATTGTTTAGCAAATAATTACTTGGTCAAGTTTCATTTTACCAAGTATTATTTAGTCAAATGTATCATTAAGCATAACTTACATGTCCCAAAATATTACATGGCATACAATTTACATACCAATAGAGGGCCTGCAGTATTTTTATTTGTGCTTTCATTTGAAACACTTTATCATTTTGGTTATGTTTTACACAAACGGATGTAATTTGTTGAACCGTGAACATATCTGCAATAATATTTTAGAATTATATAAGGACCTAAAATAAAAATTAAGGAATTAAGATTCAGTAATCAATGGGATTGGCCGGTCAAAGTATTTAGCAGATGGCGCCAGCATAGATTGCTCCGTCAATCCCTAGAATTGTGTCAAATTCTTGTTTTTTATATAGAATTTTATGCCCTAGATGCCAGCCCTTTAAGCCAAATCTCATAGAACTCAACTAGAGAAGGGGCAAGCCCCGGCAAGCTATGATGGTGCCATCTATGCAAACCATTGACAGTTGCCAATCCCATTCAGTGTAGTGTAACTGGTAAAGCGGTATCCAGACGGGATGATCAAATCGATCGATTTGATCAGAAATGAAATTGACTTGATTTTGACATTTTGATGATTAAAAATTTAATAAACATAGTAATTTTGTTGGTACTGCATTGTACCTACTATAACTTAATTTATGAAGATTACCCCCAATCTGCATTACACAGAACTGTGATTTTTTTGTATTATTTCCAGTCAGAATCACGAGCTCTTTTGACCCTAATACGAGTAAAAAGTGGTCCCAAAATTTCATACAAATGCACCAAAAACTTGTGGACATTTTTTCTCAGTAAGAATGGAGAAAGCTACTGATACTGAGTAGAAATATTATATAAATTCAAAATTCTAACAGAACGAATTTAGGTTCAAATTTAAATAGAGATGCCTATTTGCCAAATTTGCGAAGTGACAATTTGAGCAAACATCTTTTTGGAATATAATATTAGCCAATAAAAAACGTTTGCTAAATAAGTTTTTGTCCTAATAACATTTGACAAAGTAAAATCATGCCAAATGATAATTTGACCAAATAAGTTATATGCGAAGTGTAACTTTGCTAAAGGTTCCTTTGGGAAATGAAACTATTGCGATAAGTTTGTTGGGAAGTGAAATTTGGCGAAATGTATTTGGGCCAAACGGAAGTACACCGGCCAAGGTATTATCGTGACGAGATTTTTTACGCATTTTGACAACTAATCGGGGAGTGAGGACCAAAAAGCGAGCGAGATCGCTGTTTACGATTTCAGCATGGCGCAAAGCGTTTTTTTTTTCATGGCCGGGGCATAAAATACGTAACAACCAAAGAAATTAATTGTCATATAATTTACTAGACTTCAAACACCTAAAGTTAACCAAACAAACACCTAATCTCGACATTTTTTAATTTAGCATGCAGCTATACTGGACATAGCAGAGCCGAAAGGGAAAGAAACAGCCGAGCAACTGAATAAAACATATCCTGGCAAAGTGACCTTTATCAAGTGCGACGTCGGCGATGAGGACAGCATCTCTCAAAGCAGAGGATGTCTTGTCTGTGCTTTGAGAGATCTCAAAGCACAGACAAGACATCCTCTAGACTGAGCATAGTAACGCTACCCCCTCTGCCACAAATATACGGTAGTTTTACTCCATCTTCGAGTCAGTGTCGAATCCCGTGCCGTGATTGGTCCGTGTCTTTGAACGGACCAATCACGGCACGGGATTCGCTCACCTCGTCCCCCGCACCCCAGTATTTTTGGCACCATCGGTTTTATGAAATAATTGCTCTAAACTCCGTCTAGAGGATTCCTAGTCTATGTCCCAAAGTTTCAACCAAGTTGTAGACACTATGAAACAGCTGGACGTGGTGATCAACAACGCTGGGATTTTAAACGATTCGCCCGCTATCTGGAGAAAATCCTGTGATGTTAACTGGGTATGGTATTACTTAATTAATCTAAATATGTCAGCCAGTTGAGACCAAGTGCCTTGAAATTTGTCAAATTGGTTTGAGAAAGACTTATTTGAATAACCGATCGATTCAGATGATGTGTTTCCAGTGTATTTTCACGTGTTTAATATTTTTCAGCAAGGACTGGTGTCATTTTCGATGAGAGCAGTAAAGCACATGCGAAAAGATGAAGGCGGGGCAGGCGGGACCATCGTAAACATCGCGTCTATTGCCCCTATTGGGAAGAGAGCCCTTCCCAATAGGGTCCATTCCTATCTACTGCGGATCCAAAGCCGCTGTGCTACATTTCAGTCAAAGTCTTTCGGTTTGTAATAGTACATTACATACCTAGGGAGGTGAATTCGTAAATGCTCCAGATCGCAGGTGTTTGTGCGACCATAAATATGTGATCTAGGGCTTTACGAATTACCGCCCGTGGTTTGTCTAAAGTTTTACATCTTGCCTTGGCCAGGAAGTGAGATTATCTTCTCGCGTAGCGGGAAGAAAATCCCACTTACCTTACGGCTAGGCCCGTAAATGACGTAAAATAAATAAATAATTTATTTATTTAATTTTTAGATCCAACAGCTATCAATACAAAGTAGCACCAATTAATAAGACATGGAAAATCAATTACAGGATCACACTTGTAGCAAGCTAATACCAATTATCCTTCACTCATACTTTGTTTCCTTTCTAGCAAGCTCCCTTTGAAGAAACAACAGGAATACGAGTATTAACAATATGTTTCGGAGCAACAGACACAACTCTGATGAAAATGCTGACTGAGAGGGTGTACGATGAAAAATTTGGCAATGACTTTTTAAACCTCATACCCGAGGATTCAATTCAAAAGTAAGCAGTTATACATATAGTCGACTGTGCTCAGGGCATAAAAAGGTCAACTACGGCGTTGCGTGAACAAGAGATTGCCTTTGGCAGGATTGGTTCTTAGGGCCCAAGGATGGATTTAAGAAGTTACTATTACTACGTAACAATAAACTAATCAATCACTTGCTTTTGGCGTGTAATTCAACCGGAAGTCTCTTTCGAGTAAAATAAATCATCATTCATGTTGATTGTGGTTATGCCGCAATTGTTAAATGTATTATCAGGCGTGTCTCACTCCGCGATTTCGTCGCTTTGCTACAGATAGCTAAAAGTACAACCGTTCGGCCTCAATTTTGGGGAAAGCCATAAGCCGCGCGTGGCGCTGTCGCCACCTAGCGGCCATATCTGTGCTGATCGTAACAGACGCGTTTTGTTAGAGAGTGAGTCTTCTGTACTTAGTACTATTATTTATTCTGTGGTATTATGAATAAATCATTAATTGTTTCATAGAGCTGTAGCAGCCATCATCGCAATGTTCAAGGACGCGGCAAACGGCTCGGTGTGGCTATCGAAGAAATCGAAGTACAATCAACCGGTCCAACTCATTTACCGGATAAATCTTACCTTTATAACAAAACGGCGTAAACAAGTCATTTCTACCCTTTGCTGTTCTAACGTGTAAAGCACTACGTCGTTAACTATAATCAAATAAGGGTGATGCTTTAATGCTATACATACCCTAAAGACAAATACTGAGGTAACAAAAATAAAAATTACTATAATGTCAGCACTATTATTTTTAGTTGAACTGTTTCGTAATAGTGATAACCTTGCTGATAAGATTAATCCCATCAAAAATATTAACATGTAAAAAGGTGCAAGTCTCGCAACGCTTCTACTACAAAAAAGTTTAGAGATGTACCTAATGTGAAACCAAGTCGGTTATTTTAATCAGTGCCAGGGGGTGTTAAAACTGTATCAAATATACATATATCTTTAATTTGTAATACGTATAATGACTTGGCCATCGCACGGCTGCATAATGACATAAGGATCATCGTCACCTATTAAAAATATTTCTAATTGAACATAACGCTAGCGCTAATTGCAGTTCGAGCATTACACATATTTACGAGTAAGGTACGAGTAAAGCATTATGTGCGATTGCCAAGTCATTATATATATTACAAATTAATGATATATAAGAGAACATACAAAGTTGCGTTCTTCATTATTGCTGTAGTTGACGTCGATTATTCACATAAGTAATTATTTACAAGAAGATTACCTTTCTTAATGAATAATGTCGTTTATAATATAACAGATAAAATTCCAATAACAGAAATCAGACGAGAAAACGCGATAAACATAAAATTGCCGTCAATAGAGTAATGACCTATGCAGAAAGAAAACAACGAGACGGCTAGTCTAGGCGACATTAAGATAGAAACTTGTTTGATTACAAGATATGCTTCCGGTTTAGGCTTCCTAAGGAAGTCGAGTTTTGCTTGGAAACTAAACTTGATTACGTAAGTATGAGAAGAAATTAATGCGAGCTGAAGAACAAGAAATCAACAGACATTATCTATCGGACATCCAGGTGGGTCCATCGACATCCTGTGGTTTTCAAAACAGCAGAGTTGTACTTACTTCAATCAGTCTTGAAGTCACTATGTTAAAGAAATTATTGATTGCTGCAAGAGGTTCGTTTCACAGAGTTTTTATATGATATCTAATCGAAAGTTTACTTTACATATACAAACACAATTAGGCACGAAGTCGTGTTATCAAACTTCGCACTTAAGTACCTATAGTGGAAGAATTCCTCATTTAAAGGCAGGAATATGGAGGTTAATTTTACGTTGTCATATATAACACCATTAACACCGAAAGATTGGTAACCCGTTAGTTTACAATCTAACGTAGGTTAGGTTAGTTTGTAATCTCCCTACCGTCAGTTTATAACGTAACTAGCGAGATTATAATAAACTGACGAGTGTTTACAATGTTACAGTGACATATACATGTCAAAAGCAACTCTTAACCCCTGGAGTATAAGAAAAGTCAAAAAACCCCTGGGACTTACAGGTTCTTGACATTGTCTATGGCTGGGACTTGAGGCAAGCGTTTAATGTGATAATTTCTCAGAAAATAGAATGATTTTACGCGAATATTTAAGCAATTCCGATGTAATGTCCAGTCACTTCCGTTTCGCGCCAATTAGACTTAGAAGTCAGATGGAATCCCTCCTCTCGAGAGTGTGGTAAAGTGTTTGGTGCTGATTTAAGTCAGGTCAAGATCTGGTTCTGAAGAATCAGGTTATCTCATTTACAAACGCGCCGATTTATTCTATAAATATAGTAGTTATTGCTAACCTTTGATCTGTCTCCGATCGCTATCGCGATAGGTAAAAGGATGTTGCCATCACATTTAAATAATAACAATGAGACGTGGAAGTACAAAAGATTTCTTTTTATAGGATATTTTTAACGTAATGCTCCGAATGCTCGTACTGCAGTAGTAAGTAATAAGTATGAGTCTATATCCGACGATGCACACCTAAATGTAAATGAGGGAACGTGGCACAAATATAGCACATAATAATATTCATAATCGTGTAATGGGCCGATTAGTATGCAAAGTCAGGTCTAAGCGCCTGTCAACATGGGCGTTTTACGCTAGAAAAACGGTGCGGTTCCATACCAAATGAAGAATGCGCTTCCGCTGCGTCAAGCTGCGTTCAAGTGGCGTTAATTTTGTGTGAAACTATTGAATAGCTGGAGAGATACACAGGCTCTTAATCTAACGCAGTGATGAGTGGTGCCTACATTTTTTTCTACTACGCCCCCGTGGCTGGCGTGCCTGGCGCTCCCAAGTTTGAATACCTATGCTGCAAAAATGTACAAACTTAGATAAATGTCATAATATGATAGTATATTATACTAAGAAAAAGTGACCAAGGCCTCCAGTGCCCCAGGCTGCAATCGAACCAGCGTCCTCTGCTATCGCGGCAGGTGCCTATATAAATAATATATATTCAATATTTTCTGAAAATAATTTAATTTGTTCTAATACAAAGACGTACAAGTTCTTTGCTCATATCGATTAGGAAGGAAATGCAAATGCAACAAATTGAATATCGTTGGGGTCATGACGTGTCTGTAGGGGTAGTCCCTTTGCTGCATATTTTATTGTAGGTAGGTATATGCTTTGTTTCTTATGATAAAACAATTATAGCTTTTGGGTTTAACGGAGCGGAAGCTTGCTGAGGCCTGTGTAACCTGTGTTTTTGATAAAGCACAGTTATGTTAAGCTAGATTTTATTATCCAAAGGCCACCATCAGGTTGCTATGGGCAATGGATTAAGACTATTAATAATACCTGTTCTAAGAGCATAAAAAGACTCAACCATGGTACAGTCAACATCAAACATATGTTTTCATCCTCGAGTTATTTAAAGGTGCGAAAATGTAACCATATTTTTGACGTTGTCTATACAAAATTACCTGTACCCGACTGTTGTAAAAGTTCATCTACTCTACCTTGAAAATGCTATGGTATTGGGATTGATTGGGATACTATTGGTGAAGTTTGGCCATTAACTGGATGAATAATGTAATTAATGTACTTACGAGCTTTAGGGTCAAATTATTAATTATACATGTCTATAATAAGACTAATAGATGAGTTTTAGATTAATTAAGCGATATGACATTAGTATTACATAATGAATATCATGTAGGTATTAAATTCAAATGAGAGAAAAAGTAACAACTATTGGAATCAGATTAAAATTGCAAATCTAAATTTTATGTAAGATGTAACTTTCATTTATATTTACATATCAAAAAGTGTGTCACTAATAGTATTTAAACAAAGAACAACTAGAGAGTTAAGACTTCAAAATCTTCAAATATGTTTCATAGAATCCAGCTGAAATGCTAAGGGCTCCATTCATAGGGCTACACTATTCTTAATCCATGCGCCTCTCCAAAGCATCTACATGTAGAGCAATCTTATAGAATTAGGGATTTCCAAACTGTGTGTCAAGTAGTTTTGTCTCTGAGGGAGCATACCACGGCTATCCCCGTACAGACGCATTTTATTTCCTGTGTTGCAACATTTTTTTAGCATTTAAGGCAGGCAATTATTTTTCTGTGCATATTTTTGACCATTTGTCATACAAAAGGAAACTCTTATACCTGCAATCTTCTTCAGAAAATTCGTTTGTATGGGACAACGGTAAACAATTTCATGGAATGCTCCAGAGGCATCTGATCTGGATCCTCACTTTGCCAGCTCTAGACTCAAGCTATGCATACTTGCATAGGTTATTATTACTGCATGCTATGCATGCATATTCATTTACAAGGGAGTTGCAAGATAAAGGTAACAAGGTGTCAGACTACAATTTAGGATCCACTGTTATAAATTAAACACAGTTTACTTTTTTCAATAAGTCAACTCCAATACTAAAGTGAGTAGCAATTTTTATTCATACTATTACTAAAACATACCTACAAAAGATTTAATATCCTGCAGTAAAATTTTTAGGCATAAACTAAATTTTTATAATGGCAGGTATAGCAGGTAAACCCATTTTTCGTGTGTAAGTATTTTTTATTCTACCTACCTATTTGTAAAATGTGTGTTGTTGCAGCAAACAAATAAACAATTTATCTATCTACTTACTGTACATTACATTAAGTAAAGGTTATAATTATTTATAATTTGTTTTCCATAACATTATGACCTTGAACTTTTGCAAAAATGTATTATTGCAGATGGATAAAGTGGCAAATCCACTAAACAGCAACTTCCTCTCACATGATAAAGGAGGATATGATACATTGGTGTAATGTTATTGTTGTCCTGCTAAAGTATTTTTATTTTATTTACTATGATTACTGACCATTTCATCAATTAATGAATAATTGCTGCCAGGTAGTACACCAGTTTTTAATGTTTTTATACCAGTATAATTTTATCAAAATCAGTGCAATATTATTATGGCTTTGAAAAAGCTCTGCTTTAGTAATTTACCAATTGTTGCAGAAACTAAAAAATATTCAATATTAAACTGAATGTAGAAAGCCGAATAAATCAATACTTTTTTGCTGTTTTGTACTCAAAGCAGCAAAAGAGTTGCTTAACCCACTTACGTTAAGTAATAACTTGGATTACTCATGTGTGTTAAAAAAACTTGGATCAATGAAAATCTGGCACTACACCTAAAATACACCTTATGGTAGGTTTTTATTGCAGTTACTAAACAAGTAAGCAGATTATTTTCTGTATGTGTTCTAATGAAAATATACTAATGATACTAAGGAATACTAGATAATAGACTATTAAGACAAGTGATATCATAGAACACATAAATGATGTTAAATAGTCTATTGACACTAACCTAATGAGATTTTTAAAATTGGCTTCTAACATAAACAAGGATCCCTCCCAGGGTCTGTAAACTAGTGACATGATGTTGGTCAAATAAATAATGTCTACTTGGACACAATCCAACGAAATTTTAGAACCTAATGTGCATTTATTTTGTTATTGTTTACGTTAAACTACGCACAATAAGAACAGAAACAATTCTCTGAATTATAATGTAGTACTAAAGTTAAAGTTACTATTGTAGACATGCACTGAGAATAATAATTGTGCCTTACTCGCAATTCACGATCTTATACCAAATGACTTGGAGATAAAGAATGACTAAATGAATGAATACATCGTCTAAAGGCGTGGTGACAATTTAGCGATGATAAACCTACACACATCATAACGCCCATTTTGCCGAGAAGTTAATTCGCTCAATAATATTGGCTGCGGCCACGTAACAGAACCGTTTAGTATACGTGATTAAAGAATATCCTTACCAGCCGAGTCAAGTAACTAAGCCGAAGATGCAAAAATATCTTATAAGGCTTGGAATATTGAAGGAAGTACTCACCCTTCACACTCGAGGAAGTCAATAATTACTTGGCGCAATTTGCGCAAAAGTCTCTCGCGCTCCAAGTATCCAACGCCAAACAAACACAAAACACAATGATCTTAACACTTTTTATATAAATGCCAGCTATTTCAACAATTTTTTACGCTAAAACCGCCGCCTAGCCGTGCCACAAAACGAAAATGGCAGCGTCGAAAAAAAAAAACATATGTAGTTCCAAAACCTGCCACCGGCGCAGCTGACAATTGCTGACATGGCTGACATTTAAAAAATCCAAAAAAACACTTGCGAGGCTTTAAATTTACATTTTATTATCAAAAAAAGTCAAAAAAGATTTTTTTTAAGTTCTTTTAATTATGTCAATCAGAGTTATAACCAAAGAGAATATAATCACTACGTTTTAAGAGACGGAACTTCATACATTTGTGCGAAAAAATGAATAGTACGAGATTTATTTCGTAATGCTACCAACATAAGGAAATTGAGTGTTACCATCACTAAACGTCACTGACACATGACAGGTGTCAACGACAGTGATGTGAAAATTCGATAATAGTGATGTCCATAACTTAAAATGCTTGTAATCGATATCGATGAAATTATTGCACGGCCGCGTAGCCTTCGTTCAGGATTTCAGATTTTAGGAGTTCGATAACTAAGTGAGAGCTGAGAAATACCTTACCTGTTGACTTCGTATATGAGTGACATGTCATTACATTATATTGTACCCAATAAATAAAAAATTATACAAGTCATTAAAACAGACACGATTACATGTACCTTGAGCTCTCGCTTATTTATCCACATTTATGAAATAATAGAACACTTTTTCTTTAATACTTTCATCTTTAATCGTTTACATTGATTATTTTTTCCAAAAATAATAGTTATAGGGGTAAAAAAACATTCAATTCGAAAATTAGCCGGATACAAATAAAAAGAGGTGAATATAACAATTTAAACTAATGCAAAACTCTGCTCAGTTTCCTCATGCTTAAAAGGACGTTTATAAATGAAAAATATTCAACAACTGTATGTCTTCCACTTTTAAATACACCTTTTTATGACTATACTTCAGCGGAATTTGTTTTTGAGTTTATAAAACATTATATTCTATTATAAAATTGCTAGGTACATTACATATTTAAAATTGCTACATTCCAACTTGCATTAAATATGGAGCGGTTTGTTTTAATGTGACAAAATGCTTTTGTCAAAGCCCTGAAGTGAAAAACCATGCATGTTGCTTATGTAGACAAGAAAAAAATCGAAGTGGAAACAATTTGTCAATGGGCATTTCCATTCTTTCAGCTTGTGTTCAATTTCGCTATTAGATTTTCATTGTTATTAGTAAAACAGTTGATGTTACAACAAAAATGCCAATACACATAACTTAAAAACTTTAAGTCCTAACAACATACTTTGTAAAAATGTTTTGTTTACTGGTAGGTAGGTAGTTTTGTTGTTTTTTCTATCGTTTTTCTAAAAACATCGAAAAACTACAAAATGGTGAACAAAACTGGAATAGGGAGGGTAACACCCACTTGACAAGATGTTTCCACTTTTTTTCTCTACATAAGCTACATGCATACCCAGTTTCATGTTTTGAAATTTATAAAAGAAATGAACCGAACCATTACAAAATGCAAATTGCACCCAAACAGTTGATTGCACATACACGTGGAGTCTCAATTAAAGACAGCCGAGTATTTTTATCATATTTAACACGTTATTTTTCTAATTCACGCTTCCTAGCAGTTCTGACCTGATGCTCGATTTTTTAGCTTAGTGGGCTGCTAGGTGATTGGTAATATTGGCTGTTAGTAATAAAGTTACGTTATGTAGGTAGTTGAGTTTTGGAATAAAAAATCCATAAAAAAATATTATAAATCCTTAATCACTGCCTGTCTGTCTGTTAATAGCTGAACCGATTTAGAAGAAATGTTTATGAATAGTTTAAGTCAAGGGAAATCATCATTGAAGCTCTTCAATGAATTTCCGCTGTAGTGGAATTTACTATGGAATGGTATATTGAAATACTAATTCTACGCAAACGAAGTCGCGGAACGAAGCTAGAACTTTATATACCGGGTGCTTCCTGTAACAGGAGCAATAAATTAAACTAAAGAAACATTTGTTCAGCAACTTTTAAAATGTATGAATCCTTTAGGCTTCCTCTTTTTCATACAAAATAAATATTGCCTTCAATGTACGCTGACATCAGTGTGTTTGACGTTGCTTGTCACGCTTTAAACATTACAAAATTTGCAATACATTGCGTCTTAGAATAAACTTTAAAGAAGCACTCTGTATAACATCTTTAATTACTTATACAAATTATTCTGTAACATCTTACCAACCACCTCAGTTAAACGGCAGACCAATAAATCTACATATGTTTATATACATAAAATTGCATCTACTTAGCAATGCCTTGTTGCTGTGCCATTTTAACTTTGTCTGCAATTTCTTCTTCTTGTGCTGATATTTTTTGGTTTATTCTTTGACATTGCCTACGTACTAAAAGAACAGCCAGGCGGGAGGACATATCTTGAATCATTTTGTTGCGATGCAATTCGCATTTTATGAATGTCGAGTCCGTAGTTGCCATATATATGGTTATTATTGATTGTGTAATATTATCGCGGTGAAGCACAGGCATGATGTCTTTTTCAAAAATATTTACACACTTTTGGACGAAGTTGCACAGTGAAATACTGGGATAGGTCAGTGAGGTCTTGTCTGCCCACCATTCTCGTAATTTTATGTAACAAAATACATCGTTATTTTCTGGATTTTCTTCTATTAAATTCTTCTTACACTCATTACATGCTTGTAATTTTGACTTCAATACCCGCATAGCCAACCACCCACTAATGTAAACAATGGGTTGACCTTCAATGTTTACAAGGTTCGTTTCCACTTCGTCTGCCTCATCTTCGGGTATACTCAGCATCACACCGACCTCAGCATCCAAATTTTCATTGTTTTTATTTTCAACGGATTCTTTTTCGTTTTCGCTTGCTTCCGTTTCCTCCTCTTGACCAAAAACAAATTTTTGGAGGTCCGTGAGTAGCACGCCGGTATCCTGTTCACAGTTGAACCCTCTGCTGTGTGGAGCGCTCATTCCCGTTATTATCGTCGACTTCACGGCAGCCATAAAAGATGAAACGGTGGGGTTTCTGTTGGTTGGGCTATGCTGCCGTATGACCCCGAAGAAGTTTTCCAAGGCGTCTTGGTTAAGTTGCCTCAGGTTTAAATAGTTAAACCCGAGGCGTTTCATCTCCTCCCATAAATCCCTAAGGGAGCAAAGGGTAGTGAGGAATCCCTGAACACACCTTACATTTTTCGCGCGCGTGCCGTTTGGTTTGAAAAATGTAAGTGTTTCAATTTTTTTTCTGTACTCGGTCCACACTTTTAAGTGCTCTGTTTTCAGGGATACATTTTCCCTCTGACCTTTTATTATGTCCTTAGGTCCAGAAGGGCCATTCGTGAAATCAAAGAGGCGATCCAGATCGTGGATGACCTCTCCACTCTCAGTCAGCTGTTGTTGTTGTTCTTTCGTGTATTCCGAACACCGCCCCATGAGCTTGAGTACAGACGAAACTGTGTTGCTTAAGGCCTGAGCAGCATATTTTACTTTCATTTTTGCTCTATATTTCGGTTGGACATGATTCTCAGTCACTCTGCTCAGGTACACCAAGCTCTTGTTGTGTTGGTGTACCTGCATTAAGTGTTCCCATTTAGCCCTTTTTCCGCCGAAACAAATGATCCCATTATTAAGGAAATTATTCCTGATGGACTTAAATAAATGTGGGACATCAAATAATATAAATATTTTTCGTCCGTCTACGACAAAATCGTTTTTTATTTGGGGGCCGTGTTCGGTAGGCGATGCGTCTTTTAATATTTTCAGAGCGCCCACATTTGTTGGACCTTGATCACAAACCGTAGCAATCACTTTGAACCCTGTTTTATTTACAGCTGTGATAATTTTTTTTATGATTGTTGCCAATTTGGCAGAAGAAACGGTACCCTTTACAAAATAAAAAGCCAACGGCTGTTTAAATTTTTTTCTTATGCCTTGCAGCATAAAAACTAGGGCATGATTTGCCAACTCGGGTGTTCTTTGATTAGTGCCCATGTCAACATATCCCTCTACTTGATCATTGCCGACACTGTAATTTAATCTGGGCTTTATTGCCATCTCGTCGAACAGTAGACAGCAATATCTGTCGCCGCCGTATGATGGTGCTATTTTCTTCAAATGATGTAACACTTTTTGATTGATTCCGGTGTCCATGGGAACCTTTCTCAAAATATTTTGCAGAGTTTTAACACTCGGTAGCGGCACCAAGTGCCGCAAATAACCGTAGGCCTTGGGTGATCTCTTTAATATCGATAGACACGCTATCTTGTATTTCTTCGTCCAGCGACGACCTTTGGGTTTACGTTTTTGATTTTTTAACGCCAATTCCACAATTTCCTTGACCATTGGCGATTCGAGGCGGTCTATAAGGTTTGCACTGCGTTTCAGAGACCTAACGGTAGATTTAACTTTTTGCAGTTGTCGAATCAATTTTTCTTTAGACTTATCCCAATCTGCAACAAAGAAAAATATCATATTTATAAAACGGAACGAAGTTATAATAAGATATAGCTGAACTAGTCCAGTACGGATATCATGGTCGCATTTTTATCACCTGTCATGTCATGCGTCACTTTCGCACTTTCATACTTGTTAGAACGTTACAGGCATGGTGGCACTGGCAGATGATAATAAGGTGATAGCCCTACTGGGACGGAAAACTTTTCATAATTGCAGTTTTGCATATTGCAGTATTAAGGTTGCAAAACCGTTTCATCTAAAAACCTTATCGTGATGCTGATGATTCATTAAACTGAAAATTCCACGTTAATGTTAATTAGGTATCCTGACCCTTCCCATATTAAGAGGAAATGGGACGGCCGCTTCTTCATACAAACGTAGTCCTCATTTTCCTCTCTGGATATTCATATTATGGAAAATACTTATATCATTTGAACCATAGCTATGCCCTTACGTTTGACTTTTTAGATTTTTTGATTATTGTATAAATGAGGTGCGACAAAGAGATTTCATACAATTTTTTAAGACGCGCAAAGACTGAAGGCCGAGCTACGCGTAGAGCTGAAAGCTCGGAGCGTCCGACGGATTCGCGCTTCCCATAACTTCCGCATGTGTTTTAAAAGCGAAGGTCGAAAAGAGATAATACCTATAGTGCTTAAACACTTAACAATAGTACAAGTACCTAATCAATCAATAGTACAAGTTTTTGTCTTCAGACCGACTCACGCTTGAACCTAAAGGCACGCCCTTCGGGACGCTTCGGGCCTTCGGCTTTATGCGGATATCGGCCTAGGGCCTTCGCAATAGCTGTTTACACAACGTTTCACTTAAACCAGCGGTCGGCAACCTTTTAGCAGCCAAGGGCCACATAGTAGTTAACGAAGTAGTCGCGGGACGCACTTTGTTAATATTTATGACTTTATCAGACATTGACGTTTGTCAATATTACATACAAACAAAATAGCCAGGGAGGCTCACGGGCCGCGAGTGAGAGGTTCGCGCCGCATGTTGCCGACCGCTGACTTAAACCACAGATTATATAATAGTGCCGCTCCCCGCACCGCGCGCACCGGCACTACGCTAGGGTTACTGACGCTTAGAAATGAATGATAAATAAATACCTTCTTAAACAGCGGAGTGAAATAAAAGGAAATCTAAATATTGAATTATACCTAATAATCCGTTTATGCGTCAGTGTTTGCGAAATACTCATTTTAAAAGGTCATATGTCTCTGAAGTAAACGCAGTGTTTACGCCGTTTTATAAACCGCACAACAATCCCAGCAATAATTAGTTTTAAAACTTCGTGTAATTTAAAACCACATTAATGTTATACAATTAAGAAAAATAATAGAGAACCCATGAATACAGGTAAAAGGTGAATTATAAGTTAACCAGAACAAAGTTAACTTACGGTCGTTTAAATAAACATTTACCAAAATAAATTAAAAAATTGCTACCTATTTCAAATAGATATCTAACTATACATTTGTCATAATAAACACTACATGTTTAATTAAAGAAATTCAATAGTACCTACGTAGCTTGTAACTATCGTAAAAATTGACAGTGCGGCGCGCGGTGACGTGCGTGCGTAAGCTCGTGTGGCAACCAACTGGTTTGCTTTTCTACCGTGAAAGGTAACAGATTCGTAGGTATCCCAGCTCGTGCGGAGAGTTCCATAGGCCTGCCATTGCGGCTATTCAATTAATTAATTCAATGTTCTATGTCCCGAAAAAAGCCTTACAGCATTTTTGTTCTTAAATCCGACTCACGCTTGACTGTAGATTTCTAATAGGTTTTCCTGTCATCTATCGGTAAAGAACTATTTTGTGTATTTTTTCAAAATTTTAATCCTAGTAGTTTTGGAGATAGAGGGGGGGGGGTGATGGTTATTTTTTGACAATTTTCTTGAATACTTCAAAATTGTTTATCCTAAAATAAAAAAAATAAAAAAAATCTCATTTACCCCCCAAAAATAGCCCCACTGTTTCAAGTTTATTTGTTGACGTTACATTACCTTACGTTACGTCTTTGGGTCACAGACTTACATATGTGTAGCAAATTTCAACTTAATTGTTCCAGTAGTTTTGGAGCATTTGCTGTGACAGACGGACCAGTGATCCTATAAGGGTTCCGTTTTTTCCTTTTGAGTTACGGAACCCTAACAAACGTCGGGACGTACAAACGTATTTTTAGTATTTGCCACCTTTTTAGGGATCCAATAGCGAGTATTACTGCAATGTTCTGCCGCCAGAGTGCAGCACTAATTTGTTTAGTAAACCATAGATAGAGTAGGTAACTTATACACACTAGGCCTTATAGTCTGACAAAAAAGAGTAGAAATTAAAAAGTGGCAATATTACTCTAGTGTAGTCCCTTTCAAATCTAAGGAAACGGGACGACACTACAGTATTGCCACTTTTTAATTTCTACTCTTTTTTGTCAGACTATAAACAGTTTTTTGAAAAGTTTTCACTTTGGTTTTCACTATGACATTGATGCACCAAGGCGGTTTGTTTACAGGTGGTCTACCGCGAAACGCGAAAATCGAAATTTCTTTATCTGCCTCTCTATCGATCGAATAAGCAAGAGTGATAGAGAGGCAGAAATCGAACTTTCGATTGTCATGTTTCACGGTACGCCATGTAATTGACCTAGTGACGCATGACGTGTCATTGATAATGTCAAGTTTACTGTATGTGCTAATGGTGCCACCTACTCAAGAGCTTTGCCTAATATTCCCTATTAAGTTGAAATTTGGTACATATATGTAAATTCGTGACTCACAGACGGACATCTTACGTAAACGAATGAATTTTAAACATGGAGGCCACTTTTGGGGGTAAATGAGATAATTAAAATAATGTTTTTTAAACTAAATCGTGTTACATATCAAATGAAAGAGCTCATTTTGAGAATCTCAATTTCTTTTTGGAATTTTAAAATAAATAGTTTAGAAGTTATTTAAGAAAATAGCTAAATAATGACCATGGGCCCCCTTTATCTCCGAAACTACTGGGTCTAAAATTTGGAAAAAAATATACAAAATATTTAATTCCCTATAGATGTCAGGAAAACCTATTAGAAAATGCAATCAAGCGTGAGTCGGACTAATTACTTAGTTTTTAATCCAACCTCTACGGGTTTTTTAAAGGTAATTCACTCGCGATCCACATATAAAAAAATACATTGTTAAAATTGGGTAATGTACAGAACCCTTAGAATCTGAACGCAAGTCCGACTCGCACTTGGCCGGTTTTTCTACTTGGCTTTAGTAGAGTAGGTATAGTTCTTACCCATTATTGTTTGCGTGGTGGTTGACGCAGAATCTGACGCAGACACATGGGTCTGTTTTTTCTTCATCGGATTGGGCGACGGAGCTGAAATTGAGAAATTACAGTATAATAATTAATTATAATTTGGTTTAGTTTGAAAGGAAAGAGAATGAGGAGAATACTACAAATAATGTAAGCATGAACCTTTAGTTTAGTTTGGCAAAAAAATCTCTATATTGGTACAAGCTTTTATCGCTGTTTGTACCACAGAATAAGTAATAGTACTACAGTAATACAGAAAATTCACTCCTTCACAAAAGTCAGATTTAGGTATAAAAGCCGCCGCCTGCAAGCGAAATTGAAACTTATCGAATCGTGAATCTTCTTTGCGCGCCGCAGTTTTATGACCGAGCTGTGAGTGTCGGCACGGGGTTGTCACTTGACAAGTTTTTGTATCTACTGATTTATTATTTTTAAGATAAATATGTAGGAAACACAAACGTTGATTCTGTAAACATAATTTTTTTTTCCGGAGATAGTATGTCTGATTCTCACGGAAGTAGATATGCCACAGCCGTATTCCTTTGAAAATATCGGCGCGATTCGGGAAATGAATCAGAGATTCACTAGATATGAAATATCTATCATCATGTCTAGTGAATCTCTAATTCATTTCCCGAATCACGCCGTATGTCGGTCAGTTCCTAATATTGTTTCTGGGCAACCAATACTCTAATAAGATTTGTTAGCTGTACGTCCAATACGCAGTTCGTCCAAATGATATTTCAGTTCGCATTTCGTCCAACACGTATTTGGTCCAACATGCATTTCGTCCAACGCGTATTACGTCAACACGTATTTCGGCCAACATGTATTATTTCAGAATCAAGTCTTAGGACTCACAGGCTTCTTAGGATATCGAACCGGAGATCATATACAAGGCAAAATTACTTACATATTATAATTTTCAGATACGTAGGTATCTGTAGGTCGTATTTCATGCACATGAATTGATACACTTTTGCAGGTTGAGTTTAGTATGATGTGGTGTACTTACTTATGACAATCTCAATTTTCTCATCTTTTTACGAGCTTTTATTGATTTAACTTGCCCTGTTAGTATGTATGTATGTTAGTTATTGTGGGTCAAATCTAGGAAGCTAAGTTTGACCAACTTTCCCATTACTGATTGAGCTGAAATTTTGCATAGATATATTATGTAAAATTAATGGAATGACATGGAGCTGATTTGATAATGGAGAGGAGACAGGAGGTGGCCATGGGAATTCTGTGATAAAACAACGCTAACTAATTGGCTTTGAGGTTGTTAAAATTGTATTGGTGAGTATTAGTTGCTCGTGGAAAGAAAAGTACAGACAGAGGGGTGTCACTACGCAGTTTAGGTACATTTGGCCGGTGTGCCTCCCGGGTAGGCGCATGGCAGTGGGCTGCCACTCGGATAAAATGCGTGTTGGACTAAATCCATGTTGGACGACATGCTGTTGGCCGAAATACGTGTTGACGTAATACGCGTTGGACGAAATGCTGTTGGACGAAATGCATGTTGGACCAAATACGTGTTGGACGAAATGCGAATTGAAATATCATTTGGACGGACTGCGTATTGGACGTACAGCTAACAAATCATCCAAATAAGCCCTATTTTCATTGTGAAAGGTCGATAGCAGAAGCTTTCGTTAAAATTCGTGCCTGCGCCAATTTTTGGAATTAAAATGCATTTGTAATGTAACACACTAAGATGATGAAGATTAGTAGTCTAGTATAGGTAGACAAGACACATCTTCTTCTTGAAAAAAAATGCAAATACTTACCAATTACATTTTGCTTTGTGGATGTCGCAAGAGGCGTTTTGCTACCTGAAGGTAGTACTGGCGCCACTTCCTCTATGCGGCTTGGCGCTGAAGCTGAAATACATCAAAACAAGCATTTAATAAATATATAATTACTCGAAGTACATACTCGGATATTTGTTCTCGAGTTATGGATATTTTTCTAGATTTACATACTTATCTATCGATATATGATGTTATACCTACTAGCGACCTCCCCCGGCTTTGCACGGGTAATTTTAGGGTAGTAGTAAAGTGTAATTTTTTATATGCCTATTTTTTTTCATTAGCATAAAGCCGGAACCCTACTGCTGGGCGCAGTGGAACTACGCATGTGGCGTGGGTACAAAAACGCTTCTTACCAAAAAGTAGGTAGGTAAATACTTCCATAGCAGTGCACGCGTGGCCTGCTCCGAAGTGCCGCCCACCCACGCACACCCACTGCGGCGCACGCAGAGCACGCCACGGACAAATGCCGTACATGGTGGGGGAGCGGGGGACATGAGAGCTGTGCGCCTTGTTTGTAGTTATTAAAACTATGGTGGCTGCTTGCTTACCATTAGGCGGGCCGTATGCTTGTTTGCCAGATTGCCACCGACGTGGTATTAAAAATCATAGGCTACGGTGACTGCTTACCATCACGCGGGCCGCATACTTGTTTGCCACCGATGTGGTATAAAAAAAACCGGCCAAGTGCGAGTCGGACTCGCACACGGAGGGTTCCGCACCATCAACAAAAAATAGAGCAAAACAAGCAAAAAACGGTCACCCATCCAAGTACTGACCCCGCCCGACGTTGCTTAACTTCGGTCAAAAATCACGTTTGTTGTATGGGAGCTCTGCTCAAATCTTTATTTTATTATGTTTTTAGTATTTGTTGTTATAGCGGCAACAGAAATACATCATCTGTGAAAATTTCAACTGTCTAGCTATCACGGTTCGTGAGATACAGCCTGGTGACAGACGGACGGACGGACGGACGGACAGCGGAGTCTTAGTAATAGGGTCCTGTTTTTACCCTTTTGGTACGGAACCCTAAAAAACAGGCTACGGTGACTGCTTATCATCTGGCGGGCGTATGCTTGTTTGCCACCGACTTGGTATAAAAAAAACATAGGCTACGGTGACTTCTTATTAACAGGCAGGCCATATGCTTGTTTGCCACCGACGTGATATTAAAAAATATTGGCTACGGTGACTGATTACCAACAGGCGGATCGTATGCTTGTTTGCCACCGACGTAGTATTTGTAAAAGTACACTATTTATTTATTTTGCAATTTTTGCATATACCCATTATCAATATGTATAAAATTTTAATTCTGATTTTAATGTTTGTGTTGTTAGTTAGATACTTTTCTCTTGTTTATTTTTATACTAGCTGATCTCGCGTGGGATATGATCCGTGCCGTTTTCTCAGTTATCTACTTATCTGTCTCGTTAAATACGTTCCAACATACTGATACCTAAATGAGTGCCGAATTTGGTAGATAATTAAAACCTTTCCCTTCCGTCACACTATTGGGCGAATTTTTCAAAAAAATGGGTGTAACGGTTACCGTGAAAACGTAATACACAGAAGGATAGAGGTACTTTCGCAAGTTTCGCTTTAGCTAGTATGGGTAAAATATATACAAGTAGTAGCTCATTTTGAGCAATATTCTATCAAGTAATTACCTTCGACATCGACTATTGCCAGCGGCGTTGTGCTACACGCAGGTAGCACAGGTGCAGCAGGGACCTCTTCTTCCATGGGAATTGGGTCTGAAGCTGAATGATTATAAAAACATGAAATACGGTACACTTAATAGTTCAAGCAAAGACAATTTTTATTTTGGATATTGAACGTCATTGCAGAAAAATACTGGCCTATTTATTATTCTTGCATTACAATTTGATAAAATCTATGTACTTTTTTTCATATTTTATATTGCTTACAAGCTTTACAAACTAGATGTATGTACTTAAGACTTCTATGAGTTGTATGGAGTCCTACTTTGAAATGAAGATTATCATGTCATAAGTAAACAATGAAAACCATTACAAACTTCCACTACTTCTGAAATATTGATAATAAATAGTGCCAGCGCTAGGCAAAATATGTCCTTCTTTCGTCTCCATCTGGCAGCATTTAAAAAAACCGGACAAACTAATTTTTACAGATCAAATCAAGGGTGAACAGGCACCTTCTGGGCAGACTCGCTCCATCGTAGGCCACGTCTTCGCCTCGGCTAGTCTGTGGCCATGAGTAAGCCCATTTTTAATAAAAAAAAAAAGATCTATAGCTTTTAGATTTTTCTCTGTACTTGTAGTAAAAGACGATGTTCTAATAGTTCTAGATCAGCGGTCGGCAACAAGCGGCCCGCGAACCTTTCACTTGCGGCCCGGGAGCCCCCTGGCTATTTTGTATGTAATAATGTCAAACAACAATGTCTGATAAAGTCACTCATATTAACAAAAGTGCGGCCCGCGTCATCTTCCTTAACTACTATGTGGCCCTTGGCTGCTAAAAGGTTGCCGACCGCTGTTCTAGACCAACGGAGAGTACCCTTTAAATTTTGATTCCCTTAAGCGTGACGAAATATTAATTGTTTGTTTGTGTGGCATAAACAGCCATACCTTTTTTGTACGTTAACTTAGAAGTTTCATTTTTTTCATAGCTTTAAGGGACTGTAGACCTGAGTATATGGTTTTTACTTCAACTAAAGGGTCTTGACAGACAGACAGATGGACAGACGGACGACCTGTTGCCTCCTATATATGGGTGATCCTAAGGGTTCCGTTTTTTCCATTTGAGGTACGGAACCCTAAAAATGTGAGGCCACCAGAGGCACAAGACCGTAAGTAGGTGCTAATGTCTACCTCAATATATTTATTTCAAAATGATCAACTTACTCATTATATTTTGGGTTGTGGCCGCCATATTCTGCATTTTGGATGATGATGCAATTGCAGCTGTTGCAATTCTGTCATCCATGGGTGTAGGAGCCAAAGCTGAAATATTTATAAAAAGATTACAATGAATACTTTTCAATAAATTCATTTAAGAAAAAACAGGCACAAAAAGTAAAAGTTAAAACAAGCTTTTGCTCTCTAATCAAGGTTAGATTTAAAAGGATGATTAGTTAAATTCTTACACCTTTAAATGAGCAATTCTTGTATATTTATTTATTTATTTCGGGGATCTCGGAAATGGCTCTAACGATTTTGATGAAATTTGCTATATGGGGGATTTCGGGGACGAATAATCGATCTAGCTAGGTCTTATCTCTGGGAAAACGCGCATTTTTGTAGTTTTTGTATGTCTCCCAGATATTATTTATTCATTATAAAAAAAGTTTTTTTAACTGACTGATTAGTGATTACACATACCTTTGCTTGCAACATGTTGAGGAAAATCTTTTAGTTGATGGTCACTCAATGGTTGTGCAGAGAGGTGCAGCTTAGGGTAAGCCCTTTTTTTCAGGCGATTGCCTTTTTTGTTGAAGTCTTTTGCTTTGAAGTGATCTCCACAAACAAAACGTACTTGGTGAAGCTTTTCAATTGGTATATGCACTAGATCTTCTTTACCAACAATTTGAACCCAAGTTCTACACCTGCAAAAGTCACAATTCTAATTATTATATCAAGTCAAGCCCTAAATTGTTACAATGTTAATGGTCTCTAAAGAATATGATTTCAAACTGAATTAGATAGATAATAGGGGCATTTCACGTCAAGCGGACAAGGAAAAAAAAGTGAGGTCGTGGATTTTGTTTATATTTCGGTAATTATAGTTCTAGTAAGCATAAGATAAGATAAAAGATAGTTTATTCAAGTAGGCATAATTACAATGCGCTTATGAACGTCAAATAAAGCTAGGTAGACGCTCCAACCCTACACCTCTGCCCCGAGAAGATTTCAATCCCCCCTCAATTGGAGGAGGGCATCCCAATATGGGACCGGCAAAAAACTCGGCGGGACACATCTTTTCAAAAAAAAAAGTAATTCTTAAGAGCTGGAAAGGGTAATCTTAAAGCATCCTCAGGTAACTTGTTATAAAAATGAATACATTGCCCAACGAATGACTTTTGTACTTTACGGACACGAATCTTTCTGATAGCAAGCTTATTTTTATTTCTAGTGTTAAAGTTATGGACATCAGAATTCTTAGTGAAGGAGTCTAGATTCTTAATAACATAAATAATACTATCATATATGTATTGGGAAGCTACAGTTAAAATATTAATTTCTTTGAAAAATTCTCTTAATGATTCACGCGCTCTTAAGTTATATATAGAACGAATGGCTCTCTTTTGTAAGACAAATATAGTCTGTATGTCAGCTGCTTTGCATAAATATGTACACACATTTTTTTTCTCCTGTCACTCTTTATTGCCTAGTTATGGGCTATTGAAGAATTCATCATGTTTGAGGAAAGACCTTTTTTAACGTTTTACTGAGAATCTGTGGTATTTTTATAAAATACAAATGACATTGTTTCAAATAGAAAAAAGGATGTTTTTTTAATGATTTGAAAAAAAAAATGTTTTTTATTTTTTGTCGTAGAAAACCGGAAGTAAAGTTTTTACGTGAGATTTTGAGTCAGATTGACATATTTTTTTTTAAATATATTAACTTCAAATTAAAGCCTTAAGTTTATTAATAATGCACAAAAAAAAATACAACGTGATCACAACAGGTTTAGAAGTTACATCAAATAGAGTAGTCGACGATCGAGTAGAATACTAGAATTTTTACAAGTTTAGCGTAAATCGACCGCCCTGAAAAGCGTTCCGTGCGTCGCCCCGGTACTCTATACCCACAAAATGTCCAGATGTTAAAACGTTAGCTTTCCTATCAAATGGTCCAAATATTTATATTTATGAGAAAGATGGCACTGCTACCAATTAAACTATGAAACAAATATTAATTTTTTTACTACATTTATTATTGAGCTCGGGAACAAATAACTGAACAATGTACTTGGCTTGGAAATCTATCTGTAATTAACAAAATGAAAAATATGATACTATTTTATTGCCAATTTGCTAACGTTGCCTTAACCCTAAAAGCTTTTAAAACTATGGGAATTCCTGAAATACGGGAAATATGACATCTGGACATTTTGACACCATGACTATTTAACATAAGGGAAATATGACGTGGACTTTTTTACATTTTGGATATTGTGACACCTAGACATTCTGACATTAGGGTATCATAACATCCGGACTTATAGATAAATGGGTATTTTACATCTGGACTTTCCGTCATCAGGCCATTATTACATTCGCACTAATTGACGATGGACATTACAACACCTAGCCTTTCTGACACTTGAACATATATGCCCCTAAACGATTTGAATAGATCAATCAATTTGTGAATACATACTTGTGGAAATAATCAATCTAAAAGTGAAGAACTTTTGAACAGGGGGAAATGAATTGAGGAATATAAATATGTAAAATCAATATGATAAAAATAGATACATAATTTAACAAAAAATATTCACAATCAGTTGAGCCGTTTTTGTGTTTTCAATAAAAATAATATTTTCTTGTGGTTATTACAGATGACAGACTAGAGCAAGCCAGGCGCAGAGGGCCCTAGCCCACTCAACTAGAGTTAGACCAAAGCTAACTTCACTGTGATTTTTATAGCCATGACGGTGCACATGTTATTTAAATGTCAATCTCATAAAAGTTTTATGTTTAAAATAACATTTTCACCGCCTGGGCTATCACAATCACTACCAATTTAGCCTGGGCTAACTATCAGTACACTCCTGAGATAGCTCAGTTATATGAGATAGATACTTTCCAACAGTGCACCAATTAAGTGCAAGCAAGCAACTGATACTTGTGATTAAAAAATTACAAAGTTTTTTTTTATTATTGTCATCGGCCGTCTACAGCTCATATTTTATTTATTATTAGGTACTTGTAAAGCAGGCAGGCAATTCCAATAAGTGATAAATGTATGATACTCAGAGTCAAATTGAATTTTACTTATATTCTTTTATATGCTGTGGAGTATATGTGCTTCTAGTGATTTACGCATGCATGATAGATGACGCATCGTCATAAATGCCATGAACGAAGATTAGGAAAACAAATTTTAGATAAGAATATTACAGACAAACTAAGACTGAAAGTGAAACCCGAGAACTCAATATATTTAATAAGATCTGTAAATCTTATAATGACAAACGTACCTTTGTTCATCAATCGGGAAATTGGCAAAGAATCCCGGCCTGTGTCGTTCTCTAACGCCACAAATTTCACAAATTCTGCTCTTTCCACCCATAATGAGTCTCTATCTCAGTAATCTTACTCAAAAACAGCGGACGGAGGAGCACTGCTTCAACTCGACGTCTTTTGTTTGTGAATAGGAAAATATCACACAACTGAAACACTACGGAGGAACTTAATTGCTCAACTCAACGCACTGCACTGTTCAGATGGAGAAAACCGAATGAATAATAGAAAACAAGTAAAACACCACGGAATCACAATATTTTCTTTTCATCACGGTTTAGTTTTGAAAGTTGACGTACATATTTGACATGTATTTGACAATTCTGCCTTCGTGTTGCCAGTTTATTAAAGTCCGTCAACCAAATCTTGTCAGTAGTAAAAGGCGGCAAATTTGAAAAATCGCGGGTTAGCAACACTGTGTTCAAATAATTCCAAAACGCGTGTCATCTGTGTTTTATCTGTGGAATGTGGACCGTGAATGACAGCCGTCACCTTATTTGTTTTCATTTGGTTTTCATTCTGAATCGTTTCTGTTTCAAGAGATATTTCTGCTGACACCATTAAATACCAATACATTAAATAAGAATAAGCAAAGCTAAGGGGCCTACAATGTACAATCATGCTCGTTGATGGTAAACATTACTAAAAATTGAGGTTATGACTTGTCTTCGAAAGAGTTCTTCCAATACTTGTATTGGAAGAACTCTTTCGAACTTTTAAGATTATGTTCAGTTTTTTTGTTTTAGGGTTAAAAGGCATAAATAAAATTAAAACGTATGCCTAAATCTATCCAACAAGACCATAAATTGTGTCCTGGAAACCGTCCATAGGCCCACATGTCTAATATTTTCAGCAATCAGTTGTGACTATTTACAAAGGTAAACCTTTTAAACAGTATTAAGAGCCTTGATTATATCGCCGTTCTTTCGCAATATCTACCTAATCCATACATGTTTGTTGCAGGATTAAATCTTGCCCAATATAAGGCGTTCGTAGTAGGTAGTATCTTTTCAGACAATACTTACCTATGGCGGTTTATGTACGTGTACAACGCAACCAAGTCGAAAAGTGACCCTTATCTTATTTACCTTTAAATTAAATAAACACCCAAATATCAGTTGTTTTATTTTTAATATGTATATTGTACAATATATACCAATCAAAAAAATTACACAGGTATGTCATATTCATCCAGAACAGTACACTAATTTACATTAACAAGTGGCATATTATATTGTAAATAACAAATATATGCACTATCTAATTATCTGCATTTTGATATGATTTTATTTTAGTAAACTTAGAAGACATAGATAGGGAACAAAGAGAATATAAGCACTACAATAGGGAGTTGTTTTTGATATCTTCAAATTTGTTCATCATTTTGATTAACATTGTTTTATCATCGCTTTTAAATTGTCCGTCCATGTTTCAATTTTTTTCAATAAACCGCGAGTGACAATTTGAATTGACGTACGCAGGGCGCGCTCAGCGGAAAAAAAAACTGTTGGTTCGATGTACATTGCTGCTTTTCTTAGCGCAATACTGCTCTTTGAGTGTTGCCCTACTTTAGTTTGCTTTACATTGCTACTGACAAGATTTGGTTGACGGACTATATTTATCTTGTTAGGTTGGCTGAACTGAAACGAGATCCCCATACATTATTTCTTTATATAGGAGTTTCCTAAGACTGTTGTGCAAGAAGTCAGTAAAAGTAAGTAGATACTGTAATACAATTTTCTTTTGTAGAAAATTTGGCTTACTACGATTCCATACATTGCATTAGAATCAGGAACTTCAGCTGTTCAATATATTCGGCTTTGGATAATATTATACTGGTAAGTGATAGGTAATGTATTGTATTCTTTGGTAATCGTTAAAAGATAGTAATAAATAGAAAAATATACTTCTCAACTGTCAAATACAAATGGACCGGACATCGGACGTATGTTCAGAAACTTTATTAAATCTACCCCAGAATACAATATAATATGGTGATTTCTGGTATTATACCTGATATTTCCTACACTTTCACAATTTAATTTTGAAATAAATTAGTAAACTTAATAATAGTAAATTAGTATTGTGATAAAATGTAAAATATTTAGAATGGTTGTAACCATTTGGAGTAATTGAGTTCTAGTATTTGTGCGGTCGGGAGAATGACGTACCTATACCTATTCTATTGACGATTGATCGACCGACGTTTTGTTGTTCTGCATTGCGATCTATCTAGTAGATTTTTTATCAAACTGGTTTTCTTGAATTACTCATAAAAATAATGAATACATCCACTAGTTCCACTTCTTCCAGGGCAAACAAGAAAAACACGGTCGAAAATATGGACGAAGATACCATGGATATTACGGTAATATTATTATGTTCTGTTTTGTCTGGTAATCCCAAGATGAATCATATCATAATTATCATAATAAATATACCAGGTGCAACAAGTTTATAAAACTTCTATATTTTTCAGCAGGAAGATGCCGATGTTGTTTGCTGGCGTAACCGAACCTGTCAGACCCGGAACGCGAGATGGCTATCCCTCGACAAGATCTACGAAAAATTGTACCGTCCAAACTTTTACGAGGTCGGTAATACATACATCAACGACGTGCTTGAATACACATTCACGGTAAAAGTCGAAAATGTCGGCACAATATTCCTACTGCATTTATTTGTTGGTAACACCCATGAAGGGTCATTCAAAATCAAAGTCAATGAAGGCAGTGACTTGAAACTGGACCGAAAGAATGGCAAGGCATTTCTTTCATCAATCTCCAAAGAACACAGGTTTGACAATTCAACAGAAGGATCTGTGAACTACGTAACCACTTACAGCTTCTCAGAGCAAGATGTTGATTTGCTTAAAGATAAGAGATTGTACATTGCAATGTCTTACTTAGAAGGGAAAGGGATCAACCAAGAAATAATTGATGATGTGAAAGCTAGTCACGATTTTGGAGCACTCCTCTCGGAATCCATTGGCTGTGATTTTACAATAAAATCATTGGATGGCGAAACATTTAAAGTTCACAAAGCAATGTTAGTTGCGCATAGTGAAGTATTCAAAGCTATGCTCAAAGAAGATACAGCCGAGAGTCAGAACAACTTTGTAACTTTAGATGTAATGAAGGAGGACCTGCAATGCATCTTAGAATTCATCTACACAGGCACTGTGTCAGATTTGGAGAATAGCAATTGGTTTAATTTGCTGATGTATGCAGACAAATATGATCTGAAAGGTCTGCGAGAATTATCTGAGCATGCTTTAGCTCAACAACTGACTGTAGATAACGTCTTAGAGGTACTCATTGTCGCAGATATGTCTAACTCTGAAGATTTGAAAACTGCAGCACTAAAGTTCATCAAGAAGAATCCATCTGCACTTCAAACTAGCACTTTCAAAGAGATTAAAAATGTGAGTTTAATGGGGGAGCTCTGTAAGGCGTGTGCCTTTGCAGTGAACTGAATTTATTATGTTAAGTAATATATTTTAAGCTGTGATTATTATAGTGTAAGCAACATTAATATAGTTTGATAAGTTATCTTTTTAGGAGTGTGATGGCTACTAAATTATAGCATCTCAATATTTTCTTTGATTTACACATGTATGAATCTGCACTTTACACTAATCAATGGTAAATGGGGCCTTAAATAAACTGTAAAAGGATATTGAGTACCTATTACAAATAATTATTTTTATGAAAATATATATGGGAAGTAAAAAAAGAACTATGAAAATAATAGTAGGTTAGCAAAGCGTAACTGCTTCATTACAATTTGAATGTTGTTGCATTGACAATTAGGTTCAAAATATTTATAGTTGCTAGGTTAAATAACTTCCTGGGTTATTTCATTGTACAGTCAGCAGCCAAAGTTGCTAAGCGGGCGAGGTGTTCAAAATTACCTTGACACGCTCTTGTTCTCTAAACCAGCCATACTCTAAGTGTGTTCCGCGGAACCCTAGGGTTCCGCGACACCCCTGCAGGGGTTCCGCAAGAATTTAGAACACTGCTTTAGTCTCCTCGAAAAATTTTACTATGCCGCCACCGTATTGTAGGGTTCCATCAAGTATTTCGCTTTCCAAAAGGGTTCCGTCAGAAAAAAAGATTGAGAACCGCTGCTCTAAACAAAAAAGTCGGGATGAGATTATTTTGAACACCTGGCATCACCTGGCCCGCTTAGCAACTTCTGCTGCTGACTGTACAGTCAAAAGCAGAATTCTGAATCAAACAAAGTTACAGCTACAGCCAAAGTGGCCAAAAGGGTTTATAAAAGGCGTGTTGCAATACATTTTTAGTAAGAAAGCTCGACCAGCCAGTCGACATTGTCGTCAGTCGTTTTCAAGATATAGCTGGTCAAGCAGGTCTTGTCAGTAGAAAAAGGCGGCAAATTTGAAAACTGTAGGCGCGAAGGGATTTCGTCCCACAGATAATTTGAATTTCGCGCTTTTTTTACTGACAAGATTTGCTTGACCAGCTATAGATGTTTGTTTTAAGATTTAGGTTACACCTGGGTGAGACCGTCTGATTTCAAACATAGACGTTTATAATCATACTGTCTTTGTCTTACGCTATTACGAGTATCCTAAAGAAAGGGATGAGTAGTTTTTTTTTGTTCTTATTTGAAGCCATACTAGCATGAATCTAGTATAACTGGATTGGGCATGAGTGGTGGGGATAACTGACAGAATGGGATAGTCTTATGTATCTTTCAGTAGGAGTAGCAGCGAAAGCGCTATTATTGTTTGTCCTTGTCACAGTCTCACATCTTGTTTTATTCCCCACCATGAATCTAGTATAACTGGATTGGGCATGAGTGGTGGGGATAACTGACAGAATGGGATAGTCTTATGTATCTTTCAGTAGGAGTAGCAGCGAAAGCGCTATTATTGTTTGTCCTTGTCACAGTCTCACATCTTGTTTTATTCCCCACCGTAAATTTACCACCGTGATTGGTCGAATTCATTTGTTGCCCACCATAACAAATAAATTCGACCAATCAGTGCGACGCTATGATTGGTCGAATTTATATGTTTTGTCCCTCACGGAGGCACGCGTAGACCACTTCTATAGGATGCTACCTTCTATGCATACTAGACTACCGCACCGTGACCCACCCATAAGTGAGAGAGAAAGAGATATTAAGTCTTTAATCTTTACTGACAAATTTGGTTTGCCAGACTATATATAGCTGGAATTTGCGAGCATATGAACAAAAGTTGAAACAGCGTTTTAGTTACTTACTCAAACAGCCTCATGAACACGTCAAACTGAAACGTCAAAAGTTGCCTTGCCTTCGTTGGTTGATTCCATAGAAGGTAGCATCCTATAGAAGTGGTCTACGCGTGCCTCCGTGAGGGACAAAACATATAAATTCGACCAACATAAAAATGTGACAAGGACCAACAATAATAGCGCTTTCGCTGCTACTCCTACTGAAAGATACATAAGACTATCCCGTTCTGTCAGTTATCCCCACCACTCATGCCCAATCCAGTTATACTAGATTCATGGTTGATTCACGATTCGCTTCGCTCATTGCCTCGATTTCCGCGCCAGGCCAGATGTATTTAAAAATTAATATTGAACGACTTTAAAGTTTTCTATTAAATCTCCACTATTACAGCATAATGAATAATATAAAAACCGTTATTGCTCCCGTAAATATCGCAGTGATTAAATATTGGGGAAAACGCGACGAAGAATTGATATTACCGTTAAATGATTCCGTTAGCGCTACTTTGGACACAAGTGTTATGTGTGCCAAAACAACTGTGTTTACCGGCCCACAACTTACTAGCGACGAGATATGGCTCAACGGCAAGAAGGAATCTTTTACGAATAAGCGGCTAGTAAATTGCCTCGAAGGAATAAAAGCTATAGCCGCTAAGGAGAAAAGTGTGGACGAAGAATTCCTGAAATGGAAAGTCCGTGTGTGCTCTGTTAACAATTTCCCTACGGCGGCCGGTCTCGCATCCTCTGCAGCTGGATATGCGTGCTTAGTAACTGCATTAGCGAAACTTTATAATGTGAAATCTGATGTCAGCTGCGTCGCAAGGTTGGGTTCTGGCAGTGCTTGTAGAAGTGTTTATGGCGGTTTTGTTCAGTGGCATGCAGGAACGGACCCCACTGGCAAAGATTCCATCGCAACTCAAATTGCAGAAGCCTCTCACTGGCCTGAAATGCGAGCTCTTATACTTGTGGTTGGTGACAGTGCAAAGAAGACTAGTTCAACAAAGGGAATGAAGATAACGGCTGAAACATCTGAACTACTCAAACACAGGATTGACTATTGTGTGCCACAGAGAACCACCAGTATTATTCAGGCGATAAAGGAAAAGAACTTTCCCAAGTTTGCTGAAATAACTATGAAAGACAGCAACCAGTTTCATGCAGTCTGTCTGGACTCTTACCCACCTTTTGTATACATGACAGATGTGTCCCACAAGATAGTTGAAATGATTCACAAATATAATGAAGACTGTGGTGAAGTGAAAGTTGCTTATACTTTTGATGCAGGCCCAAATGCTTGTCTGTACCTCCTAGAGGAAGAGGTGCCAAAAATAATTTCTCTTATAAAATATGTTTTTCCTTCTTCATCACCAGATAATTTTGTAACTGGTCTCAATTCTAAACAGCATGAGCTAAGTCAAGATTTTCTGAATAAGTTTGGATTGGAACCAGGATCTGTGGATTTGTTGAAATATATTATTCATACTAAAGTTGGAGAGGGGCCAGCAGAAGTTACTGATGGCTTACATTTGTTAGATCAAAATGGTCTTCCTCTCTAAATGCAAGTGTGGCTAATGTGTGGGGTAGAAATAAGTGGATGAATGGGTATTTTATATGTAATAAATTATATTAATTTCTAACTTAAGACTACACTAAATTATATGTATTTACAATCTTATATTGTGTAACTACAAAATGTACCATGTTATTTTGAAAGAGCATATTATATTTGAAATGGTAATGATATTACATTACAATGGAATGGTTCAGAATAAATTACTATCTCAAAGGCTACATCTTTTTTAGATAAGGATGATAATGAAAACAAATGTAGTCAGTCCTTTCATTTATTTTTAGACATTCATATTGGAATATAGAGGCATAAAATAAATGAAACCACTTTATCGGGCGGAGACTGACACCTGCCATACTCGGATGATGTTGTCAGAGTATCCAGCAAAGAGGGTCTGACCGTCGGTGGACCATGCGAGGGAGAGGCACTGGGGCGGGTCGGCCTTGGTGGGGTTGATCACATCAGGGCGGAGTTCCTCAACCATCTCCTTGCTTTCCAGATCCTAAACAAAGTCTTAATTAGTTATGAAACATTCATACATACTAAATTATGTCAATATGTAAAATGAAATAAGTATTTACATGGCTGACACTGTTTTCACACTAGTCAAATGCAGTGTCTGCAGTACAAATTAATAAAATCTTCAATTGGTCAAGTACTCGTGCCAGAAGAAAAAAACCATAGAGGGATTTCAGACAAAAAAAAATTTAGTTGTAATACATACCCAGATCTTGATGGAAGGTCCATAAGCGGCACAGAGCCAGTATCTGTTGGGCGAGAAGCAGAGGGCTGTGATGATGTCATTGTGGTCCAGAGTGTGCAAGTGTTTGCCATCGTTCAGGTCCCAGAGCATGGCCTTCATGTCCTTGCCACCAGAGGCGCAGAGGGAACCATCAGGGGAGACAGTCACTGTGTTCAGGTAGCCAGAGTGGCCGAGGTGGTTGATCTTGAGCTTGCAGTTGGTAAGGTGCCAGACCTAATAGACAAAAAGAAAATAAAATATTAAGTTGTACCATTCCTAGATTTCACTAAAATGGTGGTAGAGTCTGTGCGGAAAGAGAATAGTTGTGGAATGTATGGGGTCCAATACATTTCACGACTCTTCTCTTTCCGCACAGACTAAGCTACCTGATGCACTGTTATTTTATCTGCACATTGCTTTCATAATATACTTAATTGATAATAAATAGAACACCTGAGACAATAAATATACATAATAAATTAATAGACATTAGGTAAGGGCTCAAATGAGTAAGTATGTAATATTCCTACAGTTGATTAAAAACAAAACTATAAATTACCTTGACAGTGCGGTCCCATCCAGCAGACACAATGATGGGGTTAGCATGGTTCGGGGAGAAACGCACGCAGGAAACCCAGTCGCTGTGGCCATCATCCTGGATTGTGTACTTGCACTCGGCGAGGGTGTTCCACAGCTTGATGGTCTTGTCTCGGGAGCCAGAGACAATCTGTCTGTTGTCAACAGAGAATGCCACTGAGAGGACATCCTGTGATAAAAAAAGTTAGGTTAGTTTCAGCTTGTACGAAAAAGACTTAAGTACATTGGATTGGGGTCTTACAAACTACTACTTACTGACAATGGATATCAGCGTAATAGCTTATAATTCTTCTGTCTCACTAAGACACAAATGCGACGTCGAATCTTCTGCCTCGCATAGGCGCAAACTTTAGTCTTCTGCCGCGCATCGGCTCTTAACACTACAACCTTTTTAACACAACAGTTTTAACTATTTATCACACCTTAGTATGGTCTTCGAAACGACGGGTGGTCTTGCCGGCAGCAAGATCCCACAGGCGGAGGGTCTTGTCCCAAGATCCGGACAGGGCGTAGTTGCCGTCGCTTGATAGCACGACGTCCGAGATGAAGTGGGAGTGACCGTACAGGCGCTTCTGCGGCAGACCGTAGTTGGTCTCGTCTCTGGTCAGCTTCCAAACGATGAGGGTCTTGTCTGAAAAATAAAAAAAAGATCAATCGATTGCTAAGGCCGCGCCGTACGTTACTTGTGGGGAAACTAACATCAGCCCCATATCCGCTTGCCGCTCAGGACTCGCGTGGCAAAGGTTTTTCTCATCATGTACGAAGGAAATATAAATGGATTCATCGAAATATTAGCTTAATACAACAAATAAAATACATGGTCAACTTATGTGTGCTAGGGTAAGATAGATGAACATGGATGTAGAAACCAATTTAGGTTAAGTATATCACTTATAACCTTACCTCGAGAAGAAGACAGGATCATGTCAGGGTATTTAGGGTTTGTCGCAATTTGCGTAACCCACCCATTGTGGCCAACGAGGTTGCCTCTATGCTTCAATGTTTCAGTCATTTTAATATTTTTTCACGGCTGAGCACCGGACAACGACACTCAGCAACGCTACCGAAAAGAAAAAGACAGGTTGCCACAGATTGTGCCAATAGGACTCGCCACAGATAATGTAAATAAATTTGACTGACTGCTTGGTTATTTTTATTTCAAACATAGACAGGGAGAGTCATACTATCTTTGTCTTACACTAGTACTAGTACCCAAAAGAAAAGGATGAGTATAGTTTTTTTTGTTCCTATTTACTGACAAATTGGTTTGACCATCTATAGTGTGTCAAGGGTCTGTTTGATTTCAAACATAGAGAGAATCATACTATCATTGTCTTACACTAGTACTAGCACCCAAGAGAAAAGGATGAGTATAGTTTTTTTGTTCCTATTTACTGACAAGATTTGGTTGACCCAGTATATATCAGCTTTCACATGTGTTTTATGTAAATGTTTGGTTTGTCTACTCTAAAACGATAAAAAAAAAAAAAGCGTAAAAATATCCAACAAGAACCATAAATATACATGGCTATTTTTTTATGCAATAAGTAATGGAGGCAATGGTCGTTAATTAAAGTAATAAAAACCGGCCAAGTGCGAGTCGGACTCGCGCACGGAGGGTTCCGCACCATCAATAAAAAATAGAGCAAAACAAGCAAAAAACGGTCACCCATCCAAGTACTGACCCCGCCCGACGTTGCTTAGCTTCGGTCAAAAATCACGTTTGTTGTATGGGAGCCCCACTTAAATCTTTATTTTATTCTGTTTTTAGTATTTGTTGTTATAGCGGCAACAGAAATACATCATCTATGAAAATTTCAACTGTTTAGCTATCACGGTTCGTGAGATACAGCCTGGTGACAGACGGACGGACGGACGGACGGACGGACAGCGGAGTCTTAGTAATAGGGTCCCGTTTTTACCCTTTGGGTACGGAACCCTAAAAATTATAGCAAATAGAGTCTGTGCGGAAAGAGAAGAGTCGTGGAATGTATGGGGCCCAATACAATCCACGACTCTTCTCTTTCCGCACAGACTCTATAAAAGCCGGCTTCCCACGGCCCGTTTTTTCACAGTTTTGACCGCGCCTCTACAGGCCTAAGATCGTGGGAACGGTCGCATCCGACGAGGCCTGTCGTCACCCGTCCGATCCGTCGGGAGTCGGTAACTTCAAAGGCGCGTCGCGGCGCGGCGCGAGGGTGCCTGTAGGGGCGCGTCTGCGTCGGTTCATTTCACCTGGGACAGCGCACAGGCCTCGTCGGATGCGACCGTTCCCACGATCTATCGGCCTGTAGAGGCGCGGTCAGATCTGTGAAAAAACGGGCCATGGGAAGCCGGCTTAATCAACCGCACAGGCATCCACAGGCGTGGCGCGGTCCGGCCTGGCCTGTAATAAACACGGGCCGTGGGAAGCCGGCTTAAGATAGCTTTTGTTTGATACATATCGTAGAAGATAAGTTACGAAGTCCGAAGTAAATATTTCTTCGTAAATATAATTTACAGTTTATTATTGGTAATTTATGTTTTTTTTAAACCGCCAATAACAACAAATGCTTTTACTTTTACGTAAAGCCCCCTCCACACTCGTGTGCGAATCGGCGCGAAACTTCGAACGCGAGTGCGGAGTCGAGTTCGCAGTCTGGCAAAATCGCGCTTAAAAACATATCAAAATGATTTAAAAAATATGATGACGCTTAGATTTATTTTATTTTATTTAGTAGCATTAAAACTTTGAAATATTGAACGAACTATGTTAGTAGAAAAAGGCGCGAAATTCAGATTTTCTATGGAACGATAACCCATGGCACATACATTTTTAAATTTGCTCCTTTTTTCTACTGACGGAAATGGCTTAACAGACTATTTTACAAACTTTGTTGTTAGTATTGATTTGCTGATTATGCGTTGGTCGGATCGTTCTGTAACGTATGAATAGCTCCTTCGTAATAACTGACGTCACGCCAGTGGTACGCCATTTTGTAAGTGTCCGCCGTAGTCAATTTTCTCGGTATAGTGAAAAATAGTTTATTCGCATGGTTTTGTGTACGCTTAAAAGATAAGACACTTTTCAAACCTAATTTAACGTCTTGTACGTTAATTTCACAAACCACAAGTATGGAGGACAAGGCGGCGCTAAAGGAATTGGATCAATGGATAGAGCAGCTAAACGAATGCAAGCAATTGACAGAAAATCAAGTCAAAACGTTATGCGACAAGGTAATGTAGCTTTGTTAGTCATATTTTATGTGTAAGAATTTGTTTTGCGTATGTTTTTGGAAGTGTTGTGAAGTTACACGCTCGATCGAAGCCTGTATGCCGTATGATTCATATACCTACATGAAGTAGTAACAATAACGCATACCGACATTAGTGGAAGCGGGGGCTATCCGTGGGGAGCTAATTGTCTGTTTAGAGTTGCGGAGGGTTGCCTGGTCGTCGCCGCTTCTCGAGGGAGTGATAAGACGTAGGATGCTCACCTAGCTACGGCACCACACCCAGCTATCTATCCTTCCAGTGTAATATAGCCAAATTGGACAGGATATTTTTAGACAACCTGCGGAAATGATGCTGGCTATTTGTTAATTCGCGGATCAAAAATGGTTTTTCTGTTTAGTTTTCTGATAAGGTATTATTCAGTCACATTTCATTAATTTCTTATTGAGGGGGTAGAAATAATAGGTAGAATGATGCAAGTAGGTAATATTAAAACTGATTTTAGATTATTTTTAACGATAAGTATTGTAAAACAGTTTATGTTGTCAGATAAAGTTTGATACCACTAAAATATGGTTGGTCTTTAAATGTTTAGTTGGCTTGGACTTCATTAAGCAGTATCTTTTGAACTTGCTCTAATTCTATATAATGATGTTTGAAATTTTAAACTGACAAGGTTTTACTTGTGACCAAAATTATATGAAAAAATTTGTTATCTTTATCTACCTTTGTTTATTTTTGACTAGACATGAGCGTTGTGGGCTATAGATTGTTGAAAACTTTGTTTTTAATCTGTAGTCAGTAAACATAAGTTTAAAAGACTTCTTACTCTTTTACTCTGTTTTTAGCTATATGAAGTATTATCCTCCTAAGGCACAGAGGCATTTAAATGAAAAATCCAAAATTTGCTTATGAAATTTAAACCTATTAAACATAGCTAGGATATGTATATAGCTAGGGCAATGAAGCTTAGGAGGTTAAGATGAAGGCAGATTTAATGACTATACATATATAAATAAATAAATAAATCATAAATAAATCATTTATTTTTCGTGATAAACTAGTTAAACATACAAAAGTAACATGATAAAGGTTATAAATTCATAATTACATATTGTTTACCACGAAATGGGCTCGCCTCAGCATAATGCTGACTAGGGCTTGCAAATATTCGAAACTTTCAGATATTCGAATATTCGACTTTTTCTGACGACGTATTCGAATATTCGAATAATTATTCGAATATTATAAAATATATTATAAAAAATAAGAAAAGGAACGACAAATCGGTTTATTATCGTTTTATTCAAAAGCTTTTTACACATATTGCTAAAACTAATGATATTTGGCAGAAATCCACTTAATTGACTAGATTTTATCATCCTACTATTTATAAGATGCCCACATTTATAAAAACAAGTAAAACGCCAAAATTAGACGTATTTAATATTTCTAGATAAAACTTATTATAAATGCGTCGTTGCGTGAAATAATATAACTTTAACCATCCAAACACCTAGGTATGTAAGATATTTTTTTTAGTGGGTAATTATTTTCCGATTTAAATTAACTTGTAATCACTCAGAGGCCTGTAAAAAGGCCTTTAATTTCATTGTATTTTGAATCTTTATTGACTTTATTTGTTTTGGCAAGTTATTATTCCTAATGGTCGGCTAATTATATAATATTGGAATATTTAAGGGAAAAAGTTAGTTGAGTACTGGGTGGATTATTCGTCAGCTAAAGGTGCATGGTTAGATTACCAAGTTGGGCAGGTTTGGTATGATTAAATTTGAGAATTGCGATAAGTGGCAAGGTTTAGACTTCAAAAATTCGCTTAACGTAGCGTATTTTTGCGCGACGTAGCGCGTTAACGTATGTACTGAATAAACAGAATGACCCTTTAACTTAAAACTTACGCACCGTAAAAATAACATACTTTTTGATTTCGTTTTCTTTTAAATTGAGTTAGGTTTCACTGTATTCACGAAGTCTATCGAGAGGAATACAGTAAAAATATTAATTCCTTCGTATTTGGGTACCTACCGTTCCTAATTCACTGTAAATACCCGTAAAACACACAGAAACTGTAACTACAGCGGATGACATAGATTTTTTTATAGTAATAAAAAATATTCGAATATTCGAAACCTGAGCGGCCGAATATTCGAATATCAAAACAGGTCGAATATTCGACAAATTCGAATATTCGAATATTCGAATTGCAAGCCCTAATGCTGACCCGAGAGTCGGCGCTGATCTTCCGGCGAGTCCATTTATTGTGGGCCACATATTGACTATTATTAACACAGGGTTTAATACTTTAATCAGAAATATGTCTTATGCTTTTGTTTTTACATCTGTCCCTGCTAAAGATACTTGTGCAATAGCTTATATCTTGATAATGAAATCAATGACATGATAGGAGACATGATAGGAGACTTGTTAGGTAAACAATCTTGATTATAGTTGCATTTAAATTATTGTGTGTAACTTAAGCAGTGGGTATGATTGCGTAATTCTTGTAATTAATGTTCTAATTATAACATGACTGCTTTGCATATAATGCTGGCAGATAATGTTATTAGATAACTATTCCAGAAATATTTAATAAATTATATCCTTCTAAGGCTCATCACGGTCCTAGCTATAGTAGAGTCAGCAGAAGAAGTTTTTAAGTGGGCGAGGCGTTCAAAATTACATTGACACTATTATTCTCTTAACAATAAAGTTCGTCAAGATCATTTAACTTCTGCTGCTGACTGTACTTGTTAGCCTATACAAAAAAATACCCTTGATGAGTTTCAATACACACAACCTACAACAATATAAAAATCTATATATTTTGTTCTATATTAATTTGCCAACATTGTCAATTACCAACATAACACGGGGCAGGATGACATTAGCTTGATAAGACAACTCATATGAATGCAATATGGTCAAAATGTGTGGGCTGCATTCACAGATGAATTAAAAAATAAAAGGCTCCTTCATTAACATTTATACTTGCAACATACATCCTTGCAACATGTGTTATCACTACATAGTATAAAACAAAGTCGCTTCCCGCTGTCTGTCTGTCTGTATGTTTAGATCTTTAAAACTACGCAATGGATTTTGATGCGGTTTTTTTAATAGATAGAGTGATTCAAGAGGAAGGTTTATGTATAATTTGTTAACCCGTGCGAAACTGGGGCGGGTCGCTAGTTATTATTAAAACATATATCCGTTTGAGGAGTCCACTCCTCAAACGATAAAACTTTTTATAAACACAACTTTTAAAATTGTGAATTCTTTAAAGTTATATAAGTCGCTCAACAAATGTTGGTTAGTTTTAGGAGTACAGCCTACGGTTCAATTTATTGGTCCTGTTACAGTAGAATTGACGTAAATAAAATTTGAATTTTATTTTAAGTTTACATACTTTATTATTAGTCAAAAATGGCAAGTCAAATTTACACAAACCGTTTTGAAACTAGTGTGATAGTTATCCAGGATAATCTTTCAAATTGACCTTGGAGTCGAGCAGTGATTGAATTGAGGCAATCAAGTCTGTCAGGACAAGTGGTAACCTTATAGACAGGTGGAAATCGGCCTGTTTCGAGAAAAGTCGTCGACATCTCTTCTAAATACCTAAAACTGGTATGGATGTGTTCCTCGTGATCTCTAGAATACGAAATGACCGGTTTTAGTTTATGGAGTGGGGGACGGGTCGAAAAAAAGGGGGGCAAAGATGGCGGCCGACCGTTATTGATATTTGTTCACATCTTGAGTCCTATGGGACCGATCGGTTCGTGTGAGGTGTCGTTTGAAAGAGTATTAAACGTGCTATTATTGTTTCATAATAACCGTAGTCATAACTGTAGTCGTTTACAAAATATTTTAAAATATTTGATTTTATACCGTGCATGGATGGCATAAGTACTGATTAAATATGCGCCTAACTCAATAAATTACAACAATACCGCAATTATTTTATTACAAAATATACGAGACATTTCATTAGCTTACCAAAAACATAAGTTTTATTGGCGTATGATATTATATAACCAATTAATAACGAATTTTGTTCAGCATGGGTCACTACGCACCGTCACGTAAATGGCGGGCGACCGACGTAAACTTTTCATTATTTCTCGGGTTCTATTTTATTGATCAATTGCTGATAGGTACCATTTGAAAGGTTATTAAACGTACAATAAATGGTTTCTAATAGCCGTAGTCATAACTTTAGTAATTTACAAAATATTTTAAAATATTTGATTTTTTTACCGTGCATGGATGGCATAAGTACTGATAAAATATGCGTCTAACTCAATAAATTATAACTTTACTCCAATAATATTCTTACAAAATGTACGTGAAATTTCATTAGCTTTCCAAAAATATAAGTTTTTTTGGTGTATGATATTATATAACCAAGTAATTACGAATTTTGTTCAACATGGGTCACTAAGCGCCGTCACGTAAATGGCAGGAGATCGGTGTCAACTTTTCATTATTTCTCGGGTTTTATTTTATTGATCAGTTCGTGATAGATACCATTTGAAAGAATATTAAACGTACTATAATTGGTTTTCAATAACTGTAGTCATAACTTTAGTCATTTTCAAAATAATTGAAAACATGATTTTTTACCGTGCATGCACATAAGTACTGCTAAAACATGGTTCTAACTTAATAAATTATAACTTTATCGCAATTAATGTATTTACAAAATATACGAGACATTTCATTATCTTTCCAAAAACATAAGATTTATTGGTGTAAGATATTATATAACCAAGTAATAATGAATTTTGTTCAGCATGGGTCACTGCGCACCGTCATATAAATCCCAACAAACAATTAGGCGACACTTAGCAGTACCTATTTTCTTACCTAAAGACAGCCTGGCTCTAGAATAGCTACATCTATAGTCTTAGTTTACAGTTTACAGGCTCTGGTGAGATAAAAGTGTTTAAAAGGTTCATCTAAAGATTTAAGATCTACAGTAGCTGTTTTGGGCGCTATATTGCATGTTAAGCTGCTAGTATTATAGCTTATAGCTCAAAGTGAATTGAACACCCTTAACATCTATATGAGTAATAATCTGCAATTTGCACTTAAGGTTCTAAACGTGTGATAAAGCCTTCTACTTATAGCTTTTTATATCGCAATCGCTACTTAACTCTCTTGTATGACTTACAGTCGAACAGAGAAGTTATGAGTCGCTATTATAGATCTAAGATCATGTAGTTACAGACGAGCGTTATTTAAATACCGTAGTACATCTTATAACTGTCAATAGAGTCATACTTACAAGCTAAAACTACAATGCCAAACGCCAATGAATCAATAGGTAAGCAAAAACTATAAATTAGACCGTAAAATAAAATAGTAAATAAATATAATATAGATAGTTTACTCAATATTGACCTTATCTTACTATTACTATACTTAAAACCGGACTTCACGGATAGTTATTATGTGGACATACTTACGCTGCTACTCAAATAGTAGTCACTTATTTTGCATCCTGGAGCGTGCGGCGACAAATATCTCTTTAACGCCACAAGCCTCAGATCTCACTAAAAAGGTGATTTTAAATTATTAACTACGGAGTGGGTTTGAAAACGTTTTACGTGTAGACGCGTGAGTCAAATAACAACACAGATATTAAGTACTTCATATGCAGTGGTTTTGCAATCATGAAAGCTACGAACTTAACGATGTTATGAACCTAGAACTGGGCTTTTGTCAAAAGAGTCAAACTATACTTAAGTTTCCTGTGATAAAAAAACAAAACAAACAAACCATCATTTATATCGATATTTTATCATTTTGGATACCTACATTATAAAATGTACTGTCAAACAATAATAGAATGCTGCTGGTCTACCAGGCGCTCGCCGCGCCGTGTGTTTGCTTGCTTGGCGAAATTGGTCCTGGCATACCTACATATATGTTTATAGTTGTACGGTAACTAAACAATATTTTTGGAAAGTTAATAAATAGTTTGCTGATTTAACTCTAAAAATTTCACGCTATATTTACTACATTATCTCTTTCTCAAATTATTTCAGTCACTAAGCAAACCTCTAAGGTAAAAATTAAACATTTTCTTTAATATTTTTAAAATGGTTATTTTGGGCCTCAGATTTCAAACAATCGAGTATTCACAGAAAATTTAATATGCTTGCAAATGGTATCCACCATGTATCAGAAAAATAGAACCTGAAATATAATGAAAACTCAACGATGGCCGGGCTCCATTTACGTGACGGTGCACAGTACCCATGCTGAACAAAATTCATGATTACTTAGTTATACAACATTATAAAGCAATAAAACTTATATTTTTGGATAGCTCATAAAGTTTCCCGTATATTTTGAAAATATTTATTGCGGTAATGTTATAATCTATTGAGTTAGAAGCATGTTTTACCAGTACTTATGTCCATGCACGGTAAAAATCATATATTTTCAATTATTTTGTAAATGACTACAGTTATGACTACGGTTATTAGAAACCAATTATTGTACATTTAACATTCTTTCTAATGGTATGCATCACCAATTGATCAGTAAAATAGAACCCGAGAAACAATGAACAGTTGTGGTCGGTCGCCCGCCATTTACGTGACGGTGCGTAGTGACCCATGCTGAACAAAATTCATCATTACATGGTTATATAATACCATACACCAATAAACCTTATGTTTTTAGAAAGCTAATGAAATTTCTCGTATATTTTGTAATAACATTAATTGCGGTAAAGTTATAATTTATTGAGTTAGACGCATGTTTTGTCAGTACTTTTGCCATCCATGCACGGTAAAAAATCATATATTTTAAAATATTTTCTAAACGACTACAGTTATTATGAAGCAATAATAGCACGTTTAATACTCTTTCAAACGACACCTGAAACGAACCGATCGGTCCCATAGGACTCAAGATGTGAACAAATATCAATGCTGGTCGGCCGCCCACATTCCCCCCCTTTTTATCGACACGTCCCCCTCTCCATAAACTAAAACCGGTCAATTCGTATTCTAGAGACCACGAGGAACACATCCATACCAGTTTTAGGTATTTAGAAGAGATGTCTACGAAAATCGTGAAGGAGACGACTTGTGTTTAATTTAACGCCAGACTATTAATTTGACATCAGCTGAAGTGACAATAATTGGACAATTACTGGTTTGTCCAACAATCAAAATGTTTGATAAATGTGTTTCCGTTGTATTATAGTACAAGTGTAAAGTTGGCAATTATCAGATATCTCTTTAGCCAGATTTTGTGAGACGGTTTAAAGTAGACTAATTTAAGTACATACTTAATAGTTTAATAATTTTATTACCCATTTTGTAATATTTCATTTAGCTGTTTCTTGTTGACCTAATTACTAATATTAGTTAATTTTCTTTATCGGCTATATTATTCTTACAAATCCCAAATTACGTAATTGTAGTATTCAAGTTTTTTGCAAATAGCACACTAAGTTCAATTTTAATGAAAAGAAAAGTACAAAAACTGCCCTAAAATTTACTTGTTGGATTGAGTTGAACTATAGTATTAGAAAGATTTTTAAAATTTTCCCCTTAAAGATAATTGTAAGTACATGGAAGGTTATTGCAATATACTTGAGTTTGTTTACACGCCACTTACGCAATTGTCCTCGGCAAACTTAACTATCTACATCGTAGGCAACCAATTTGTAGCTTTCAGTGTTTATATAGCAACGAAAATGACAACAACACACGACAATATTCGCTAAAATTATTGTTGTTCTCTTATTTACGACACAGAAAGATAGTAATTTTTGATTGGTAATTTTTGATTGGTAATTTTTGCTGCCTCTACGTCTCAATGTCTACGTGCTTGTTGGTCTTTGTTGAGTATTTCTACTATCAAAATACTAATTATGACTATGAGTATTGAGTAAAAACTTGCTGATATCGTGCAAAAAATTCTAGAGAGCTTGTTAGGTGATTTTTTTTTACGGTCTATTAAAAGAAAAAGTAAGTTTCGGCCAATTAAGCATTTTGGCCCCATCCCATTCAATTTTGTGGTGGTGACAGACAAAAATATCTGTTTTTAGGGTTCCGTAGCCAAATGGCAAAAAACGGAGCCCATATGGATTCGTCATGTCATGTCTGTCTGCCTGTCCGTCCGTATGTCACAGCCACTTTTTTCCGAAACTATAAGGACTATACTGTTGAAACTTGGTAAGTAGATGTATTCTCTGAACCGCATTAAGATTTTCACACAAAAATAGAAAAAAAAAACAATAAATTTTGGGGGTTCCCTATACTTAGAACTGAACCCAAAAAATTTTTTTCATCAAACCCATACGTGTGGGGTATCTAAGGTTAGATCTTCAAAAATGATATTGAGGTTTCTAATATCATTTTTTTCTAAACTGAATAGTTTGCGCGAGAGATACTTCCAAAGTGGTAAAATGTGTCCCCCCCCCCCCCCGTAACTTCTAAAATAAGAGAATGATAAAACTAAAAAAAATATATGATGTACATTACCATGCAAACTTCCACCGAAAATTGGTTTGAACGAGATCTAGTAAGTAGTTTTTTTTAATACGTCATAAATCCCCTAAATACGGAACCCTTCATGGGCGAGACCAACTCGCACTTGGCCGCTTTTTTTTATGTAAAGCTTTTCGCGCTCGCATTTTTCATCTCACGCTTGCCTACTACTCTCTTTGCCGGTTAAGAACTCCCGATCTTATTTCTGTAATATGTGTATCTTCATAACCTGATTACATATTACTAAAGCAGGTACTTTTTTGAAAAACTAATTGATTGACCTTTGGATTTTAGGTATTAGGTACGATGCGTAGTCTCTCCATATTTATCATTTATCATAATGGCAATGTCATTCGGATTGTCGGAATCGTTCCACTCGATAAATGGTTCCCCGGAGGGTGAGATTCCGGATGTCATCCAATCTACCTATAATCGGGCTTTTGTTTCGTCACCCACAACCCCGAGGTTAATGTTCTGAAGCCACTGAACTCTAGGGTCGCGGACTCGCGGTGTACCCTTGAAAAGGAATTAGATTTATTTTACTGGGATACCTATTTGTACTTGATCATGATTATGTCTTCTTGACACGCGATGCGGCGCGTACGATTTCAAAATTATCTATTAGGGCGTTTTCTAAAATAAATATTGAAAACCCGATTATAACAGATCTTGGTGTTTTTGGGTTCTTTCAACTCAGAATTACTAGCATATTCAATCCTGATGATAAAAAAAACTTGTCCCAAAAATTTGTATGAAAATTGTACATTCCACAACGTCACGTCCATACAAGTGATAAATTTTCTCATAATAAAACGTGACGTAATGGAATGGACATCTTTTTTTAATGGCAAAATGGGGAATGCTGTCGATTCTTAGTAGAATGAGCCCAAGAACGTCCAGATTTGAAAGAATCAGGTTTTCGATATTTATTTTAGAAAACGCCCTTTATCCTTTACTTACTTTGATTTGATTAAGGACTCGATGTTTGTGAATGTTAGTTTCAATAAACTGGTAGAGTATTCCACTTTAAGTCATAAAAAATATATAATAAAAGTCATGATTTTCTTATAAAACCACCCTAGAAGTGAATGGTTTGTTTTCTTTGGAAGTTCAAAAGGACAGACTAATCCAATTGCACGGCGTGCCTCATATGTTTCGTTACGCTTACAACATAATTACATTAATATACATTTGAAACAACAGCCTTTCTTCGAGAAGGGCTCGTTTTGTTTGCTCGACACGCAAACTACCCACTCTCTCAAACTGTAGAAAATAGAAAGAGATGAAATGGCCATATCGCGTGACAAAGAGTTGTGAGGTCAGTTATTGTGCTATTTCGAACATGTAGAAAAGATGTTTTGTATCCAATAAAAGTCACATACGCGACCTGAAACGCTAGATTTGAGTTTACAGAAGTACACAAACGTGAAGGCGACACGCAACTTGTGTTTGACGGTTTACGTTCTCGCGAAATATGGGGTACATATAAAGCCAAACAACAAGAAAAATATTAACTTTTAATTGTATGGCTACACGTTAATACATACCTACGTACGTACAATTTTACCCAACCTCCATTTCTTTTACAGGCAAAAGAGATTCTGACTAAGGAATCCAACGTCCAGGAGGTGAAATGCCCCGTTACCGTATGCGGCGACGTGCACGGGCAGTTCCACGACCTGATGGAACTGTTCCGCATCGGCGGGCGCTCCCCGGACACCAACTACCTGTTCATGGGGGACTATGTCGACCGCGGGTACTACAGCGTCGAGACTGTCACATTGCTGGTTGCACTTAAGGTCAGTGTTCCAACTGTTCCACGACTAGATGAAACTGTTCCGCATCGGCGGACGGTCCCCGGACACGAACTACCTGTTCATGGGGGAGTACGTCGACCGCGGGCGCGGGTACTACAGCGTCGAGACTGTCACATTGCTGGTTGCACTTAAGGTCAGTGTTCCAACTGTTCCACGACTAGATGAAACTGTTCCGCATCGGCGGACGGTCCCCGGACACGAACTACCTGTTCATGGGGGAGTACGTCGACCGCGGGCGCGGGTACTACAGCGTCGAGACTGTCACATTGCTGGTTGCACTTAAGGTCAGTGTTCCAACTGTTCCACGACTAGATGAAACTGTTCCGCATCGGCGGACGGTCCCCGGACACGAACTACCTGTTCATGGGGGAGTACGTCGACCGCGGGCGCGGGTACTACAGCGTCGAGACTGTCACATTGCTGGTTGCACTTAAGGTCAGTGTTCCAACTGTTCCACGACTAGATGGAACTGTTCCGCATCGGCGGACTGTCCACGGACACCAACTACTTGTTCATAGGCCACTGAGGCGGTCGGCGACCACTACCTACACCTACACTGCAGTGTCGACAGCCAAGGTAATGTTACAAATCCAAAGCAAGCGAACTCACTCAGCACGAGACATCAGACTCATCAGAGGGTAAAGTCATTATTCTAAAGGTTGTAAACCATTTCAATCTTGCTGATGCCAAAAGATCATGCTGCAAGAAATACTACCAGATTTGAGAACATTTGAGCAGCTATGCTGCATATCATACAGTTCAGTTCAGCAACAAGATAGGTAGATTAGATTACGTAGGTTTTAAATCTGCATAATTTGTCTTTATCATCTTCCTGATCTGAACATAATGTCCTCCATTCTATTATCGGAAGTCGTCATTATCATATCATGACATAGTTATCAAAATCACGCTAAAACATTGTACAAATAATTCTAACCATATTTTTTTGTGAAAACTGTTATTGTATTCGTATACCGAAGAACAAGCACTAAATTTAATATACTTTTTTAGGTTCTCAAGGCTGTCAACTATTTTGCTTTAGGATTTAGGAACTTGCATTTAAAGCGTTGTTCGTTAATTATATCTTAATTTAACACATTCAATGCCGAAAACCCGACTATCGGGTATTTTATTTATGTTTTCGTTCCCAGGCCGAACGACCCGATAGTCGGGATCGTGGTACTACAGCTTTATATGACGAAGTTTTTGTGGCCTGGCGCGGATTTCTTGTTTGGCTGGGCGGCAATGAACTGTAATTTTTCGTAACAGAGCCGTACAGATAAGCCTCGAAATAGCGTCAAACATCACACTCGATTAATCCGAATTATACCAGATTTTATGACTTAAAAATATGGCGCATATTTAGAAATAGTAAGTAACGTCCTGTGCGCTGTGCGTGACTGTTATCAACACAACGACTTGCATCTTATCTTGCCGCCTTTGAATATTTTGAATAGGTGCTTATGAAACTATTTTACTATAGAAAATTATGAACTTTAGGCCTCTAGGGGTCGGCAAATTTAACTAAACCGGGAGTCATTTAAATCAAAGGGAGATGCCTAGCAGTGGGATACTCAAATCAAATAAGAGTCTCGCGAGCCACTGTTTTGCCGAGCTTTCGTCTAGGAAGTGTAATTAGGTATCTGAAGTGTCAGTCAACATGAGACAATTGTTCGCGATTCATCGCATAGAAAATGTCACGTCAATCTGTGTGTCGCTAGAGAGCGAAATTAAACCTTACTTCAAAGGATGTCGCTTTTCGCATGGCATGGTGAATGCACCGCGCCCGAAACAGGGTATTTACCTGAACCGATGTTATGATGTGATTAATCATGTAATAAAAAGAAGATAAAGTATTGATTTAATAACACAATGTTTATGGACAATCTAGTAATTTACTTGTTTTCAGGTCAGCATCAAATACATATATAGAGACGACCAAAGTGGGCCAAGTACCACAACACATTGATACCATAAAAATGTGAAATATTTGGCCATTTGACCGTCACTATCTATTTGATGCTGACTGTACCTACCTACAGTAAATGAGGTTGGACAGATGCAGACAACTTATCGTTTTGGAAGAAACATCCGAATATTGATTATTTCTGAATTTTCTATTTTCTTCCATGCATTTGGTTAATGACAGTAATGACAATGACCATTATAATTTTATTATGTCTATAATAAGTCCATTATCCTCACAAATAGACCAATAAATTATATAACAAATCAATAATTATATGAAGCTAATGAATTACATATATCACTTTGCTGATTAATCGTGCCGTAGTGTTTAATCGATTTTCATTTTTTCGTGTTGTCATTAATACTCATTACCTATAGACGGAAGCGCCAGATGGTTGTTATTGTTGTTTGAACGTTTGATACCCAAGTGAATGTTCTCACATGTCGAACTAGTCTATCCTTCATAATATGATTATTCACGTTAAAGAACTATTTATTATATCTTCGTAAATCTCGAATAGGATGAACATTTAGTAGATACAGGATACGCATACAAAGAAATAAGAAATATAATTAGATAATTGTATTGACTACCAAAGTACCAATATTGAATTGATTAATATCTACTCAAACAAACAAAATTAAAAACTGTCAAGTTACTGATTTTACAGTTTATCCGTCTTCACTACATAGTATAAATAAAACAAAGTCGCTTCCCGCTGTCTGTCCCCATGTATGCTTAGATCTTTAAAACTATGCAACGGATTTTGATGCGTTTTTAATAGATCTACAGAGAGTACAGAGTGATTCAAGAGGAAGGTTTATGTAGAATTTGTTAACCCATGCGAAGCCGGGCCGGGTCGCTAGTCTACACTAAAGCTAAATCTGTCCCGACTCTTACGTCAGTACTTTTAACGATGTTTGGTTGTAATTGAACTACAGTTGTCATTGCATCCTCTTTTTACTTTGATGCGCGCTTGTTTTCTCACGCTCTTTGTGTACGACGCGAAACAGCTGTGCTCCAACTATTCCCAGCCGATCTCGACATTTATTCGACCTTTTTGCTAACTTGGGTAACATTCAGTTAGGTCGTGTGTGCACTTTAATTAGCTGTGTTCAGCGAAATGTACGTCCTCACATGGATGGTGGATGCCCGCCGTATGGCCTTTAAGCGTTTATTACTTGCAAATATACATTAATATTCAAATTAGGCGGACGAGACCGCAAATATTACGGCGCTTCGTCACCAGGGTACTCTAGAAAAATAACAAGTAAAGCATCTTCGAATAAATTTCCGTTTCCTATCGTTCGTAATGTGTATTTTATGCGGAAACTGACTCACTGGTCAGTCCTTTGCCCTTGATTATTCACTGACAATTAACATTAACAAAGTTCAAAGTTAAGTAAGATGCAAAACTGTGGCCCTAGTGAAAAAGGGTACAAGTCTCGCGTACCTTTATAGGTCTAAGAGGGCATAAGTGTTACGTGGAACTTACAACCTTATACTCCTGCGCCGCCCGAGACTTGTACCCTTTTTCACTGATTACTATTAACCTGAATTAATTACTCTAGTTCAGACAAACCCCGAGTTTACTGGCACTAACAAGAAGAAAAAAGCTGTGTGTTCTGCACAGACAAGACATCCTCTAGACTGAGCATAGTAAAGCTACCCCCTCTGCCACTATATACGGTAGTTTTGCTCCATCTTCGAGTCAGTGTCAGAATCCCGTGCCGTGATTGGTCCGTGTCTTTGAACGGACCAATCACGGCACGGGATTCGCTCACCTCGTCCCCCCGCATCCCCGTATTTTTGGCAGCATGAAATAATTGCTCTAAACTCCGTCTAGAGGATTCCTAGTCTATGGTGTTCTGATAACACCCGGGGCATTATACTCATTGTACAGTCGCCATCAGATATTATCGGAGCGGCCAAGGTGTCAACAAGCGCTTAACGCCTTGACAATAGAGGCGTGCTCAGATATTTGTGGGCACCTTGGCCGCTCCGATATATCTGATGGCGACTGTACCAACGATTCTCGGCATACGTGAGAGGAAACTCGCTTTCTTATCCCTTATCTCAGATAACTGTGTTGACATCACTCTTTATCTCTTTCAAACACATTCATACCGTTACATTAGCGCCCGAAATTGTTTATTTACGTTCGACCGCACCTTTGTTTTTCCCTTTTGGGTTGATTAAAATTAGCTAAAGGTTATTTTCGCATGTCTGTTGGACCTTAACGCAACGGATCGATGAATGAACAATGACGTTGATGTACCGTTTAAATGTAGCAGGCGGTGACCCACTGCGTAAGTAGCTGAATCGGCAATGTGATTATGTAGATTTTCATAAAAAGATAGGCGTGACATTGAAATTGAAAAGTACAAATGCGTGCCTATTATTGTTTCGCAGAGCGTGAAAATTGTATTGTAGTCGTACTCATTTATTGGGACGGAATTAGACTGCTCTTTATAGGGTATATCGTGCTGTGATGTCATGTCATATAATACAATGTTTATTAGTTTATTTATTTGTGGTTTATACAATTATATGACAAAAACTTTATTTACACAATTGCGTAATGTTATATAAATAAAAATTACGGCTAACCAAAGTTATGTGTAATATACAATCTTATTTATGACGTAAAAACTGTTACGTTTTTTTAGATTCAGATACAGATTTTCATTTAGAAAATAATCATATTTTTAGTTTTTATTAAAAAAAAAGAAATTATATGATGTATGTAATTAATTAATTATATTTATATTTGAAAATAAGGATCGACATTTTTTGAAGGATACTTCATTTAATAACTTGGCGATATTCGAACTTAAAGTTGAACATCGCATACAGTGTATTCTAAAACCTTCACATTGTAAAACCTTAATACATTGGTTGCAGGTGCGCTACCGCGAGAGAATAACGATCCTGCGCGGCAACCACGAGTCGCGCCAGATCACGCAAGTGTACGGGTTCTACGACGAGTGCCTGCGCAAGTACGGGAACGCCTCCGTGTGGAAGCACTTCACCGACCTCTTCGACTTCCTGCCGCTCACCGCGCTCGTCGACGGACAGGTACGGAAACTAGTAGATACACCACCATCCACTGACAATCCAACCTCTAAACTGAGCTTAGGCCAATTCTTTCATGAAACCGATGCTGCCAAAAATAAGGGGTGCGGGGGGACGAGGTGAGCGAATCCCGTGCCGAGATTGGTCCGTTCAAAGACACGGACCAATCACGGCACGGGATTGACTCGAAGATGGAGTAACGCTACCGTATGTGTGGCAGAGGGGGTAGCGCGACTATGCTATGTCTAGAGGTTGGATTGTCTGTACCACCATCTCACACCATCGGATGTCGTGAGTGTTCTGTGTAGGCAAAGTGACAACCCTAGCGTACAAGTGAATAATCAAGATCAACTGCGGGTAGTTCGCAAAACCCGCGCAGCAAGATGTTGATACAATTAATTCCTCGCCAGTCTGCCTGTGACAACGAACGTAACGTTACGTTCGAAACGTCAGGCCATAAATAAACGTAAGTCTTACGCGATTAAGTCCCGTGTTAGTTATAAAAGTAGTAAAGACACTGCAGAGAACTATGAAACTTCCCATGCAATGGGGTTGGCAACTGGTTTGCATAGATGGCGCCATCATGGCTTGCCCCTTTTTCTATGAGATTTGGCTTAAAGGCCAGCCCTTAATGAGATTTGGCTTAAAGGCCAGCCCAATCCAGAGCATTAAAAAAACAAAAATTTTACACAATTCTAGGGAATAACAGGGCAAGCTATACTGCATCTGCTTAATACTTCGACCGGCCAACCCCATTAAATTGAGCAACGTTTTGATGGTGACACTTGACAGACTGCTAGGTGCAACTTATTCGAGGATTTACACACAGAGACCTTCAGCGAAATTATACCAGTTCAGTCAGGTACACACTGCTAGCGTCGTTCCTTTCGCCCGGAATGATTAAGCCGTCTTATGTATGTGTGCAAATCAACATATTTTCGGGTAAAAACCGCTAGATTCCCCTTTACATTTTAATGAAATGTCTTTTCGCGCTTGCAAAAAGATACGAGTATATTAACCTATCTAGATGTAAACATTATTTTCGTACTAGATACCATAGACCATAGAGAAAATAGTAAGACAAGAGTGCTCACTCCATACATCAGTTCAGACTATTAATTTCAGTGTCTACATCTAGCATCGAGTAGCGGAACTATCAGTACTGTCTTATCTCGACAGCATAAGACTTTCCGGTCGGTGCTACATCTATTGTCAAGTAGCAGTACTGATAGTTCCGCTACTCGATGCTAGATGCTAATAGTCTTTTTGGTACTAAAACTGATATATGGAGTGAACACTCTATGTATTTTTTTCTCTATGCCATAGACAGTCTTGCTAATAGCGATATTGTCCAATCATAAGGTAGCGCTGGCGGAAAAATACCAAATATTAACGTCTCAATGCAAATAAAATGTTCACAGTTATGTTACAAAAAAGTCAGCTTACAGCAGTATTATGTCTAGTCTCTAGAGCAAATAAACAATGGCGCTCTAATTGCAGATCTTCTGCCTCCACGGCGGTCTCAGCCCGTCCATCGACACGCTGGACCACATCCGCGCGCTGGACCGCCTGCAGGAGGTGCCGCACGAGGGGCCCATGTGCGACCTGCTGTGGAGCGACCCCGACGACAGGTACGACACGTCACATAGCATCAGGGGTATCATAATTCTATCTCTTGACCAGTGTTGGCCGAAACGTTAATGCAATTGAAAATGTTGGCCATTAACCATTATAAATTGAACCTTAAACCGTAACGGATGATTACAGTTTACGGTTCAATTTATAATGGTTAATGGCCAACATTTTCAATTGCATTAACGTTTCGGCCAACACTGCTCTTGACCTATCATCATCATCATCATCATGTCAGCCCTTTATCGCCGACTGTTCAGCCTCTCTTCTAGTATGCCACTCGTCCCGGTCCTGAGCAAATCTAATACCCGCAATATTATTATATTAGGTGGTTGATGGTGGTGGTAAAGTAATCGGAAAACCGCGGGGCACTTCTGGATGAGACTAGCCCAGGACCGGCATAAGGGGCGTAGACGAAGCTATCTTATAGGCCTATCTATGCTCGGCAGTGGGCGACTTGAGGCTGCAAATAATGAAAGTAGTTGCGTGGTGGTTCTCTAGTCTAGTAGAAGATAGCTTAGAAATGGGCTAAAATTAGTGATATTAAATGTTTACCAACCTCTATTTTTGTATTTCTAAATTGTTAACTATTTCAGAGGCAACGTTTATGTCGATTTACGGAGTTAGGGTAAATCAATGAGACAATAAATCACATCTATAAATACACTGCGAAGACGCATCATTATTATTTATTATAATTAGATGATAATCGAAACAACAATTGACATACGATCCCATTAAGTTACTTCGACGCTTGTTCTACGATCAATCGATATACCAAATTTCTATCAAACAAATTTACTTTGAAATATTAATTACTAGCGACCCGCCCCGGCTTCGCACGGGTTAACAAATTATACATAAACCTTCCTCTTGAATCGGTCTATTAAAAAAACCGCATCAAAATCCGTTACGTAGTTTTAAAGATCTAAGCATACATACAGACAGACAGCGGGAAGCGACTTTGTTTTATACTATGTAGTGATGAAAAATGCCTTATTTTTCGCGTGATTCAAGGAAATCCTTGTCATGACTAAAACAAATACATTCTGATCTGACACGTCTAACGTCTAGGTGAATTACTCGGAGGCCAAATGTTATCAATACATGCCATATTGGATTGAAAACCTCCATATTGGAGGTTATCTTGGGTATTCCTAAACTTAATAAGTACCTACATTTGAACTGCCGTGAATGAAATAGTACAAGCCAAGGGCGTAAATCTTCCGCGTACTAATTAACCATGATAAAGCCCTCGAGATTGTGCTGTTGTGTCTCGCCCTGGCTGATAAGATAGCGTGATCAAAGCATTGTATTGATTTTTTTATGCTGAGTTTGTTGATCCTGCCAATGCAGTTATTTTTGCGATAACGCGCTAATTGTGGTTGATAGTACTTATTTAATTGTGTTCACCTTCGACCTTTGCATTTAATCGTTTCTGCAAGACTCATTGGTTTTCTTGGTAGTGAGACAATTTTGCAACATCGGACGAAATTGTGTATAATTAAAACGGAAAATAGCACAAGCTTCGTTTTGAAAGCACTTTAAAAAATGAGTTTTGTGAACATTGTAGAGATAATAGAGTGACATATTTTAGTAATATTTGTTGAACATTGAACAAAACCCTGTCAAATTAGGCGCAGTTGCTTCAATAAGTAACTTGATAACACCTGATTTCATCATAATTACAATACAAATCCCAGTACCCTCAGTCTCATTAACGCTGCACTCGTTTGCACTACGGTGACTCATTATGATAATTAGCATCTTTGGGTACCTATTCCATATAAGACGTATGTTGGTGCACATTGTCCAACCAGTGGTTTTCACTGGAAAACTCCGGTTCCTTATATCCGACGCAATTACACTACTAATCGCTTAATCGTGCCGACTAATTATAGTCTGTGTGCGGATTCTGAGAAAGTGTCGTACCTATGTTAATCGTCACAATAAGAAATAAACTGCAAGATATTATATCAGAGCACTGCAAAGTTGAACAATAGGAACCAAACTTACCTCATTGAATAGGAGAGGTGCGTAGTTATTTCAGTATAATTATGTTGATTATGCAGCAATAAACCATGCGTTTAGCTCAATTAAATATAGTTTTCCTTAATAAAAGTAATGAAATCATTTTCTGTTAGTCATATGTATAGTGTGGAAACTCTTTAGAATAATTATATAGACGGTATTGCCTCGGGTGAAAAGTTACCTCTTGCTTCCCACTGTCACGATTTTAAATGCATGAAAAATCAAAAACGCTTGGGAGTTCTTTCGTTGACATTTCGAAGTGGGAGTTAGTAGAGATGAGGTGTTAAATAATTGATCGTGCAACATCATTTTCACTATGTACATATACTTGGTCAACCAGATCTTGACAGTAGAAAAAGGCGGCAATTTTGAAAAATGTAGGCGCGAAGGGATATCGTCCCATAGAAAATTTGAATTTCGCGCCTTTTTTTACTGACAAGATTTGGTTGACCAGCTATATTACATATTATCAATAAATGGCAGCCCGTTTTTGACTGTAGTTTTTATCCAGCGCTCAATTTGTCAACAAACAAGACATTTGGTCACGATCCTTGCGGAAATGAATAAGAGAGAGACATGACGTTTGGCCGTGATCCACAGCAACGAGGGAACGAGAAAGAAGTAGAGATTAACAATAGTTTCCACGATACTAATTCCACACCTCGGACACTGGCGATCAAATGTATGAAACAAACGCGTTCCTACGCACACAGCCTAAGCTCGTGTCGGTGAACGCGTACCATGCTTGTGTGAGTGAGATAAGACATTGTAGGTTAACTGTGAGGTAACCGAGAGCGGGTGGGCGGCACTTTCAACGGGAGGGAGTGTCCATACTATACGCTAGTACTCTTTAGTCGGTGGAATAGAGGCTTACCTAATGCGTCGGCAGCTTCGGTGGTGCGGTCACGTATCACGTATGGCGGAAGAGAGAGTGGCGAAGCGCATCTTTTATTCTGAACTAGAGGAGGGTAAGCGGAAACTTGGCGGACAACTCCTCCGATACAAAGATGTTCAGAAGCGACACATGAAAAGGTGCAAAATCGAGCCCTCTCAGTGGGAAGGTTTGGCAGCACAGCGTCCTGAGTGGCGCAGGCTGGTGCAGGACAAAGTGCGCGATTTCGAGGAGCAACGTAAAGTTGACCTCGACGCTAAGCGTGACGAGCTGAAAACGCGCCAGCCTGCTCCCATTAACTACCACTACGTGGCTGGTGTCCTCACGTGCCCTCAATGTGCGCGGGAGTTCACCTCGAAGATCGGCTACGTCAGCCATCTTCGGGCGCACGAGCGCCGAGCAAACTAGGAGTCGTAGTGGTCGCCATGGCCGAAATCGGCCGGAAGGATCATCATCATTCACTCTTTATTATACTGTGCTAATTCAGTGTTTCTTTGCAGAGGCGGATGGGGCATATCGCCTCGCGGTGCCGGCTACACGTTCGGGCAGGACATCTCGGAGACGTTCAACCACAGCAACGGCCTGACGCTGGTCTCGCGCGCCCACCAGCTTGTCATGGAGGGCTACAACTGGTGCCACGACCGGAACGTCGTCACTATATTCTCAGCGCCCAACTACTGCTATAGGTGAGTCTATTGGGCCCTTTATTAGGCTTGTTAGGTTTTCGATACTCGTTGGACATTTTTCTATTGCTTTTTGTTAAGTTCAACTTCAACTTCAACATTTATTCAGCAAATAGGCCACAAGGGCACTTTTACATGTCAACATTGAATTTACATACAAGCAAAATAATAATAATTATACATCAACAATTATTAAATACAACTACAACTACCAAATCAAACTAACGTAATACAATTACTTAGAGATGTATAAGGTCTCTTAATGTCGAATTACATAAAAAAACTATAATAATAATATTAAAATAAAAACAAAACAGATACATGGAAAAAAAAATCTAAACTTATTTAGAGGTGTAAATGTCTCTAAGTGTCAGAACTAAAAAATAACATAGTTTATCAAATTATCCTTAAAGATGTATAGGGTCTCCAAGAGTCACAATCCTGTATGATTAACACATTACGAGAAAAAAAAAACATACGAGAACCGAATGAGGCGTCTCACTGCAATTAAATTAAAAAATAAAGTTACTAAATATATTCGTGTTAGCTTAAACAGACCCGTCTCCACAAACAGCACCCGTTCACGAGTACGACGCGTATCTCAGCCATCGCCTCCCTCAACCTTCATTCGGGTTAAGGTTAACATAGTTAGGAGACTTGTTTACATGTGTCAGGAAATTTAAAGAAGTATGTTAAGGTTAAGACCCTAATCTCCACTAAGACGGCATAGGAACTAGTATATTTTATTATATATGTAGTTCAAACCGTCTTTTAAGATGTTCATAATTGAAGGGTGCACGGAAAGAACATGTCTAGTCACTTCAGTAACATTTTGAGTAATCGCGGTTTATAAATTTAGAACAATGTCAATACGTATGGTAATTCCGTGACCCGGTATTATTTAACTAAAAAATAGTTGTATTACATTTATTATACAGTGGTAGCAAAAGATATAACTAATAGTTCATTAAGAGCTCTTCATTTTGAGATAATAATCTCATTTTCCGAAAAAAGTGACTAGACATGTTCTTTCCGTGTACCCTTCAATTGATGATGGTTTTGTCTAATCTTGTAGATTTTTACGGTTTTACCATTTAATAAAGATTGTCTTTAAAAGTATCTAAGAGTTGAAAAGTGAAAAGGTGAAACTGGAAAGAGTGTTTTAATCAATACAATTGTTTTATTTGGCGTAAATGTTTTTCTTCCGATGTACTACTCAGGGATCGGAACCGGTTTTTTGCAAAAACATCGAAATAACCATATTTTTCGAATTATTTTATACTCGAAATGTAGGACTCAGTTGTGTGTTTACGTAACGACTTCGTATTATTAGATTGCCCAATTTGAAATGAAGTAATTAGCAAAGAACGAAAAAATACCGTTTCCGTTCCCATACAAAAAATACCGGTATCCGATCCCTGGTACTACTACTACAACTACAACAGTTAATGTTCATGAAGCCATTATATTATGAAGCTTGAAAAATCAGAATAAATCTCCTGATACTCACAACTAGAACATATTAGACTTGTAATCCTTATCTATTTTGATTTACTTACTTATTTCTTTCTAGACGCTAACGGCCGTTCCATAATATTAACCGTACATCTACTATAATCGATTGTCCAAGCCCGATGTTTACCTAGCGCGCGTCACAATGGCTGACGATGTGTTTGTTGCAGGTGCGGTAACCAAGCCGCCATTATGGAATTGGATGACGCGCTTAAGTACTCATTGTAAGTATCTACTGTTAATACTGATTGCTTATTGGGTAATTTTGCTGATAAGTATGGTTTTTGACAGATATAATTGAATCTAAATTTTCCAGTAGGTACTTAGGTGGTATTAACACATAAGCTGAACGGGGTAACTTGATAGGTTACAAATTCTTGGGTGTTGTTCTAATTGTCTCCGTTTGTAATATGAATATGAACATGTACCTTTCGTATATAGATGGAGATTGTAAAATGATTAATGTTTTCTTATAGTTATGTTCACTCTTTAAAAAAATATAATATTTAATAAAGTGATATCCAGTTGTGACCTGTGATAATGTTCACTATAACCTCATTAACATAACTTAAATTTATTTATATCAAACTGGTTTTACCAGAACGGAATGATTATAAGCGCAAAGTGATGACGCGAATTTGATTATGGTGATCAAATTCCTATCGATTACATCGATTACATAATGGATATTGAAGTTTATGAGCCATCGTGTGTGTCGGTAGACGTGTGTGTTGTGTGCGTGTGTGTGCTGACTCGTGTGTGTTTGCAGCCTTCAGTTCGACCCGGCCCCGCGGCGCGGCGAGCCCCACGTCACACGGCGAACGCCCGATTACTTCATGTAGGCTGCACGTAAGTGTTTTGACATTTTACAAACATGTAATAGGATTAGAGTTATTTTAAGGAAAATTGAAGCAGTATTGGTTTTTAGGAAACAGTATTGTTTGTTGAAATTTTATTTTTTATCTTGAAAGTAGGTAAATTTTTAGTTTGGCTACATTTTTTCTTTGGGGTCATCCATTAATTACGTCACGTTTATCCCTTCTTTGCATGTTTTTTTTTTCCTTTTACTGAAATGAATATATACTTGGTCAAGCAGATCTTATCAGTAGAAAAAGGCGGCAAATTTGTAAAATGTAGGCGCGAAGGGATATCGGCCCATAGAAAATTTGAATTTCGCGCCTTTTTATTGACAAGAATTGTTTGACCAAGTATACATATGTCACGGCTCACGTAATTGTTTGCTGATTCTGGGAAAAATGGTAAAAAAATTATAACATCGGCTTTTACTGCAAAATCAGTGTTAGAAATTGCATAGGCTAAACCATATTTATGTAAACATATATTTAATTTTCAGTAAGAGATATTGTATGAAAAATTTTACTACCATCAGAAAGGTACACTATTTGTGATATACCTATGATGAAGTTTTTAAATATAAAATAATTACAATATAATATTTAAAACCTTCGCGTTTTGAACACATATTAACTCACATTTATAGACGGGTAGTTGCACAAATTTCTGTTTTGACATTTTGCTGGGACATCAGTTAGCCGCGACCATGACCAGTGAAACCTGTGTCGAAACGTCGGTAAATAAAGGTAATTGAATAAATTTTCTCTATGGATATGTCTATAAATGTGAGTTAAAATAATTACAAACCTCGAAAAAACGGGAGATTGTGGAATGTGACAAGGAGGCGGGGAGGGGTTAAAAAAGCACGAAATTCGTGTGATGTCATTTATGGGTGATTCCTTTTTGTTAGGTTTCAAAAAACTGCCTAACTTTTTTATACATACTTCCCATTATGTTGTCATATTTATGGGTGATTTGACGGGTTTGTGGTCAGGTTGATTGAGCTGGTACACTTTTGGATGGTTTTTGTATAAGAATAGCTTAAAGAATGAGTTCGATTTAGATTTTTTGGTTCAGAAATGTCACCATTGAGAGCAGAAAAAGAAATCCCATCAAAAACATTACATGTAAAAAGGTGCAAGTCTCGCAACGCTTCTACTACAAAAAAGTTTTGAGATGTAATGTGAAACCAAGTCGGTTACTTTAATCAGTGCCAGGGGGTGTTAAAACCGTATCAATAACATATCTTTAATTTGTAATACGTATAATGACTGGGATGGGATTAAATCAGACTATGTTCGTTTCCGACTTCTAATTTGTGATCGGGCTTCACGGATGTTTGACACTTAATTTTATCCGGGAAACAATCTTCTTCCGGCTATCTTAATTTCTTCATTTCGCGACCGGTCTGTCGACATACGCGGGGGATCGTCACCGGCGGGTCAGAGGGACGACGTATTAATGAAGTTATTTTTGGTTTGCAGCGGAGGCGCACATCAAGCAGTCGGGCGGCGGTGTGGGCGTCAGCGGGGGTGGCGGGGGCGGGGTGAAGCGGGCGCGCGCTCGCGCTCGGCGCGCGGCGCGCGCGCACGTGGCCCGCGCCGCGCGCCGTCTGCGCGGCCTCGCGCGCGTCGCCTCCTGGCTCGCCTCCGTCTGACACCACCCCTCCCCACCCTCCCCGCACACCACACACCCGGAGAACACACACCCGACAACACGACACGGAACACACGAGGGCAGTAGTCGTTAGTAAACGAGGCCGGTGCGGCGCACCCGTAAAGGTGGGATCAGACGGTTCACTCGGATGAATGTTCACTTGAGTGAATGTTTCATTTCACGTTCACACGACTGCTGCAAAGATTATTCATTTTTTATTTTCGTTCACTGTGGCGTCGAATGAAGTTGTGCGAAAGCGTCGGCGCCGCCGGTGCTGTGTGCTACCTTGGATCGCAAGATGAAATTTATTTAGAGCCTCAAAAACATTGCAGAGAGAACTAATAGCCGATAAAGATCCGGAATCGTATTGCAATAATTAGCGGATGACTAAAAATAATTTTGAAGAGCTTCTACCTACTATTAGTAGGTCCGTTAATAGCGAAAGAAAACACTTTAATGAGGGACAGTATACCTAGCCGAATAAAACTCCAAATTGTAATCTTTGTCTAGCTAGATTCTGGTATACCCACAGAATTCGAGAAAAATATGCATAATGCGAATGAATGTTCATTTCTGTGTTCACACTATTCATTTTTTGTTCATTCGGAGTGCGAGTGAAACCGAATGAAAATATCCAACATTGTTGGATTCTTTCACTAATTAATTCATTTTTCGCTTTTGGTTCATTTTATGTTCAGACGTGTCACTTTGAGTGAAAGATGAATAATGAAACTAGAAAATTAACAAAAAATTAACCGTTTGATCCCACCTTACGCGTCGGCCTAAACATTAACGCCCTCGAACGCGGCTTGGAACTTAACATCGCACGTTCGGTATCGCTCGAGGAGGTGAAACGTCCCGCGACGGAAACTTAGGTTATTATGTAGCGGTAATTATATGTTTTTTTACTGTTAAGTGTTACGCGATATTTCTGATGCGGCGTGGTTCCCCTCTTCGGCGATCCGATGTCTAGGACCTCCCTGAATTAACAATATGTGTAGTGAATCGCTTAAAAAACGTCGGCATTTAATATTGTTCTGTAAGTAAACTATGCGTCAAATGGAAGTACTAAATTAGTCTTTCCTTGAATGAGTGTCGTCCGTTCGCACATGTATCTCTTATTCTTGCTATTTAAGCAACTGACTTGCACGTGGTCGTCTAGTTTCCTCGCGTGTCTCGCCTAAAACTTGCCAGTGGAAACGTGCCCCACATTAAGATATTTTATAATAGTATACTCATTTGTTCTTTTTTCAAAATTCAAGTGTTCCATTTGACGTTTTCATTTTCACGGCGAGGAAGAAAAAATGTGTATCGGCGCGTAGTTGGTTTAGTTCCGTTGTCAGAATTATTGAGTGTTAGTTCCCCGTCGTCCCCGCGCCCGACGGCCGCATGAGCATGAAGGTTCACCGCGTCTCGTCCCGCACGTCTCCGACCCACTACAGCTACAAGCTTTGTGTAGGGATTTCTGTAAAAACGGCTGTTCTAGTAATGATCAGTATGGAAACGCGGCGAATTTTGTTAATTGAAGTTAGTGGGTTATTCCCACTAGTTACCACCAAGTTGTTACCAGTGGTAACTACTGGGAATTTTTTTCCCACGTTTTACCACTGGTAACTACTGGGAAAAATAATTCCCAGTAGTTATCACCAACTCGGTTTGGTGGTAACTACTGGGAATTTTTATTCCCAGTAGTTACCACCAAAATTTTGTTAAGAGTTAAATACTAATAAAAACAGTATAAATAGTATAGTATGAATATAGAGTGATTTTTAATTACCTAATACAATCACTTGAAAAATAATCTAAATGGATTATTAAATTTTTCCTTACATATATTATAGTTTTTGTACTAGTACTGGTTAAACTGTTTCAATAGGTTAGGTCACTTTTAAGGCAGTTTACTAAAACTCTAATCGACTATATTAAATCACTCTTTATTTAAACTATACTATTTGTATACTGTTTTTATTAGTATTTAACTCTAACAAAATTTTGGTGGTAACTACTGGGAATTATTTTTCCCAGTAGTTACCAGTGGTAAAAGGTGTGAAAAAAAATTCCCAGTAGTTACCACTGGTAACAACTTGGTGATAACTAGTGGGAATAACCCCGTAGGCCGCAGACGCTGACGACTCGCGGTCGGTTAGTTGTAGCATAATTCCTGTACTTGTGTCTATATATTCGGCGTCTCGCCCCGCGGCAGCCTATGCTGGTATGTTCATTATAACCTGTCCGGACCTATTGTATGTACACTATGTATCAGACACTTAGACCTCATTAAACAGCGTGCATTTGCTATCACAGTCGTTTTATTTCGCCACCGTCGACAGTCACCATTGACCGCGGGCCGGCATTATGGACATACCACCATGAGTCTCTGGTGACGCCTCACACCCCATGCTTGTGACCCATTGAGATCGTCGTGTCGCGACATAATACTATGTTTATATAATTTTTGCAAAAGTAGGTTACTGTAGATCAAAACCTCGTGGAGTCCATTTTATATCTTTTGTTTTTAGTCTACTACTTTTATATTTTAACTATTGAATGAATGTAATTTGATAGTAAATTTTAATATATTATGGACTTTGTTTTACACATAGACTGGATGAAATGAATTTTCACGTAAACTACGTTCTTGCGTTCGATTCTGGGCGCATTCGAAATATGTACGTTTCTTAGGCGAGATTTCTTTGAATCGGACTACTAGACTAGAAGGGTAATAGTATGTAAAAAAAAAACAATAGCGAACGCTAGTTTCCTGACAGAATGGCATTTAAAAATTATTTTATGTAGAGTTTTATTTATATTTATATGTGACCCCCGGAGTCCCTAAATAAATAGCTGTAGCCACTATATTATGTTCAAAACATGCCCAGTGAGGCCATTCTGCCACGAAACGGCAGCGAGTCATGCATTATCGAGTTTAATTTTCTAAATTCTCCGTTTCTTGTGCCACAGTACTCGTACCACAAAACAAATGTTTCACAACCGTGGAGCTTTAATAGTTTGTTTAAAAAAAATTATAATCAATTTAGGTAGTCTTGTAAATACCTAAAGATCAAGGCATTATGTAGGTTGTTATTATTTAAAAATAAGTTTCCAATATTTCCCGAAACTACTTATTTCCAACTATATAAAGGCATAGAGATAAAATACATAGAGTGCTCACTCCATACATCAGTTCAGACTATTAATTTCAGTGTCTACATCTAGCATCGAGTAGCGGAACTATCAGTACTGCTACTTGACAATAGATGTAGCACCGACCGGAAAGTCTTATCTCAACAGCATAAGACTTTCCGGTCGGTGGCGACATCTATTGTCAAGTAGCAGTACTGATAGTTCCGCTACTCGATGCTAGATGCTAATAGTCTTTTTGGTACTAAAACTGATGTATGGAGTGAGCACTCTATGTATTTTTTTCTCTATGATAAAGGCAAGGTAAGTATATAAATTTATAATGGTAACATTTTTATATGATGGATGCGTGAAATATTGAAATCGAGTGTTTGTACAGTTCGGCTCCGCTCGGGAGCGGCCCGGGCCGAGTGCACCGATGGCGGGGCTTTCGTGATTTCCATATTCTTGTATCTCCATCTCGGTCACTCCAGTGTTGCAAGAGCGGTAGAGATGGAGCTTCCCGAATATACCCCCAGGGCCGATTGACATCGGATCACTCGTTCAGCGTTTAGTGAGGCATTTCTTTTCACTTAGAATTTATTTATACAAATTATACTGAAATTTATTCCATTATTTTTTGACCCAAAGTCTAACGGACTGTTTGTCACAGCTTTGGCATGATTAATTTGTGATCCCGGCTTGAAAGATTAATGATTTATTATGTACCTACTTCTTCTGTATGCACTTCGATTGAAACGCGTGTGTTATAAGTTATACAAAGACTTTACCCACCAATGTCACCTGAAGCCACACGTTTCGTTGATCTAAGTATTAAGTATGTAAGTTCTAGGTAAAAAAAAAGTAATTATATTACCCAAAAATACAAAAAAAGTGTATGTATGATGCGGGGCTTCGTTTGAGTGAAATAAGCAAATTATAACCTAATTACTGTACGCATAAGGTTGATTTGACTGCTTAATTTTTGTGTTATTTCCCCCAAACGAAGACCAAATAAAATTTACAATAAGGCTTTCCTTGCAAACGGCATATAATTTATAAATACCTGTTACAATGATGACATTTTGTAAGAACCGAGTTTTGAATTATATCAAGGACTCGAGGAAACTGCAAATATATAGGTTAATGATAAGATAGAGAAACCTGGAGTCGTATTCACTCAGTAAATAATAATGTAAACAACCGGAGACATACCTTTATTCTTGCAACTGTATTATGCCCGTTAATAGGAATTAGATAATAAATAAAATTAATTATATAAAGGTTTTTCTTTCCAGCCCTTGCGATTTACCTAACAAAAACTGTGGTCATTGCTTTACAACACCTAGATAAAGCATATAAGACGACTTCTCGAGGTAAATACAGATGTAGTGCATAATCCTTTACCATCGTATTTACTACTATCGTAGTACTAATTCAGCGTAAGTTTTCAGTCGCGTCAATGTTAGATGCAATTGTGGCTCGCACTCAAATATTTTCTATAAGTGAAAGGAGCTAGGGCCTACGTTTGGTGACTGGTGGGGTCTTCATAAGGCCCAAGATACACTTGTAATTTTTACTTAAGTAAGTACACAGCTATACTACAGAATGAGAGATAAGTATCGTTATCTCATTTTAACAAATAGCGTTGTCCCTACTTACGTAAGTAAAACTTACAAGTGTAATCTAATTGTCGGTGTGGGATGGTGTGGGGTAGTCAATGAAAAGAAACATACAGATCCTTAAAAGAAAATCATTTTATTCTCATTAATACAGCTTTATATCGAAGCTCGTGTACTTGTCGGGCGTCTTTGGTACTGATACATTTTAATTCAACAAAATTGTTCAATACGATATTTAATACCTACGAGTACCGACTAATATAATATACTTAACACAGAGTAATTTAAATATAATCTTGTCCAAAAATAAACTTTAAAAGAAAGATGTTTCCAAATATCCCGAGAAACTGTTAGAATGTTTGACTTTCTTGGAATGAATTGTTTTAAAATACCTATTTATTAATTATACTGTCATGAATTAAGAGAACCTAAGTTAAACAGCTGATGATCGTCGTTTGTCCCTCTCTGTGGCATAACGACAGATAGGGACAAACGACGATCATCAACTAATTAAGTTAGCAGACGTTTATGAATAACGCCATAAATGTACCTACATACAAAATGTATGTCAACATTTTTCTTATTACCTAATTAAAGAAGTTAATAAGTATCAACAAATGTACTGCTTTCAGTAGAGCAAGAGCAACACATACTATAACTTTAACATATAGCATTCTTCTTTTTCTAACAGAATACAAATGAAAGAGATGAATGCTTTGTAACAGCACACAACAGTTTACCACAAGCAGTACATATCATAATAGCTTAGTACCTATAGTGCACCTGTGGGCAATTCGCAAATCATAATATCTAGGAAGTTATTCACGAGTGTCGTGGTAAGAAAATATACGCGTCGACTTGAGAACCTCCTCCGTTTTTTTCGTCGGTTAAAAAGTGCAAACATATGGTATCTTATACTATTAAAGCTACATATGAGCTCAATACTATTAACTTATCATGCTCAAATTATCATCCTAAGGCCCACCATACAAAAATAATTGCCAGTTGAATTAGAAATTAATAGTGAAGGAAATATGGTTTAAATTATTTTTCACCTCAGCAGCTCGAACAAGGGTACTTTGCTAGTTAAAAACAAACAAAATGAGACAAAATGAGCAAAATGCGATTTTGCTCACTGTTTTTAAGTAGCAAAGTACCCTTGTTCGAGCTGCTGAGGTGAAAACTTAATTGTTGGTATATCTTAAGAAAACATGAGTGAATAGGTAAGTGATGAAGAAGGAATGCATTTTTCGGGTTCTCTAATATGTTCTCACTGCTGAGGTGAAAAGTGTTGTGAACTACACGAGATCAAAGTTATTTACATCTCACTCATCACACATTACAAAGCACTCGAAGAAAAATCAAACTTTGATCTCTTGTTGTACAAATAACTATTTGTTTTGAAATCGAACGAAACAAAACAAATGCTAATCAGTTGCGAGAGAAAATATATTGTAATTAGTACTATTGGTAGGACCGTGGGTATTAAGAGGTTCAATAAATTAACTAGAAGTTTAGCATGTTACGGTTGAGCAGGATTTTTATTCGTTAAATTAGTAACGCAATAAATAAATATTATAGGATAATAGGACATTCTTACACAGATTGACGAAGTCCCTTACTAAGCTCAAGAAGGCTCAGGCTCTGTTGTGGGTACTCAGATACGCAATAACAGATATCTATCTGTAACGAAACCACTGAAGTATGATAAGAAACTGTTTATGGTGTAATACTTATGGTACTTAACAAGATTTTAAAACAATACTGCCGCACACACATCAGTGGGCAGTATTATGGTGCTGTGTTTCATAGAAACAAACGTAGTTTTGAAAGATTGTAGAATTTTTAGAGAGTAAATGCCCTAGTAATGAAAATAATTTGTACTACAGAAATAATCGACTACTTCGTGTCGGTGTAATAAAAAGAGCTATTTAATAGCGAAGATTAAACTTAAAACCTAAAATAAATAGACGCTGAAATATTTTATAGGTCGAATTGACGTTTCTTTCGCTTAGCCTAAGTAATGTCTTTACAAAACTGTCTTAACCCCCGTTTTCTTAATTTTGCTAAGTTTAAGTATAGGCGACATTAATCTGAAATTAACTTGCCATATTTTAACAATATTTTGCTGGTTCAGTCTTACAAAATGTATCTGTCGATAATTCTTTAATTTTCATGTTACTTTAAAAGCAACCGAGTAATATAAAAGTGAGTGTCATGCAAGCGTAAAAACTTTTTCACCACACCAGCTCTGAAAGGCTTACTTTGCACTTCAAAAACTGATAGCAAAGTTGCATTTTATTCACATGTGAGGCAAAGTAATCAAATGCAAATTTTGAGTTGTTTTCTTATGATATTGGATGATAAATATTTAATAACATTCATTTGGATTTGATTTTGTTTGATATTTTACAATAAATATTTGCTTCGGGTTGGTGTGGTGAAAAATTTTATGTTTCACTCACGGGCAAATATTGTTTAACCCTCGCTCTGCTTTGAAACCCTTGCAACGCTCAAGATTCCATTTTTCGAACCACTCGCTACGCTCGTGGTTCAATTTTGGAATCTTTCGCTTGCTCGGGTATCAATATTACGCACGAGCGGTTAAACAACAACTTTGCCCCCTTGTAAAACAAATAACTATTTCCAAGCACGAACATCTCGTCCAGTGTATTCGGGGCGAAAATTAAAACAATCACCAACAGAAACATTAGGGTCTGACCATCTCCACACGTTGCGGTGGCGCCGCACCAGCATATAACGGGACATGAGCTATCTGACAGCTGTCAAATATTATAAAAGTTATCCCATGAGAGTTCACATTTTCTTCAAGTTTTTGTCAATTGTGTGTTTCCTATACGAAATAAATAGGTAATAGAGGACGCCACTGTGCAAGCGATCCGAGCGATTGCGTCCAAGGTTTTAACAGTGTGCATTGAGACATACATAATTATAGTCTGGCAAACCAAATTTGTCAGTAAATAAGAGCAAAAAAACGATACTCATCCTTTCTTTTGGGTACAACCAGCAAATCGGTGGACCTTATACCTTATTACAAAAGGCATAAGGTCCACCGATGGACAGTAAAGAGTGTCGGCGATGGTACTAGCGTAAGACAATGACAGTATGATTTTCTCTGTCTGTGTTTGAAATGAGACAATCCCTGGCCTAACTATATGATTGCACGCATACCCCGCTGGTCGTCTATACCTACCCTTACGCGACCTTCATGCCAGTATCAAGTTGGAGCAGTTGCTTCATGAGCTCGTAGGTGGAGAAGGATGTGGCGACCATGGGTATGGCGCGGATGTAGTTGATGCTCATCCCGCGGTAGAGCCCCTTGGCGATGCCGTTCTCGCGGTAGATGAGTGTCAGCGTTCGGACCATGCCGGTGCTGAGAAATGACAGATTTTTTTTTAGAAATAAATATACATTGGTGCATTGGGCGAGTCAACTTTTTCTTGTCAATCGATGCTATGATTATGTTCCCCTGGGTCATTCTTAAAACCCCGATTTTATGATATTCGAATAAGCGATTTTACAGTACATATGATGCTATTTTCCCGAACTAGTGCGGGAAAGAGCACTTTCCGTGCGTATGTCGAAAGTTTAAAGTGCCATATGTACTGTAAAACGTAGTACGATACACGTGCGAATAGGTACCTAATTCGCAACTCGTGTCGATTTAAAACACTCCCATCGGTCGTGTTTTAATTGATCGCCTTTTTCCTCGTTTCCACACGTGTATCGAAAATAACTATTGTGGTAGACTGGTAGTTATAAGCCCTTTCCACAACGGATCATATTCGGATCATCTACTAAGAAATTTGGATTGTTAGTAGAACAAACAGGCCAGTTCGAACATACACTGACATCAGATCAGAATGATCTCATTTAGTTTTCGTGCATCTTGCCAGTTGCTCGCTCCAATACACATACGGACGGACAAGTATAAGCGAAATTAACAATAACTAAATCTAAATGACATTATATGACGGAGCAGACCTGAACTCGTAACATTAATAAACAAAGTTCACAACAAGCATAGCGTTAAATTGAGAAATGAAACCATAATCAATAATGTAACTCCACTAACTCCGTTGTAAACTTGAAACTGATAACAACAAAAATATTGGATCAAGATCACGCCACTGTAAGATTTGGTTAGTTTGCGTTGAAAGATAAAACAACATAGCATTATAAACACGATTATAAATAGTTAATAGTAACAAAAAAGAAAAAAATGTAACTCACTTCCTGTATTGTTGCCAACACCATGTGCAAGTCATGCAATCATACATAAAATATTCCATTAAATACATTTCACCACTAAGTGCTATAGCTTGGTAGGTACAATAAAGGTACTTATTAAATATAGGCACACGATCAAATTGCCAAAAATATGTACACGCGACCTTATTCACCTCACTTTGACCGTGTAGATTTAATACCTTGACTATACGAGTAGCATAGGTAAGGTAGGCTTGGGAATTTCCTTAGCATAACTTGTTTCTAGAATCCATGGAGACCTCATGCTAAAAATGATTTTATAAGACAAACAAAACTCAAAGTCTTAAATGTATACTGTTAAATCGTTACTATTTATATGTAGATATATATGTGTAGGTAAGTATATGTTCCCATACCCATGCCAATAGAAAGATATAATATAATTTATATAATCACACAAATCAAGTCCACTATTATCAAGCTATATTTCAGCAGTACGAAAGCTACGAAAACTCCCAAGCTTAATTACTTATAGGTATAAATAGGTGCATTGGTGTTTCAAGTTTTTACAAGATACTAGAACTGATGTTAGTAAATAGAAGTAGTTAATATTATTCATTATATTTAGAAGTTCTCATATCACCTTGCAGTACAAGTAAAATTAATTTATACTAGGTAAGACGCCCGTAACCGCATATTTCGCATTGCAAAGTAAATTAGTCACAGAAATGTTAGTTACAGTGCCTAATACCGTATATAACGTAAGTTACAATACTTAAAATTAGAAACCATATAGCAACAATTACGTGATTAAAAAAATACGCGATTGGACCATAAGTATGTGTGTTCCGGGGCCATCCGTGGGGTCTTTCCCATTGCCAAAAATTAAAATGACAGTAAAAATACTGGCTGGAAATAAGGGAAGCCGGTAGTAATCGAATTCTAGCACTCCACCACCGTGATTTTTTCAACCCTATGTAACAGCGTCCTAAACTTTCAGAAACAGTCTAGTAAAATATTGAGAACACAGGCATTCAAACCGATAGACGTCCGTCGACATCTATTCGGAATTAGACTAAGGGTCGGTTGCACCAAACTGTTTCTCATCGTTAAAGACTTCGCTAAATTTTATTGTATGGAAAGTTTCATAGTAAAGCGCCGCGGCCCGCCGGGTGACGTTGATCAGTCTGTCAAGTGCGGATGGTGCAACTGGCACCGAGACTCACCCGAACTGCGCGGTGGCCGGGTCCATGCAGGCCAGCTGCATGCGTCGCCGAGTGACGTCGAGCGGATATGACACGCTCTGAGCGACCGCGCCCGCTAGACCGCCACAGAGCAGCTTGCCGGGCACCGTTAGTACTAGGCCGCCTGAAAATAATTCGCGCAAATAAATTAATGTTATGGGACAATTGTGCAAAGAATTCCAGGGTTAGCAAGCCGCGTCTCGCTCTAACACTTGCGATAGTGTGAAGGGGGGAGATCAACAACATGAGGGACTCGAAGCAGTCGGCGTCAAGACACATGTACTCTGCTTCAGTCATGGATAACGCCACATTTTATAAACATATATGGAAATAATTGCTTGTAGTTGTACCAGACACACGTTGGCACGTCGAAATCAAGAACTTGAGAGGCTTGAAGCTACGGCTTCATCTTCAACTTTAGTTCTTAGCAAATTTGCGTGGCCTTCTCATGTACTCTGCTTCAGTAGTGGTTAACGCCACACTTTTATTTTTGACATACCAGTGTTCCTCTCGCACTTGCGACACAGTGACGTGGGTAGATACTTCATGCAGAAGAACTTCAGGGACTCAAAGCAGTAGAAGCTAAAACCGGCGTAAGGGACCATCCCGCAGAGCGTCGGCACGAAGCCGCGGTATAGCGCGCGGATACCGCCCTCCTGGATAATGGAACACATTGAAAAAAAAAACTAAAAAGTAGTTGGCGAAAATAGCTTGAAGTTTTTAGGTGGTTTGCAATCTTCAACGGGTGGGGCAGAAGCAGACAAGTTAATTGAGATAACGTCACATCGGGCATTGGGATGCAACTTGACAGTTTATAGCGAGAAAAATAACCAGCAGTGGTACACAAATGTGCACAAATCCTTGAATATATCCTAGAATGTTTAATAAATTGAGCCGCAAAGTTCTTATATTCCGATCACGTGTTTGAAGAGTTGAAAGGGTAGGTTTCCCACAAGCTAGAGCTGCTAGAGTTCCAACTTACTCTTAAAGGTGGCTTCTGTTCTGAAGTAAGAAAGACCTGTGATAATCTTGAGGAGGCATATACATACGTCACATCCTTTAGGTGATAATTACAGGTCAACACGTGGGTATTCCCGAACCCTAGCGTCAAACTAACCGTGCGGAGCATGGTGGAGGCGGTGTGCGCGATGCCCGTGTACCGATGTTCGCCCGTCACCTGGAACGCGAGCCGCGCGCGTATCGTGTCGAGCGGGTAGGTGAGCGTGACGGCCGTCACGCCGGCGCCGGCGCCCGCCACGAACTTGTCGCCGTGCTGGATCATCGGGATGCTTAGGCCGCTTAGATACTGGAAAACAAAATGGATGTGGTCACGAAAGTGTGCAGAAATAGAAGTAAATTACTAAAGAGTGTCCTAGAGAGAGTACTCAATCTAATGTCGTGCTAATTATACTAAAAAGCAATGGAAATGGGTCACTTTGTATAGAAAACACAAATTTCCATATAAAGTGAGCCGTACTCATTAGTCTCAAGCAAACGTTCTGTTCATCAGTTCACTTATGCACTCCAGTCAGTGTCGAATAAGAAAATGGCAATCTCACAAGATGTTAATAAGAAAATTGAAGATTTGCATATTTATATTATGACCGTTAATTCATTAAAATACGACAAAGACCTCTCAGTGATAATTTGATCATCTTTATGCATGAGCATTATCTACTTAGTGTAAGGCCTGAGTGGACGCTCAAGTTGGGCGTGCAGCGGGGCGGGGCGTGCGGCGTGCATGTTAAACAAATGCAAACGTATAGGAGCGGCCTTAGTGCACGCTGCTCAAATCACTTGTGAGCCCGACGCCCCGCTGCACGCCCCGCCGAACGCTCCGCTCCAAGCGTCCACTCAGGCCTTACACTTATGTATTAAGCAGCTTGCTAAACCGGAGGCCCCGGCAAGGGGGTCAATGGGGCAGAGACAGCATTCGTGAGAATCGCGATATTGTGAAAACGCGCGTTTTGCAATTCTTAAGATTTTTTTGGGCCCAACAACAGGTCGCGTAGCCAACATGCCAATCGCTTACGCTCCGTAACGATCGAATTGCAACTGACACTGTTGCACTAATATGGGAGAGTGATAGAGAGACACAAAGCGTTTCGTTGTCGAAGCGATAGCGATTGTCATCTTGACTAGGCCGGCAGGTGTAGGTATATCTAAAGTATCTGGTGTTGAGGGATAAATGGTAAACTTTATTGAAACGTCGATTCGTAGTCTAGTACAATCAGCAACACTCTTTAACTGTCCATCGGTGAACCTATTACAAAAGGCATAAGGTCCACCGATGAACAGTTAACAGTGTGTACGATCTATTTGAATTATACAGTGTGATTTTTCTATCCATTGCCATATTCTGCGAAGTAAATGAGTAGGTCATACTGAACGATTTACAATCTGCTTAATTTAGTCGTTAAATCGAGGTTCTACTGCATACGTTACAAATAAAAAATGACAGTAATATTAGTGTTAGCGGCGCACGAGACCCAAGTTTCTGATGTCGCACGAGACTCAAGTCTCGCGACCAGTGACGTCACCCGCAGGAATTCGACCAACGGTACATAGCTGTCTCGGTGGCTCTCTTCGTCGATATTAAATTTCTAATGACCAATACCATGAGTAAACCGGTTCGGGACTCGGGACATTTTAAGGACTGTTGAAGAGAGAAATCAGAGCTAATCGTTTGATTTTTTAATCCTTTACATTTACACAACAAATAGGTTAAAAACGGAGGTGCTATACCTAATTTAAAATCCGTAGTATTATCGTCGCCTACATCAGGTGACATACAGCTTAATTTGTAGGTAAAACTATTTAACATACAAACTACGACAGTGGCAATACACGTTCAATTATGAACTGCTTAAGTAAAACAAATGCCGTCGTTTATTTACTTCAGTGCAGCTAATTGTTTTTACAAATTTATCAGCTCGTTAATATGACATGACTCATGACGTAGAAAACATACAAGCTAGCAAAGGTTATGGTGGCGGGTTCAATGGACTGCAAAATGGCGAACGATTTCAAGTGGCCCGATTGTCATAAGTTAGCTGTTCATACTTAACAGTCTTTATGTTTTGGTGTCATATCGCCACGTAGATGGGTTTTAGGTGCATATTCCGTGTTCTTATTTATAATAATAACAATTTTGATACATGATACCGCTTAACCAACTCCCACAGTAAGCTCAAGAAGGTTTGTATTGTGGGTACCTACTCAGAGAACGATACATAGAAAACACCCAAGACTCAGAAACAAATATTTGTGCTCATCACACAAATTAATTTCGAACCCAGCAGGGCCATCGGCTTCACAGGCAGGGACACTACCCACTTACTAGGCTAGGCTTTTCATTAGCTCGAAAATCCACGGCTCTTGCTCGGACTCTACGTAGAGTACTTATATCTAAGGAAATCGGAAGCTATTTTAAAGAAGAACTTTGGAACTCTTGGCAATGCCATCGTTAGGTATGTACATCTTGCATAATAAATTATTTTTAAACACGAATACACGATTATAGATAACGCTATCCACAATCTCTTTGTATACGAAATCTTCACTTTAATAAAAAAAGCATAAACAACTTTATCCCGTTTGTATTAGAGTTTAAAACCCAAAAGGCGTTGCTTGGGATTAAAATGCTCATGGCTATAGTAACAATGGAATCACTTATTGCAGTCGGGTGAACTGCGATTATCATTAAGAGTTGCGAGCTCAAGGATAGCATTAGCCATCTCCTATCACGCGTTTGCACATTTAGGAACCTTGGAACTTAAGGTGTGTGGAGTAGAGTCGCTTTTCTAACGGTTTCCCAAGCTGATATACTCCCTAAAGTATAAACTGGACGCAACGCGTGACAAAAGAACGTCTGTCATTAAAAGAGATTGTGAAGTGTGGATGCGGATGTGACGGCACTGTCTGGTACTAAAAATATTTTCCCATAAACATTGGAAATGAACTTTGTATTGTACCATTTGTACCTACCCGTTACACTACGTACGTACTTATAGTATAAGTGCGCAATTGACAAGAGCAAAAATGCACTAAGTAGTGCTAGTATGTATATCGACGTCGACTTTTAGAATAAGTATGTACAGTCTGGCAAAAAAGAGTAGAAATTAAAAAGTGACAATATTGTAGTGTCCTTTCAAATCAATCTAAGAATACGGAACCCTAATAAGAAAAACGGGACGACACTACACTTTAATTTCTATTACTCTTTTTTGCCAAAGCTACCTATTTAAGTTTAATTTGTCCTCGCATAATTTAAAAGTTACAGTACAATATTTCTCTCGTCAGACCGGAGTAATCTGGTATCTATCTATTTAGGTAGCCTTAAATATTTCAGGTGCAGTTTAATGCTTATTCTAATTCACTGGTTCCTAACCTTTTCAGTCCGGTTACCCCTATGACTAACTAGGGAACCTGATTTTACCCCTCCTCCCAATGGTAATAAAAAATAAAACGTGTAAGTACGTTTGTTGTATTGTTATATTAGGTTAGCTTATTACCCCCGTAAAATACCAGTTTTACCCCCACGGGGGTAATTAGGTTAGGAACCACTGTTCTAATTCGTCTAAGATTTAATAAATTCCTTCGTGTAACAAAAGTTAAATGAGCTATGGCATGGCAACGTAAGCGCCGCTGCCCTAAAAAGAAAAGAGGCCTTCCGCGGAACGACACATAATGATTTAATTGCGTATTGCGCATAGTGTCGCGTGCTCATCGCCGCTGGGCATCGAGTCACTTTCATTTCATATTCGCTTTCGATTTCGCCGAACAAATCGTGCTTCGTCAAACCTCGTATCGGCCACCATAAAACATTGGGATGGCACGACCATGGAGGTTTTTTATACATAAACATTTTAATCATTTTTGTGTAACCTAATAATTCAGACTGTAAGAAAAGGTGCTTTTATATGTAAAATAAAATAACATAAATAAATTAGTAATTCTTCAAAGTATCTGCAAACGTGGACATTAGTAGGTGTCTATTAGTTGTTAAGTACGTGCCTTAACTGCAAAACACGAATAAGCGTCTTAGACGCATCTCGATTACCTACCTACATCGGCTACATGCTACATCCTAGTTTACTACGCAAATAGCAGAGGGCCTACAGCGAACAACGTTCGACGTGTTACCTCCCTGTCACACTTACGTACGAATTTACAAGTGCGACAGAGAGGCAACACGTCGAACGTGGTTCGCGGTAGGCGCTCAGGGAGCCTAATTCTTGTATTCTTCGGTAAAAGTAAAATACAAAACAAATTAAAGGCGATACAAAATTAATGTTAACGAACATACAGATAAAAAAGATTGATTGATTTTGATTGATATAATATATGCAAAACATTGTAAGTTGTCAGAATATGTCGGATATTCTGTAATCTTTATGAATGTGCCACGCCTCGGCAGCCTCGGTATAGAAAAGTTTACCCATAGTAGGTATTCAAATGAAAATCCGTGTTGTCCGCCTACAAGTCACTGTCACACATTCGCGACAATCCGGCATAAATTTGTGTTCATTGACGGGTATTGTCGATGTCTTCTTGCCTCGGCAGCGCCACCATAACCGTCATATTTTCAAAATAACGATTATGTGGCCTTTTTATACTTTCTTGCTGCCAAGTGCAGATTTAGTTTAGGCTGTTATAAAATGCAATTTGCGTTAGTGTAAGGCCTGAGTGGACGCTCGAGTTGGGCATGCAGCGGGGCGGGGCGTGCGGTGTGCATCTTAAACAAATGCAAGCGTATAGGAGCGGCCTTAGTGCACGCTGCTCAAATCACTTGTGAGCCCGACGCCACGCTGCACGCCCCGCCGAACGCTCCGCTTCGAGCGTCCACTCATCAGGCCTTACACTTAGTTAGACATATTTGCGCAAATTTTAAGATTCTACCTCTCTTGTTTGCTTATGATAAAAAAAGAGATGAAACACGAATACTGAAGTAAACACAACAAAGTAAAGTAGAGAATGGCAACGATATCAGGTGCAGTGCAGTATTGTTCACACGCAATTCGCAATAACGGTCGCCCTCCGACCGTGACCGAATACGGCCGTCCGGTGTTTAAACACAACTTTGTTTGTACTTCAAATTTAAGCTCAACCCTATTCTCTACACAATAAAATCCAAAGTGCAATGGTAAATTTTTCGGTTTGAGGTTTAGAATACCTGTTTGCACGTTTGCACAAATGCTGGGGTATTCTGATTTAAGCTTTATATTATTGGAAATTAGGCGTATATTGCACTGTTTGGTCTGAGTAAGGTGTACAGTACAAACAAGGATGTGTTGGTTTTCTTACAGAAGTATGTATTACGAAAGGGTTAACTAAGATCTTAGCTAGAATAAGGACCTAAAGCAGTGTTTTGGCATTCAATGAGGTGTACTTAACTTAGGTTATTTCGTAATTAGCCAATTCAACTCAAATACTTAGGTACAGTCGACCGCAAAGACATGATTACAATTTTCGCCTTATTACAAAGGAGTAAGGTGCAAGAGTGTAAACATATCTTTGACGTCGACTATACCTACTAAAAGTAGTGTCCGACAGAAGTTTCGGTTTCGTTTCGGCAGGTTTCAGCATAACAATCAGGTTCAGGTTCGGCCGAAACTATAGCAAACCGGAGCCTTCGGTGCCTTCGGTTTGGCAACTACGGACACTAATTATAATTACAATGTGTTTTGTAATAAAAATTATGAATAGTCAGTTAAGTTTAATTAGGTACCTACCTAACCTACCTATGTAATCTGTGACAGTGTTTCAAAGATATTAGAGATAATTTCGTCTTATTACAAAGGGGTAAGGTGCAAAAGTCCAAAAGTGTATCCAAATTCCAAACGTAATTATCTTTGCCTCTATGTATGTAGTATGTACCTAATTATGAATACCACTTCAAGTCCTATTTAATCTATTTTTTTATAGAATCGAACATACTAATTACGCAATGCAACGGGCCTCACACTTGTGTCAATGGTGGGAACCTTAAAATAACGGAACATTTGTTATTGACTCTAAAATATTAATTTATTAATTATTATCTACTTACTTTATTAGCTATAATAACTATATTCCTTTTTTATTCATTGATTATTTGATTTTAAATTATGAAAAATCACGCACTTACTATTACTTTTTTTTCAAAGAAAGGTACCACAGAAATTAATAGTACAGTCAATGAATGTAATTTCCGACCCATATCGTACCTTGTCACAGTGACAAACTGACAATCAATATGAAACTCGTTAGGGACCTCATACTATTTGTCACTGTGACAAGGTGCGAAATGAGTCGGAAATTAAATTATTTGACTGAACCTAGTCAGGGGAAAACCGGGAAACTAGAACCACACTCAAAATTAAACTTGAGTTCTAGTCAGGGGAAAACCGGGAAACTAGAACCACACTCAAAATTAAACTTGAGTTATCTTTAGGTACTAAAAATAATGATAAGTAACGTCAATAATCACTAAATCACAGGTTTTAGTCACTCAATTTCCCAAAAAAACCCGTTAATTAATTCCCTCTACTCGGAATTTCTACAATGACGCGGAAGTACCCGTGACGGATTCTGACTGAACTTGTAATTTGAAAGCAAAAGCTGAATGTTGGGATTACCCACGCATTAACAAAAAAAAACAAGCCTTATACTTATACATTATAATTACATATTATATGCTATTCATGCTCTTATAAAACCCGGCCAAGTGAGAGTCGTACATTAAGTCCGACTAACGCTTGACTGCACATTTCTAATAGGTTTTCCTGTCATCTATAGGGTAAATATTTTGTGGAAACCAGCCATATTATATGGTATTAGGTATCCGTTTCTGTTTGCATCAATTTCCTGTTTATTCAGAATACAAACGGGAGATTATCTCTACCGCCCCACAACAATGTTATCAGTTCAGATAATAGAGTTGAGAATACCAAGGATATTGCCTAAGGAGAGCTTTGTTTAAGACTATATTACCATAATATGCAGGTACCTATATGTACATATGTAACCAATTGTTACCCACTCCTGAATAGGTACCTATATCGAAATATTGAGAATGTGTTAGGTAAGTATTACATTTATCGAGCGAGCGCGAAGCGTCTCTGTTTCAGCTTAAGCAAAAATGCTTTCGTATGTCTGGGTATTTTTGTTCTACAGGTCAGATTTCTGCACCGATTATCGTTAAATGTTGTGACCAGGTTTGATAATTATATGGAATATCCTGTCGATAAAATTTTCAAAATGGCGAAGTATTCACTCCGTTTTAAGCTAATACGCAAAGACTGACTCGCGAACTCCACAGCTCACGTAGCCACTGGTAAATAATACCTTTAGAGGGAGAAATAATGGTCCTAAAACGTGTAGTATATAGTGGGTTGTAGGTATAATAGTTAGGGTTATCAACTGTCTGGACTTTGTCTGGCTTCAAGGCGCGTGCTATATTATGTATATGTGAAGTTACGAATTTGCTATCATGAATTGATATTTATAGATAATGCTCTAAGTCAAAGTCAAAATATACTTTATTCATGTAGGCCTAGCAACAAGCACTTATGAATCGTAACATATATATTATCTTATCTTACAGAATTGTGTCCGCTTTTTGTCTTATAAGTTTTTTTAGCAACAAAGAATAAATAAATAATATAATATTGGATCGGAAGTAGGGTTACCAGACGTCAGGAATTTTCCTGACATGTCAGGAATTTTAGTGAATGAACAATATGTACCTAAAAAGGTACATTATTCAAATTTACTTATCAAGCATACATATATATCGCATACGGCTAGACCCTCCCGTCGCCCGGCGAGACGAGCGTCAGGATTTTTTTTCACAAATCAGGAATTTTGTCAGGAAATTCCAGATTTGGATCTGGTAACCCTAATCGGAAGACGCAAAGACAGACAAATAAGTATTTTTTTTAGAATTCGTGTTTAAGTTCGAACTTTTATGGGGTGTGATTAACCAATTAAGTTAGATTTTGGTTAAGGTTTAGTTTAGGTTTCTCTCCCCCAGTGTAGTTGACTAAAATTGGATACTGTGTACAATGGCTTACCTTTTTATAAATCTCGAAGCTCGTAAACTGTGTGGCGGCATATGGGAATATCCGAACCATTTGGGCGCCATTCCCCTTGTATAGTGCCAGTAGTGACTCCTGCTTGACTATGGCCATGAGCCCGCCGATGACTCCGTGGTGCTTATAGTGTACGGACTGGGCTTGCAGCAGGATCTTGATGCGGTCTAGAGGTGCTACGGTGGTCTTGGCACACATGCCGGCGACACCTGTCGGAATATACTTGTGAGATGCTTTTGTGTTGAAGCGCTGGTGGCCTAGCGGTAAGAGCGTGCGACTTTCAATCCAGAGGTCGGGGGTCAAACCCTGGCTCGTACCAATGGGTTTTTCGGAACTTATGTACGAAATATCATTTGATATTTACCTGTCGCTTTTTGGTGAAGGAAAACATCGTGAGGAAACCGGACTAATCCCAATAAGGCCTAGTTTACCCTCTGGGTTGGAAGGTCAGATGGCAGTCGCTTTCGTAAAAACTAGTGGCCACGCCAATTCTTGGGATTAGTTGCCAAGCGGATCCCAGGCTCCCATGAGCCGTGGCAAAATGCCGGGATAACGCGAGGAAGAAGAAGAAGAAGAAGATGCTTTTGTGTTGAGTATTTTCAATTTCAGTTTCTCCATTTTCAGTGATTAAAAAAAAAACTAATAAAATAAATTAAAAGTGACAATTACTATTTTGCATTAAATAGACTAGGAAATGATATAGGTATTACAAAACATAAATAAATTTGAAAAGAAGAAATAGATACCTACAGTAAAAAGAGCTTCAGTATAAATGTCTACATATATTTCGTCAGGTGACAAGCAAAAGTCACTAATTACTATAAAATATTTAAACAAAAATCAACCTTCTTTTCATACTAATATGGTTCACTATGGCTATGAACTTGTGGTGGTACTTAGTGACTTTTGCTTGTCACCCGACGATATATCAATATAAATTACTGTATAATTAATATTTTAGTGTATTTACACATTATAATCACAAAAAAAGAAAGTAAGGGTTATTAATATTTTAGTAAATAGCTCAATTATGTAACCATGGTAAACAAAAATGTTTGGAGTTAAATAGGGACAAGATAAAGAGATTAATTATTTGATAAGATTAAAATTATATGCCTTTAAGGTAAATCTAACTAGAATTATTATAAAGTACAATAAGGATGTATTTCAAATTATTTTAAAAGTTCTTACAGTCTTAACTGAAATGTGTCATGGAATAGGAACCTGGAAAAAAATATTGACAGATTTGTATGGTTTTATATCTTTTTCCTAGATTACATTTAATTTAACAAATTGTAGTTATTACTAATTACATGTATAATAAATAAATGGGAATCAAACAAAAAATATAAATTAAACTTACCTCCAGCCAACAAGCTCTTCATGATAAAGTCAAGATCATTTTTCTTCTCCATTGTTAGAGCCATGTTTAGTTCTTATTTTTGGCTGGTTATACGGTAAACTTAATTCAGTTTGTTTTGTTTACGATATTCCGCAGTTGGATACGTGTCACGGCCCGCACTAATCCATGGTGTACTCAAAATTCTTGGTTTAATTTATTAGCCGCCGCCACTGCTCATTTGGCACGAGCATCGGCACTTTCACCTGCAAGCAATCAGGTAATGAAGTATTCCTCCAAATATTCCGAATAACTTCTAACTCCGAATAACATTAAAATTCACTATGAACTCAGTTAATTTTTAGCACATTATTAACAAAAGGAATAAAGTAATTCAAAGGGCTTCACATAATATCGAACTTAATGTAAACTGAATTGAATAACAAACGATACATACATTCCCGTTAACGTCTTTCGGGGAAATAAAAAATATTACTTTTCTTCTTTGATTTCAATTATCGTAACTATGAACTTGAAAATTCATCCGCCTTTTATTGGCTGACAAAACCACATTCCATTGTAATTGCTACAGAATAAACCAATAGCAGAAGAGTGTGTATTTTTTCATAAACTGTAAATAGAGAACATACCTCAATTTGACGCATTGTCAAAACTGACAGCTGACAGCATATGTGGTATTACACTGCGTTTCATCTACGCGTTACACAAAAAATAACAAATCGATTCTGTATGGGAAGCCTATTATTGATAGACTCACCACTCTTCAAAATAAGAAATAAAGCGGCATGTGAAAAAAGCATGCGCCATGAATAAAAATGTTTCAGTAATTGTAAATGTTTAATAATAATATTGTAACATTATAATCCTTAATTGCGTAGAACGAAGTGACGTGACTGGCAACAGCAGTGCCATCTATTATATTTAACTACAACTACTGAGCTGGTGTGCAGAGAAAACAAACGTTTCGGAAAAACTCCCAGAGATGGCGGAAATATCACTTTTCAGGACAAACGAGGAAAAGGGAAAATATTTGCTTTGAGAGGGGGTTAGAATTTCAGGATTCGCGATGCGTATTAAGTTGTGGGAAATCTAAATTATTGACGCAATATGCCACCTGAAACCAAATTAGATCAAAAGACGCCTCACATGTTATTAATAGACTCTACATAGTAAATTGGCTGGGTCAAATTGATAGTGAAATTTCTTTTCAGTTTCATTGATCCCGCCCGTTTGTGAAGGTCACCTTGAGCGCGAAAGCTCAAATGGGAACAAGTTCGGTAGAAGCGTCACACCACGGAGAAGCTCCGTGCATGACGCCGCACACGTATGGTTTACAGTTTGATATTTAACGTAAATACGCATATAAACTTTGTCAGAGTAGATTTCACCATGTGACTGAATGGTTGCGTTGCGCGTCGTGTCAATAATATACGCGGTACCGGTGTGGTGAATTAAAGTTACCTACAAGTACTTAATAAATTTGCGAACATTTATTGGACAGTTCATAAACTTTATTAATAGAAGTGAACATGGACGTGCCGGCAAAGGGAAATGTTTTGGGCAGTAAGTATTTCAGTTATGAAACTTACGAAATGTTATGTCAATGATGTTTTACCGGTGACTTATGAAATAAAACATTATGAATGGGAAGTTTCAATAAAACGTATTTAATTATGTTACTTTACATCGCTTTTTACATGATAATTAATATTTTAATTACCTATTTAACACCACTCGTGGTCACGGCGGGTAATAATAAACGAAATAGGTACCTAAGTACTTATTCATTACCTGCATATAGGTAGGTATCTGAAGTAATTGATAGAAAAGCCTGTCCTAATTGAATGCTAATTAGATTAGGGTCGGTACCGTTTAAAAAAACGTACTTTAATTTAGTGTTCTCCTATATTCCCGAGTAGTCGCGTGATGCAACTTGGATGCAACAGGTGATTATAATTTAATAAACTATGGTATTGGTATTATCCTAAGTATTATACCTACAATATGGTATATATTATACCTACAACGTGGATTTAGTGGACTCATTACTTCAAAAAACCCCGGCCAAGTGCGAGTCGGACTCGCGTTCCAAGGTTTCCGTACATTAAGTCCGACTCAACCTTGACTGCACATTTCTAATAGGTTTTCCTGTCATCTATAGGTAAAGAACTATTTTGATATGATGCTAATCGCCATACATTGTTTATACCCCTTTCTACTTTCTGCCTATAGCAGGCTTATAGTATAGTTTGGTATAGTCTAGATACACTTTCCAATTTTTTTATTATTCAGTACACACAGCGATGCGATAACAAACCGGTATAAATGCGAAGAGCTAATTTTGGCACCTAGGCATAGTAAGTAGGTATTGATAAGTTTACACAGTTAACAACGGTCATTGACATTATAGCTAATACGTATGGCATATAATTATACGGCATACATATGAAGTTTAATCACGAGTGAATTACTTGTAGGTAGCACGAAATATAAAATAAATTCTGCCAAGCAATATAAGCTGATCAAATAAAATGTAATTAAAAAGTTCTTGTAAATGAATTCTTAAAGTCTAACTGATACATGCGTGCAGACTAAACCAAAGCGAATAGGTACTTAGTTAGGTAAGGTAAGGTCCAGGAATGTCCTTGGCAGGTCTGGAGGTCATCTCTAGTTGTTCGCGAGGTCACAGGCGTTCAAGTACCTTAAGCCTGAGGGTCTACAGCATGTCTACAGTCGTAAAACGTTATCTGCCTCTGTTGCTCGAATTTGGAAGAGCCATAGAGAGGTTGATAACGATTTCCGTTTTTTGCGATTAGGTGTTCAAAATGATCCAGATCCAGGCGCGACTTTATTGTTAAGAGAATGAGCGTGTCAAGGTAATTTTGAACACCTCGCCCGCTTAGCAACTTCTGCTTCTGCTTATATTAATCGATTGCCAACTTGAAGCGAATACTTAGGAGTAGGACACTTAGGTAGTAAAGTAAGTACTTATAGATAGAGCAAAACCAAAACGCTCTTGGTCCTTGGACCATTGGTATGCAATGCAACTTTTGTTATTATTGCATTTAGGTAGGAAACCAAACGAAACAAAACCACCTAATCTGTTATCTCATTGGTATTCTCCATTGTTTATATTATGTCCATGACCGGCGTTTGTTTCACCAAATCGGGCTCAATGACCCGTAAGTGTTTAGAAGTGTGTGTGCGTGTGTGTTGACGACTGATTGCTGTTGGTACCTTCGAGCAACCGGCTTCCGACACGTCGGAAGGGAGGAGCCCTGAGGTAGTTTTGATAACGACAGTGCAATGCAAGAGCATTGCCATTCAAATTCTATATTCTAATCAACTCGCGCTAGTGCTTTTAGGTGCATTGATCGAGTGCACTGAACTGCATCTAAGTTGAAGGCTAGGCAGGATATAGGATTAATTAAATTAAATGCACTGTTAGTTCCAGTTGGTATCAACTTTGTAAAATGTCACGAATAATAATTTGTTTTAAGTAGGTAGGTACTGTACATTACGGCGTGCATTTCATGAGCTGCTGTCGGGACTTGGTTCACTTGGTAAATCCTTAATTAAATAGCTAGGTACTGCAAAACCTTTTGTGACCGCCAATATTTGATACCTGCCTAAGTGGGCCGATTTTTATTTTGGTGGATATAGATAAACTGTGTACCTAGACGAGGGTGAATCAGGTGAATATATAATAGATATACTGGTTATAATTACCTACCTACAGTCCTACATTTTGGAAGGAATACGTTGAATAAAATTATAGGGGTTATCTGGGAGTTGTAATAAGAAATGCAGATGTACTTAATTATAAGTAACGTGTATTCACACAATCACGACCGGGAGGCAACTAAGGGGCGAGCCATGCGTTGGACCGTAGGTGCGCGGAATGCTGACAACGCATACGAGTAAGCTGTCCCTATAAAAATATTTTGATTGAATCAATATTTTCTTCCCCAGGGGTAGTACCAGCGCGGTACATCCTCGCCATCCTCGGCTCCATCGCCATGGCCATCGTCTACGGGCTGAAAGTCAACTTATCCGTGGCCATGGTCGGCATGCTCAACTACACGGCCATCAAGTCGTTAGAGGGAGACGGCGGGGGCCACTCCGCTGCTGTCGACTCTGGCAACGATTGCGGAAGCAAGAGCGCTGGGAACGCCACCCATCAGGAAGTAAGTGTATTCAGACGACCCTGTATAAATGAGAAGGGACTGTCCGTGCCGATGATGGATATGAATAACCCATAAAGTTAACTTATCCGTGGCCATGGTCGGCATGCTCAACTTACACCGCCATGAAGACATTAGAGGGAGACGTGCACTCTAGCAACGCGCTGGGAATGCCACTTATCAGGAAGTAAGTTTGTCTATCATTCAGATGTAGGTACGTACTTTCAGACTGTGAAGAATACTCGTAAGATCTGTAGGGCGGGTATGCTGAGTTACACAGGGAGGCATACATCAAACATTGTGGTTAGCCACGGAGCTCGGAGAGGGAAAACTCTTGGACACGGTCTGTGCAAGACTATTATTAAATTATACAACGGGACTTAATCGCCACTAAGCCCACTTAACTTAAGCCAGTCTTCTCCGAGACCACGGGGACAACGCCGTCCTCGAAACGTCGGAGGTAAATCTTAAAACTTAGATACGCGATTAAGTCCCGTTGTATAATTTAATAATGTGTAAAAATCGTGAAAGTTTAAATCAGTGTTGTGCAAGACTATGTTAAAATTATAGGAGAGGAGGCTTTGCATTGACGTCTTTCAGCCAAAACTTCAATTGCACCGTATTTAATTTAGCAATTTATCAACAACATTCGAAATTGATTGGCGAATTGAGGCTAACTTCAGTGTAGTAAACATGCCACTGCGCCGATTGTTGCGTCTGCGTCAATTTTATTGTGCTGGCATTCAGTTTATAGCACCTTAATTGCGCTTGCACAGCTGGGCGGTTTTCAGATGTAGGTAGGCAATCTAATCTGATTGTACCCGATGTACCTAATTCGTACCTACATAATTATGTAAAATATGATTTAATACAAGTAGGTACCTAACCGTGTCAGGCCGCGTAGCCAAGATGCCAATCGCTTACGCTTCGTAGCGATCGAAACGCAACCGTCACTGTCGCACTAATATGGAAGAGTGATAGAGAGACACAAAGCGTTTCGTTGTCGAAGCGATAGCGATTGTAACCTTGGCTAAGCCGGCAGAGCATTGAATCTCTTAAAATTCAGACGTGTATATTTAGCAATTGGGAGTGGGACAGTCATAAACTTAAGAAGATTTACATGGGCCAATAATAATGAGAATTTTAAAAGCCTGCGAAAACCGGCTAAATCCGTATGTTAATTGAGTCTGCTGAAATACCTAATAAATCATTTTGGAATGAATCCAAGGAATTTTGTTTTCAAAGCGTGTTTAAGTTGAGGTGGATTTAAGATTTGTTAAAGGGTCATTAAGTTCCTAATTTATGTTGGACATATGTGTACGGATACGGACAGACAAATAGTGATAGCTATTTGGGTAAGGTGATGGACAGACGGACAAAATAAACTAAAAGGGTTCGAGCGATCTTTAAAAACTGTCCTCATATAAAATTCGCCATTACAACCCAATTCCTACATTCAGTGACTAGTTTTTTTTAATTTGGTGCCTTGAGAGTTGGGGCAAAGGTTACACAGGAGAAAAGGCTCCCAAAAGCAACTGCGAGGTTCTTTTACTTTGTTTAGACCTATTTATAGTCCCTAGAGTAAAAACGCCCTTTCCAGTGGAAAACAGATAGTACTCAGTTGGAAGTGGACGTTTGAAATACCTACTATGAAGATTTATTATTCATACCTATGTTGTTAAGAGTTGGCGAACAATAAGGTTATTTCGATCACCTACGTGAGACATAATGCGTCAAATTTCAATAAGATTCAATGAACACGAATGGTCCACCAATTAAGGTTGGTGTTATTGGTGTAACAGCGAATTGATGGTTTCAACCACAGAACATATTAAAGAGGTTAGAACGGCTATCGCGCGCAGTTAATATCGGAACCGGTGTCGCCGCTCGTTCCTCTCCACATTTCCACATTTCTCGCGCAACGGTAGTAAAAACTTGTGTGCCTGGTGAATGGATACGCCTCCTTTAGACAGATTTGATGTCTGATGGCTTCTTAATCTGAACGTTATTGTGGCGCAAAAGGCATGTTTACGTTTTTCGGTCAGCGCGGGCGAGTACTAGCATGCGAGCGTTTGCTCATAACCGGCGGCGACACGTACCCTGCTCGCATCGCCATTCTACTTGTTCTGTGGTTTCAACGCTCTCTAACGGTATAAAGGTCATTTAAATAACGAAAATAGCTACTTTCACTACAAGGCATTGATCGATTTTAAAACTCCTTTGATGGCCGGCTACTCTGACTTCCACTGATGAGCAGCTGAGCTGACACGTTCCCGGATCTAAATAGAAGTACATCGGTAGACACTAGCAAAATGACAAAAGAAAACGGGCTCTCCTAATTTATACCCTTTTGCGGGGCTATCCCCCGCCTCACCTGACCTGATCTAATTGGCAACATATCTTTTATGTATCCAAGTCAAAATGTTGGGTCAATTTCGGGGAAAACATGACACAAATGTCCTGATTTCACTTACTGAAGAAGAATAAGAATTTAATTTGTTTTTAGTAAACTTTGTCAATGCCAATCCTTTTACTTACATCCATGTTCCAGATCGACGGTCCATTCACGTGGGGAAGCACGACGCAAGGCATCGTGATGAGTTCTTACTTTTGGGGGTACTTCATCTCGCAGATTCCTGGTGAGTTACCATATTGTTTTTTTTAAACTCGTTTTTATTTCCCTGGTGCTAAAATGATGGAGATCTAAGGTAGTCATTGGAACTGTGCTTAAGTGCTTTCACGCAAATTTCGGCGACTTGCCCGGAAAACGTGTTAAATTTATTAAATTTCCAGGGGCGCGGATAGCGGAGCTGTTCTCAGCCAAGTGGGTGATGTTCTTCAGTGTCACCATCAACGTCGTATGCACGTTACTTACACCCGTGATGGCTGAATGGGCCGCCGCGGCCGCCGTGGTCATGAGAATCGGCGAGGGGATTGGCGGGGTATGCATTGCCGTTTCGTAACCTAATCAGAAATTTATTTGCTTAAAACACGGTCAGTACAAAGGTATACAGAGGTATTAAGTTCCACATGCTTTGTCAGTAGAGACATGCAAATATTCACACTTATTCTAAACTAATAATTACTATCCTAAACTAGTAGTTGAGTAAACAGTTGTGAGGTCGTGTGTTAACAATTAGGCCACATAAGAAAGTTCAAAGTCAACCAGTTGGCAATGGAGCGAGCTATGTTCAGGAGTTCCTCTGCAAAATCGCAGTAGAAACTAGGAGAACGGCATGAGAAAAAACGGGTCGTTGACAGCATAGTTCAAAAGAGTTGCCAGAATTATGTGGCAGTCAGCCACAACAAGGCCGGTTGTTGTGGATTTCCAGCAGTGATTTGAGTTTGAGTTTTGATCATATTTCGGTTGATATGAATGTGAATTCGGTGATGTGGGTTACCAGCATCGTCCATTTTCCAGGGCGTCACATTTCCCGCCATGCACGTATTGCTGTCAAAATGGGCGCCGCCGGCCGAGCGGAGTGTCATGGCGGCCCTGGTGTACGCGGGCACGTCGCTCGGCACCGTCATTTCCATGCTGCTGGCAGGCATACTCACAGCTCAGCTGGGTAAGACCTTTTAATTTAATCCTTATGTTATTTTTAAATACGGCAGTCTGGAAAAGGTCACAGAATTTAATGCCACTAACTCCATGAACTCTGCTTCGGTGATAGATATTGCTACACTATGATTGGTTGGGTAAACTTAGGTAGACCTCAATGTGGTGCTGTATAATGTTAAATGAGAGCAGATTAGCAAGTCTGCCGATTGACATAATAATTCATGGACAGTAAAGCCACAAGTTCCTATTTTTATTACTTACAAATCCAAATTTCAATTTACGTTAAGATTGCTCTTGAGCACATTGTTGGCCGAGATCATTGTCGAAATGATCGCCGAAAACAAGTTATCATCTCGTATGTATTTATTGTATTAGGATCATGACCGAGATCTAGTTCCCAGTAACTTAGATCAAAACAAAGAATAAATTTTAAAGAAATATCTTTACACATTGACATTGATTTATTTTTCATTGTTCCTTCAGGTTGGGAGAGTGTATTCTATGTGATGGGAGGACTGGCAGCGATCTGGTGCTTGCTGTGGGTGGTACTGATCCAAGACTCTCCACAGCAGCAGCCTCTCATCAGCGCCGAGGAGCGGAACATGATCGTTTCGTCTTTAGGAGGGAAGAGTGATGACCACGGCCATAAGGTATTCATCATAGGGGACGAGGAGGGGAAGGGTCTTCCCGACCCGAATTCGTTAATGATTCTCGCATCCTTATTCCTAAGTTAGCCAGTTGCGCTCTAACGTCTCAAACCATCCGACTTTTACACCACTTATAACAAAACGACGAAATGATTGACGTCACGGACATGTAGTCCCTTACAGCTGTTAAGACAAATTTCGGGAACATATTACCATAAGCACCCCTACCACAGACGGTTTAGTACAGTCAGCGTCAAATACTTTATAGCAGTCAAAGTGGCCAAATAGTTCGGTACACCATACTAAATATAATTATGGTGTACCGAACTATTTGGCTACTTTGGTTGCTACAAAGTATTTGACGCTGACTGTACGACTACAGAGCCTTACTATTTTGACCCCCCTGCCCTGATAAAAAGTGATGATACGTTTAATGGAGAAAACTTGGGAGAGCTTGATATTTTCCGACCAAATCTGAATAAAATCAACCAAGCGACAATCATTTATAGAGGACAGCAATCTATCTTTCACTCGCGCCTATAATCCCGATAGATTGATACACGATTGTCATCTTGTAGCTGCGGCTTCAGACTGTCTAGCATGAGTTGCCTTCTCGCGCAAGAGTCCATACTTGAAGACGCGATCGAGAACGCAACTCATGCTAGCAGGTTAGGAGAAGAGTATACCCTTAAAAAAGGTGTGGTAGCATTAAGCGTTGTTTTTTCCGTAGAACCTGCCAGTACCATGGCGCGCGGTGCTGACGTCACCCCCATTCCTGGCCATCCTGGTGGCGCACGCGTGCTCCAACTGGGGCTGGTACATGCTGCTCATCGAGCTGCCCATGTACATGAAGCAAGTGCTCAAGTTCGAGATGACTGAGGTCAGTCCACACCAGGGATGTTGCGAACATCCGCATCCGCATCCGCAACCGCGGAACTTCCGCATTATTTTCAACATCCGCATCTGCATCCGCATCCGCATAAAATCGATGCGGAGCTTATGCGGATGCGGATGTCGAACAAGTCTGTACAGGAACGTCTTAGCGGCGGCGTAAGTGCTAGGTAATTTCGTCATTACCTATAACGAAATCGTCTAGATCCAGAAAAGTTGGCCAATTTACTGTTTATTAAATATAACGCACCTATATTCTTGCTTAAATACTAAACGTTTCGTTTTTTTTTTAATAAAAAAATACTAGAAATGTAATATTTGACGTTTTCTAAGTACCTAATCTTGACATCCGCATCCGCATCCGCATCCGCGGACGTGAGCCTTTAAATATCCGCATCCGCATCCGCGGATGTCAAAAAATCTGCATCCGCAACATCCCTGGTCCACACATCAATAGAATTCTTAAAACTGTTAGATTAGAGTCGACCCACGTTAAGTTTTCATGTCAAGTGTTACGTCAATTACATACCAACTTTATGGCGCTCCTAAGGGATATGTATATCTATTGTCAGATTGTCACAGTTTATTAATTAGTGCTCCGTCTATTACCCTGATCTTTATTCTGTGTTTATATAATGTCGCGAGTGTTAACTTCATAATGTTTACAGAATGCCGTCACCACCGCTATGCCATTCCTGACCCTTTGGTTCTTCAGCATGGGGCTCAGCAAGACCCTGGATTGGCTGCGGGGACGCGGCAACATCACCACGACTACCGCTAGGAAGATTGGCACTTTGTTTGGTACGTATCTAGATCTTCCCGGGTACTAAAAACTTCCCTAGCAGATATAGTGGACCACCGCAGACGAGTATCTTGCCCATTATGCTACTAAGTAACGTTTTCTATATCTGTCACTTAAGGTTGTCCAAAAGAATGCAATTTATAAGATTCTAAGCCAGTACCTAACCCAATTTATTATCGAGAAGCCCATCCTACCGTCCAAAATTATAGCTAGGGAAATTTGAATCTACTTGCATTTTTAATTGGGTTGAATTTCATTTATTCGAAAAAAATTTATGCTAATTACTTTGTTTTTATGAAAGTTGAAATTTCATTGAAACAGTGTAGGTATACCTACATGGGGCGGCACGAGGAAAACGCTCAGTGCTTTATAGTGCGGTTATCCGCGAAAATCGAAGTTTGTAAATTGCGGGCATCTTTCTCTGTCACTCTAATTACGCCTTCATTGGTAAAAGAGAAAGATCCCCGAAATTTGCGAATGCCGGCTTTCACGGTAGACCCTCAGTCATTACGATTTAAGCTACCTACATGTTACGTATCAGTTAACATAAAACAAATGGGAGGAACATTAAATAACCTGCTGTGTACTATATTCTGCTCATATATTTTGAAAATGTTTTTACATACATAATTATCCTGGACGAAAGTTTTTCAGTGTTTATACCTAGGCCAAATCCGCTTGAAGCACGCATATATATGTTGACGTTGACACCTTGGCAGATGCACTATTTGGAGTTTGGGGTTTTATTCACTCCACACATTAAGGCGCTAAAACACATAAACATAATGGTGTTATATCTTCCTCTTGTTAGTTGGCAAGGAGATCGGGCATTACATTTAAAGATAATATTATTACAATATTTCGGCAGAACATACGTATTTATCTACAGCTTTATCCTTGACATAGGTTTACAATCATCAGTCGGCATATAGATCCAAATTGTGTTTTACAAGGAGTTGGAAGTAATGTCCGCAAGTTACAATTACCTAACAATTGTTCTGGAAGGCTGTTCATTTAAATGTAAAGCTCCTTTTAGGCCCTAGCTTTAACACTATAGCATTCAAAATTAATACCTAATTAAGTCGTTATAAATTTATGTACGTACCCAAGTTAATAGGTAAATAAAAGTGGCATTTTAATAACCTTTTCCTCCTTTGCCAACACCTTTTGATAGTTGTTTATATCCTGAAAGGTTCCACAATCACTGTCATTTAAATTAAAGTCAATTTTTTTATTCGGTAGACTAAAATGACATTTCATAGTATGGAATGACAGATGATGTTCATACTATGAAATGTCATTTTAGTCTACCGAATAAAAAAATAGACTTTAAATATCATTTATTATCAAGCAACTATTAAGGCTCATAGACATTTAATAATAAAAATCTTACAAACTGAACATTATTTCGGCGAAATACTTTTCTGTTGTGTCGCATGTTCCCTGTTCCTGTGTAGGATTCGGAAAATTCCCACGGACGGACGAATTTTAAGTTTTAACTCGCGTGCAAATACCTACCATACCCACATATTTAGCTATAGTGTGAAATCTAAATATTTACTTAGAAAAGAATAGACAATGTCCTCACTTAAGACTGAAATTTAAGTACTTACATGCAATGCATCAGTAAAACTTGAACCAGACCATAGAGAAAAAAATACATAGAGTGCTCACTCCATACATCAGTTTTAGTACCAAAAAGACTATTAGCATCTAGCATCGAGTAGCGGAACTATCAGTACTGCTACTTGACAATAGATGTCGCCACCGACCGGAAAGTCTTATGCTGTTGAGATAAGACTTTCCGGTCGGTGCTACGAGGGGCGTTCAAAATATTCTCGGTATTGATATCTTACGACCTCTTCTAAAATTTCTTTCGTTACTGGCCGCTAAGGTTTATTCATTGACATTAAAAAAAAGTATAATTCGAACCGAGATAGTCTTTTGTTTTTCTGCAATTGCTGAACAAACATGAACATCATGTGCGAATTGACAATGTTAACTAAATTAGAACATCGATGCGTGATAAAATTCTTGACAAAACAGGGTAAAAATCAAAAAACCATAAAAGAGGAAATGGATTGTGTTTACCGTGAGTCTGCTCCTTCTTTATCTACCATTCAAAAGTGGTCAAGCGAGTTTAAACGCGGAAGGGAGAGTATTGAAGATGACCCTAGACCTGGCCGGCCTGTAGTAGCTACTTCACAAGAAAATATTGATAAAGTGGAAAAACTTATATTGGAAGATGGTCGAGTGAAGGTAAAATCTATAGCACAAGTAACCAATCTCTCTATTGGTACCGTACATGATATTATACATGACCATCTTAATATGTCAAAAGTAAGTGCAAGATGGGTTCCGCGAATGCTGACTCGGCTTCAAAAAGACATGCGTGTAGCTTGTTGTTCCGATTTTATTGACCTGTGCGGTGAAAATCCTGATGAGGTGCTGCAAAGAATAGTTACTGGAGATGAAACCTGGGTTCATCATTATGACCCAGAGAGTAAACAAGAGTCCATGCAGTGGCACATTAAGGTTTCAGCTCATCCCAAGAAGTTCAAGGTCATCCCTTCAGCTGGCAAGGTCATGGCCACGATATTTTGGGATTGTGAAGGAGTATTACTAATCGATTATAAAGAAAAAGGTGTAAATATCACAGGACAGTACTACGCTAACATTCTACGTCAATTAAAGGATGTAATTAGAGAAAAGAGGCGAGGAAAGTTAACCAAAGGTATTCTGCTTCTGCATGACAACGCCCCCGTCCATACTGCTCATATTGCCAAGGCAGCTATTGTTGAATGTGGGTTTAAAACTGTTACTCACCCACCGTATAGTCCGGACTTAGCCCCCAGCGACTTCTTTTTGCTCCCCGATCTTAAAAAGGATCTGCGTGGAAATAAATTTTCTGACGATGAAGCATTGAAGGCGGCAGTGGAGGAGCATTTTTACACGAAAGATAAAAAATATTTTTACGAGGGATTAAAAAAAATAATTGATCGATCTTTTAAGTGTATGAACATAGGGGGGGAGTATATTGAAAAATAAAAATATCAAACTTTTCGTACTTGTTTGTTTTCATTCTCATACCGAGAATATTTTGAACACCCCTCGTACATCTATGGTCAAGTAGCAGTACTGATAGTTCCGCTACTCGATGCTAGATGTTGACACTGAAATTAATAGTCTGAAGTGATGTATGGAGTGAGCACTCTATGTATTTTTTTCTCTATGACCAGACAAAGTCATGCTAGTTGAGTATAACTTTCCACATTATAATTTATGGCTCCTCTACACGATGGGCCAACGCCGGCCACTCCAAGGGACGCAGCCATACGGTAGAATGATATAGCAATATCACTTGCTCCCTCTAACGCATAAATGCGTCCCTTGGAGTGGCCGGCGTTGGCCCATCGTGTAGAGGAGCCATTACATTATTTATGGCTTTGGTAATACGTAAGGTACACATTAGGTATGTAAGTCCCAAAATTAATCGATAAATTTGCATTTTTTAATTACCTTTTCCTCCTTTGAAATATTTTCTAAATTTGCCAGATTTCAAAAGGCTTGCAGCTTTCGCTTGTAAATCTGAAAGTTTCCGCAATAACTGTCTTTTAACTTCCGTGCAAATTAGGTACCAATGGTACCATATCAGGGATGTTGCGGATGCCGATTTTTTGACATCCGCGGATGCGGATTTTTAAAGGCTCACATTAGCGGATGCGGATGTCAAGATAGGTACATAAAAAACGTCAAATATTCCATTTTAGTAATTTTTATTTCAAAAAACCGGCCAAGTGCGAGTCGGACTCGCGTTCCAAGGGTTCCGTACATTAAGTCCCACTCACGCTTGACTGCTCATTTCTATATAGGTTTTTTGGCTAATGAATAAATTACCTAGCAGTCTAGCACTTACGCCGATGATAAGACGTTCCTGTACCGATCTGTTCCGCATCCGCATCCGCAACCGCGGAACTTCCGCATTATTTTCAACATCCGCATAAAATCGATGCGGAGTTTAATGCGGATGCGGATGTGGAACAGGTCAGTACATAACAGGAACGTCTTAGCATCGGCGTAAGGTAAGTGCTAGACTGCTAGGTAATTTAGTCATTAACCAAAAACAACTATTAGAAATGAGCAGTCAAGCGTGAGTGGGACTTAATGTACGGAACCCTTGGAACGCGAGTCCGACTCGCACTTGGCCGGTTTTTTGAAATAAAAATCACTAAAATGTAATATTACAATATTAGACGTTTTTTATGTACCTATCTTGACATCCGCTTCCGCGGATGTGAGCGTTTACAAATCCGCATGTCAAAAAATCGGCATCCGCAACATCCCTGCCCTGTACCATATACCCACATGTTTTAAAGCGAAACCGAAATATTGAACTAAGAATAGAGTATAATAAAATATCATCACTCAAGACAGGCAGGTATTATAAGTAGGTACCTAAGTATCTAATAGCCAGCTACGTAATTATTTACTAAAGCAAAGCATAGTATGATAAAACTAGAACTAGGCAAGGCATGCTGGTTAATAGTAAAACTTTCCAAATTATTATGATTATTTCCGTGGATGATGATGATAATTATCGATAAAAACTATCCTATGTCCTTCCCCGGGCTTAGGGATCATCCATTAATTACGTCACACCAATTTCTAGGTTTTTTTACCCCTCCCCCCCCTTCCTTGTCACACTTGGTCACATTTTGCAAACCCCTCCCCCCCCTGGTGTGACGTCACATTTTAGGCAATTTTGTTTTCAACGAAATCGACAGTATTAACTCGGCATTATTTTTTAATAAAAAAATATTTATGATATATAAATATTAGTAATTTTATAACACAACGACAGTTACATCCAAAATCTCATTATTTAACTGTACAGCGAATAAAAAAATATAAATTAATTTTCGGTTACTGATGAAGTTAAAGTGACATCACAATGTTTGTGACTCTCCCCTCCCCCATGTCACAACATGTCACATTTTCATGACCCCCTCCCTCCCCCTAAACGTGTGACGTAATTAATGGATGGCCCCTTAAAACTATATCTGTTCCCAATTTTATCTAAATCGCTTCAGCGGTTTAAACAGCGCGCTTTTAGGTAAAACTGGGAGTCGTGAATAGGTGAAAGACAGACAGACAAACAAAGTTACTGTCGCACTTGATTTATATTAGGTAAGGATCTCTGTTTCCCAAATAGTTTTGTCATAATGTACCTATTGTTTGCCCGCATTTTCGTTAGTCATAATTTATTTGGTTCAGAAACGCATCACTTTTCAGGATTGCCATAAAACAAACCAAACCTAACCTAACCCATCTATGCAGATATCGATATAAGTAAATGGTTTCAGTTTTATGACTAATGATAATATGATAAGCAATACGTACATTACGACTTACAACTTTATGGGAAACAACGGGACCCCAATAGGTATATAGATATATGTACACGTACCAAAGTTAATCGATAAAGATAAATTTTAATTACCTTTTCCTTTTTTGCCAAATTTTCCTGATGCCGCAAGTTTTTTATATTGTGCTGCAGCTTTGGAGGGGTCAAATTTAAAATCTGAAAGGTTCCGTAATCACTGTATTTGATTTTGCGCCAAATATTTAGCCACATAATGTTGAGCGAATGTAATATTGGACTTAGAATTAAATAGACAGTCATCACTTAAGGCCCGGCGCCCACTATCGACATGGCACGGCAAGGGATCCTTCGGCAATTGGCATATTGCCTGCAAGCATGCCGAGGTGTGCTTGAGAATGACGAGGCATATATCCCTCGGGCATATGTACCATGGTGTCTTAACAATGCCTAGGCGTTCTTAGTATTTCTGGACACCTTGATATGCCTGAGAACGCCTGAGGGATGCTTTAAGCATTTCCAAGCATATCTGGGTATGTCTTAGGAAGCCTCGGTAATATGCCACAGCAGCCCTTGCCGTGACATGCCGATAGTGGGCACAGGGCCTAAGACAATGCAGGTATTTATAAGTACCTACAGTCACCTGCAATATGCTACACAGCGAAAGCCGCAAATTTAAATATCTGACACGATCTTATTTGTAGAGCCATATAAAGAGCGTGTAACATATTTTTGCGGCCTTCGAAGAGTAACATATTATTGCAGGTGACTGTACATATTACGATGCGAAGACGATAGCACTTACAGTAATAAAATATACTAATCTATGGATACCACATCAACTAATAAAAAACACATTGTAAATCCACATGTTCATCGATAAGGGCTCAATTAGACGATGCGAGAACTCGCATGCGAGTTTCATTACATTGCGGGTTTTGATCGGTCGGTTGAATTAGACGTAACCAACAGTCCGCAATGTAACTGAAATCGCATGCGAGTTCGCGCGCTGTCTAAATCAGCCTTAAGGTTGCATTTTAATTACTTACCTTTTCCTAATTTGCTTTTGGCAAGTTCGTAAAGTTTTTTATATTTTCCAACATCGGAGGCGCTATAAGCTTTCTTAGAATACCCTGACGACTTGCTTGCATCGGCTGAACCCGCTTGTGTATCTGAAAACCGAGTCAACTTTACATTGCACAGCTCTTAGTATAAAATTCGGTCACGATCCTAATTAAGTGTTTAATAAATAATTAAGCTATTATTTAACGCACAATGTATGTATTTATGTATCTTCGGGTCAGATCTTGCAAGCTAGATTAGACCCACTTCCCATTATTCGATTGAGCTGAAACTTCAGATCACTATACATAGTATAAAAGAAAGTCGCTTCTCACTGTCTGTCTGTATGTATGCTTAGATCTTTAAAAATACGCAACGGATTTTGATGCGGTTTATTTAATAGAAAGAGTGATTCAAGACTTTCAACAATGTATAATTTGTTAACCCGTGCGAAGCCGGGTCAGTTTGCTAGTACATAATATATGTAAAGTGGGGGACAATGCAATATGGTACCATCGAGCTGATCTGATGATGGACACAGAAGGTGGCCATAGGATAGGAACTCTTCGATAAAACAACGAAACCTAATTGTATTTGGCTTGTTAGAATTGTCTCGATGAGGATTAGTTGCCGGTTGAAAGAAAAGTACAGTCAGCGATAAAAGCTTGTATTAAAAATGAAATACATATTTGTCAAAAAAACGAATTAAAAAAGTAATACTTACCATCAACTAGAACTAGGCAAGCCATACTGGCTAAAAGTAAAAGCTTCCACATTGTAACTTCTTGTTAGACAGTGCATTATTTTTTGGGCCACGTCTCTTTTATATCCATTTTATAATATGACTTCGTGCCGTAGTTTTAAAAACGTTTTATTGTTAGATTAATTACTCTCCAATTTCGTGACAATCTAGTAGTTATATATTCCAGTAAGTCGTTAGAATAAATAATTTCGTCCGTTATCTATACACGTTTTAGTAAAATAGGTTTAATAATGCTAACACTGGTGTAATGTAACACATAACCTTCAATTTTATTAGCTCACCATAATTTAAGACAAACACTTATAGCCGGAGAGCTAGCCACGGCAATAGGTATGCAATTTATAGAGCAACGAAATCCCTCTAGTTAGTATGCCATACTATCATTATTAATTAATCCGGGCGCCTGGCAGCTGTCTAGCGGTGGGTGTGGGAGTAGATGGGCAACAAAGTGGTTGTAAAATCAATTGAAGGTGTGCAATTTATAGAGCTCTGTGTTTGGTGTGATATAATAGCTAATTATGTATTTAATTCAAATATAACAATGCCAGGCGTTTTATTTGGGGGAAAAGTAGTGCCAGGTGATAAAAATCGATAAAAATACACAATTACTTGTGCGCCTGTAGGAAGATCACGAGCAAATTGCACCTGACTCACAATCTATGCGTAAAGCAATTGTGAGTAATTCCTGCAGGCGCACAAAGTGATTGTGTATTTTCATCACCTGGCACTACTTACGTGGCTAGCTCTTAGACCATTATTATTTCAATCTTCTTGTTCTCAGCTTCTGTGGTCCCAGCGATCTGCCTGTTGGCGGTCTGCTACATCGGCTGCAACCGCGCTGCGGCCGTGGCCCTCATGGCGATCGGAGTGACTTGCGTCGGCGGCATGTTCTGCGGGTTCCTGTCCAACCACATCGATATAGCGCCTAACTTCGCAGGTACCTACTTAAGCCAAGGCATAAGTTGTCTCCATAAACTTAAGCGTTTGCAACTATCCTGCAAAAAGACGACAATTCCAACCTTTCGTTAATAATAAGTTATGCTTCGACAAATTTGCTTAGGCGGGATATCGAGCTTGATTATAGGCAGGGACACACTTTATCCCAGGAACCCTGAAAGTTGTATGCTTAGAAACATACTTGTCATGCGTTGCGTTGCGTATGACAAGTATGTTTCTAAGCATACAAATTTTAGGGTGCAGATGTCATAATGCATTGCATACGTTGCGTACGTGGGATAAGTGTGTCCCGAGCTTAAAAGGTGGTTGGGTAAAACGCACCTCAGGCCTACATATAACCGCGAATTTATCTATTTGCCTCTCTATCGCTTAAATATGTAAGAGCGATAGAGCACTGACATTTGCATCATTTGAAAATAAGAAAACGAGGGTAGTTTCTCGCCTAACCTGCCGCCCGCGCCGAAGAATCGGATCACCAACGCGTGCTCCCGTTGGAGCTCAACGTGTCGAGCAATCGTCGACTTAAAATACGTGAGTGACCCCGTTTAATATATTACTATGACTTTATCTATTTTTTTCAGGAACCTTAATGGCGATCACGAACACTGTAGCCACGATTCCTGGCATCGTCGTCCCCATTTTCGTCGGAGAAATAACCAAAGGCAATGTAAGTACATATAATATATTTAACTTACAAAATACTGGACGGAACCTTTGACTCTCTTTTTGTATTATTTCCTAGTAGTTATTATTAGTAGTTATTATTGAGCGTCGAGGAGACTCTAACTCACGAGTGTCACGACTATGATTTATTGCAATTGCACGCTGGCAAACATTTTCCTCGATATTTCCTTCCCGAAGTGAATCAGAAAATATTTTCGTCGTAAAAACGAAATAAGGTATTTGTAAACAGGACATTTGACTTGATTCATGGCTGAAAAAATATCCTTCTGCGTCAAACCAATGAATACCTCAAGAAATTTTGTTTAGTAATGGTTAAAAATAATTTACCTTTATGGTTTCCTTGGGAATTACGTAGCTTGCTCCTAGGTGTTGGCGGTGTTGTTGTTTATAAATAGATGGGTACATATATTTTAAATGTGACAGAACGTAAAAGCCTCTTTTTCCTTCTAGGATCCTTGAGCAATCTTATTCCTGTGATAAAAATGAAGATGTGATATAATTAACTTTGACTGACAATATTGGATAATTGACACTTTAGGTACTTAGTTCTCCAGACGCTTCGAACGGTACGTTACGTGGTCACAGGAATCCGTACTTAGTGTTGATGTTCTTGATTATTTTACGCTAGGATTATCACAAAAACTATAGCACACCGCATACTTAGGTACGACATCGAGGTCGATGTTTTTTCACTCACATATTTTGCTGTTAACTGCATTCTACGAACGCGAAATTCTCTGCACTCATAACTTTATTGAAATTCCGATGCTTACCTGTTATTTTCTATCGATGATCATATTTTTTGCAAAGGTATGGAGGGCCGGATCTAGGGTAGAGCGAGTGGAGCGGCCGCTCTAGGCGCCAAATGGTAGAGGGGCGCCAAAATGGCAAATACTGTAAAAACAAACATCTTGAAAAAACGGACTTGTAACTACGGAACCTAATACTGAGCATGGAGCACCAAAACTTAATCTCGCTCTACCCTGATCGAGTACTCGGGCCGGCGCTGGCCGTATGGTGACATATTTATCATTAATTTCCAGAAAACCATAACCGCCTGGCGCGTGATATTCTTCGTGACCATAGCCCTATACGTGCTGGAGATCCTGGCGTACATGATCTTTGGCTCGGGCGAAGAGCAGTCATGGAACAGAGTGGCGCAGGAAGAGCCCGCGGAAAACAAGCCGCTCAACAATGATACGGAGAAAACACACGTGTAAAACAAAAAAAAAGGATATTCTGGTGCCGCATTGTTTGAGTTGGTTTTACGTGAGCTAATCTGGGGTAAATCACAGAAGCCCTTTCTATTTCTGTTGCCAAAATTGCTTCACTCTCTAATCGTTACATGTGATTTGCGCATAGAGTTAGAGTGAGACAGGGTTATTCATCCACGCTTTCACGTGTATAGCTAGATTGAGAGTTGAGACAGATACATATTTAAAAAACTTCAAGTTCTTATCATTATGATTGCGGCTTTAAGATCATTAGGTCATTACTATATGGTCTACATATGTAGCAGCCCTTGTTCTCAACGGTGGCAAAGTGGCAAAAAAAAAAGATTATTCTGGTGCCGCATTGTTTGAGTTGGTTTTACGTGAGCTAATCAGGGGTAAATCCCAGACGCGCTTTCTATTTCTACTGTCAACATTGCGTTCAATATTCAGCGTCTTATTCTTTGTGTGGTTTTTCGGTACGGAGGTAACCAATTAATTTCAATCTTTATACGAATTTATATTATTAGCTGTTGGCTGCAGCTGGCTACTGTTTGTGGGGTTCCGTACCCGAATGGATTTTAAATTTTTCTCTAAAATAAGTAAATAAACATTGGTCGGTGTGGTTGAAGGAAAATCGGCCAAAGCATTTAAATTTGAACTTTTTTGTATAGGTAGTCAATTGGGATTAATTTCGTTTGCTTAAGAAAGCAACAAAACTAAATAAATGCTATTTTATATTTGGTTTATGAAGCGTTCTAAATTAGATAGAAAAGGAGTTTAGGTGCTCTGTAATGCACATTGAGCCTTACGAGGTTATAAATAAGTATTAAAATTACTAATAATCTAAGTAGGTACATTTTATGTTATGTGTATTTTGTTTTGTGTATTGTATGTTATGTGTATTTTGTGTTATAGCTTTAGAAGGATATCGGTTATTTTTATAACATTCAGTACTTATTAAGAACAATTTGCTTAATCTTTTGACGTAACACATATTATTATGTTAATTATTTAGTATTAGATGCTTGTCGGCTACATACAATATTTAGTAAGATAGGAAATTGGTTTAATTCATACGTTCCAGTATTGTTTTTATTATTAAGAAATAATAACATTTATATTATCAATTTATCATGCATTTTTTAAATGTAAAATCAAAAATAAATAAATAGTAACATAGTCTGGTGTTATTCAGACATTAAAGCTACCATAATGCAAATGTAAGTGTACATGTAAGCGATAGGAAGTAAGGATTAATAAATAATTTTATACGTATATATTATACACGATATATATTATGCAAAATATACCAACACGTTGTATGTATGAAAATTTATAAAAAAACATTAATCGATTTAGATGTAAACTGTTAAAAACGCATTTCCTAATTTTTAGTTTTACATAGGTATTTACTTATATTATAACAGTAAAGATTTGATTAAGTTATGTATGTTACATAGCCTCGACTATTCAGCTTGTACTTATACCTATATATTTTGTACTTGTACTTACATATACATACTTAATATAATTAAAGGTGGCTTGCCAAAGACATACTTTGTTATGAATATTTTATTTTTTAGTTTTTTAGATTTAGGACAAGATCCAAATATTTAGAGTAAGATAATAAATAAATAATGAATCTTCAGCTTATGTCATTTTCTACAGGTAATCAAGCATTAAAGTACTTATTTTACTTATTTATAAATAAATTGATGTTTGCTAAATCAACATTGGGTTTTATTACTTTTATTTACAAGAAAACTTGTTACTTATTCATAGGTAAAGATAAAGATAAAAGATAGTTTATTCAAGTAGGCATAATTACAATGCGCTTATGAACGTCAAATAAAGCTAGGTAGACCGCTATAGGTAGGTAGGTAGGTATTCGCTTATAGGGAAGTTTAAATTTTATGAATACTTAGAATACTACCTAGTTAATTATCTTGAGTAAATTTTAATATTTGTGGATTTAACATTTAATGTTTATAAGGCGGTTATCACACTGACGCCGTAGCGGATGCTTAAGTAACTGCACCCCTAGCACATGATTGGTGCGACAGTATCCCGCGGCGAGATAGACTACCGGTCTTTTTCTAACTGTGTTAATAAAAGAGGGACGCCAATCATGTGCTAGCCCGGCTGAGTGGTAGAAGTGTAGGTAATTTATTTGCAAGTTTAATCGGAATAATAAAACGAAAATTATGTGTAACATAAACATAATATATTTACAGGTACTTTCATACAAACTAACATGTTGTTTTATTTCATCTATGAAGTCCATATCTTTCAGATTCTAAAATCAGGGTATTTAGGCTGTAAGTTCCGAATATGAGGACTTGATGATTACATTTCAATCGACATTTTATTTTTAAAAGCTATGTAGTTCTGTGTTTTATCAGAGACGTAAGATTGATATCAAACAGCTGTATATTGGCGAAAACTTACCATCAAAGGAATTTGAATCTTCTGGACAGTAAACACATTCCATATTTAAATGGAAGCGCCCGCGACTACTCGCCAACATTTGCGTTGCCACTAAAATATGGACTGTAATCAATATATGTAAAGTCCAATTTCCTTTGATCCTACTATGCCGCGCCCTGGTTTCAACCGTTTAATTTGATTCATACATTTCAAAAAAAGTTACTTAACACGGATTAGCCTGGCAATGTAGGAGTTGGCATCGTTCGTGGGTGTGACTAGACTAGCTGACCGTAGCGCGGTGCTATGGACCCGACAGCCAGTGATAATGTTCTAATCAAGTTTTCCAAGAGTGTGAAAGTGAAAGGTTAAAGTTACTTGACACGGACTAGCCTGGCAATGTAGGAGTTGGCATCGTTCGTGGGTGTGACTAGACTAGCTGACCGTAGCGCGATGCTATGGACCCGGCAGCCAGTGATAATGTTCTAGCTATTTGCCAAGAGTATGAAAGGTTAAAGTTACTTAACACGGACTAGCCTGGCAATGTAGGAGTTGGCATCGTTCGTGGGTGTGACTAGACTAGCTGACCGTAGCGCGGTGCTATGGACCCGACAGCCAGTGATAATGTTCTAGCTAAGTTTGCCAAGAGTATGAAAGGTTAAAGTTACTTAACACGGACTAGCCTGGCAATGTAGGAGTTGGCATCGTTCGTGGGTGTGACTAGACTAGCTGACCGTAGCGTGGTGCTATGGACCCGATAGCCAGTGATAATGTTCTAGCTAAGTTTGCCAAGAGTATGAAAGGTTAAAGTTACTTGACACGGACTAGCCTGGCAATGTAGGCGGGCCCGAAGTTGGCATCGTTCGTGGGTGTGACCAGCTGCCCGTAGCGCGGCGCAATGGACCCAGCGGCTAGTGATAGCGTGCCTGCCAGATTCGCGAAGGGCACGGATAGGTCTCTGCAATGGTTAAAAAGATATGAGAGCCACAGTTTTTAAATTAATTCAATATATGAATGACTTATCGTAGGAAACTAGCTACTGGCTAAATATTCTTTTAAGAACTCCCGAGTTGACATAGCTAATTTTGGCAGAGAAGTCGCGGTAATAAACAGGTAAGAGCGAAAAAGGAAAAGGCGTCTTGAAGGTACGCTTGAACAACACAATAGTTTTGGAGGTGTATTACCATTTGTCCCCGCCCCACGTGACCACCGGCATACATGAGGCGGGGACAAATGAGTATGATTTAGGTATATGAAAACACCTATTCCCATCTGTGCCCGGCGGGGACAAATGGGAATACTCCGTTTTGGACGTGGCTGAGTGATGAATACTTTACAGATAGCCTAACATGAGTAAGGCCGTCTCGACCAGGGATGTTGCGGATGCCGATTTTTTGACATCCGCGGATGCGGATGCGGATTTATAAAGGCTCACATCTGCGGATGCGGATGTCAAGATAGGTACATAATAAACGTCAAATATTACATTTTAGTAATTTTTATTTCAAAAAACCCGTCAAGTGCGAGTCGGACTCGCGTTCCAAGGGTTCCGTACATTAAGTCCCACTCACGCTTGACTGCTCATTTCTAATAGGTTTTTATAGCTAATGACTAATTACGCCGATGCTAATACGTTCCTGTACCGACCTGTTCCACATCCGCATCCGCATTCCGCATCGATTTTATGCGGATGCGGATGTTGAAAATAATGCGGGAGTTCCGCGGTTGCGGATGCGGATATTCGCAACATCCCATCCCACGGTCTCGACGTGTGAGTCAGGCTAAATAATATACACATAAAACTTACTTGACAGTGGCGACCACACCATGCGTTTCAAATGCGTGCTTAAGAGCCATGTGGACAACGCCGTCGTTTTGGACGGGACTGAGCGAACACGTGGAATATACTACTGCCCCGCCCACTCGGACTAGCTTCAAGGCGTTCCTGCAAATTGTACAATATATAGTTTGTCAAAGGACTGTCTCATTTCAAACACAGACAGAGAGAATTATACTATCTTTTTCTTACACTAGTACTAGCACCCAAAAGGATGAGTATAGTTTTTTTGGTTCTTATTTACTGACAAAATGGTTTGACCAACATTATTTAGTGTTAGATTCTAGAAATAGTTATTTGGGGAACAAGATAGTGGATTATTGCTACGAGTGTTATTGAGACTCAAGCGAGCTAAATTTGACAATAAAATTAGGAGTGTAGCGAGTAATTCTTACGCTTAGTTTAACATTTCTATAAATTACATTACCACACACAGTTTATACTAATGCAACTGTTTTCGATTGAGTAGTTATAGATTTAATGTAGGTAAGTATTGCGTACAGGGTCACACATTATATAAATATCTCAGACAGTTCTAAGACAACCAAATAATAGTATCTAAAGCCTGACCAGTAATATATGAACATTGTCAAGAGGGCGCTGTTATTCTCATATATTCATTCATTCATTGATTCATTTATTCCATTATAAAACATAGTTTTACATGTATAGGGTCACCCTATTAGGGTGACAGTTCAGTATAATATGAAAAAAATAGTTCCAGTGAAATTCCGCAACATGGCGCCTGATCATATATTCCTGGTCAGGTTTGAATAAGTACAAAACGAACTCTTGTTGTTGTGTTGTCTTGTATGTTTATCTCCTTGATCGGGGGTGATATTGTCACTGCGCTAAACTCAATTTTCATTTACATAATAGAAAAAAACCGGCCAAGTGCGAGTCGGACTCGCGCACGGAGGGTTCCCCACCATCAACAAAAAATAGAGCAAAACAAGCAAAAAAACGGTCACCCATCCAAGTACTGACCCCGCCCGACGTTGCTTAACTTCGGTCAAAGATCACATTTGTTGTGTGGGAGCCCCACTTACGAGGGGCGTTCAAAATATTCTCGGTATTGATATCTTACAACCTCTTCTAAAATTTCTTTCGTTACTGGCCGCTAAGGTTTATTCATTGACATTAAAAAAAAGTATAATTCGAACCGAGATGTTCTTTTGTTTTTCTGCAATTGCTGAACAAACATGAACATCATGTGGGAATTGACAATGTTAACTAAATTAGAACATCGATGCGTGATAAAATTCTTGACAAAACAGGGTAAAAATCAAAAAACCATAAAAGAGGAAATGGATTGTGTTTACCGTGAGTCTGCTCCTTCTTTATCTACCATTCAAAAGTGGTCAAGCGAGTTTAAACGTGGAAGGGAGAGTGTTGAAGACGACCCTAGACCTGGCCGGCCTGTAGTAGCTACTTCACAAGAAAATATTGATAAAGTGGAAAAACTTATATTGGAAGATGGTCGAGTGAAGGTAAAATCTATAGCACAAGTAACCAATCTCTCTATTGGTATCGTACATGATATTATCCATGACCATCTTAATATGTCAAAAGTAAGTGCAAGATGGGTTCCGCGAATGCTGACTCGGCTTCAAAAAGACATGCGTGTAGTTTGTTGTTCCGATTTTATTGACCTGTGCGGTGAAAATCCTGATGAGGTGCTGCAAAGAATAGTTACTGGAGATGAAACCTGGGTTCATCATTATGACCCAGAGAGTAAACAAGAGTCCATGCAGTGGCACATTAAGGGTTCAGCTCATCCCAAGAAGTTCAAGGTCATCCCTTCAGCTGGCAAGGTCATGGCCACGATATTTTGGGATTGTGAAGGAGTATTACTGATCGATTATAAAGAAAAAGGTGTAAATATCACAGGACAGTACTACGCTAACATTCTACGTCAATTAAAGGATGCAATCAAAGAAAAGAGGCGAGGAAAGTTAACCAAAGGTGTTATGCTTCTGCATGACAACGCCCCCGTCCATACTGCTCATATTGCCAAGGCAGCTATTGTTGAATGTGGGTTTGAAACTGTTACTCACCCACCGTATAGTCCGGACTTAGCCCCCAGCGACTTCTTTTTGTTCCCCAATCTTAAAAAGGATCTGCGTGGAAATAAATTTTCCGATGATGAAGCATTGAAGGCGGCAATGGAGGAGCATTTTTACACCAAAGATAAAAAATATTTTTATGCAGGATTAAAAAAAATAATTGATCGATCTTTTAAGTGTATGAACATAGGGGGGGAGTATAATGAAAAATAAAAATATCAAACTTTTCGTACTTGTTTGTTTTCATTCTCATACCGAGAATATTTTGAACACCCCTCGTAAATCTTTATTTTATTCTGTTTTTAGTATTTGTTGTTATAGCGGCAACAGAAATACATCATCTGTAAAAATGTCAACTGTCTAGCTATCACGGTTCGTGAGATACAGCCTGGTGACAGACGGACGGACGGACGGCCAGCGGAGTCTTAGTAATAGGGTCCCGTTTTTACCCTTTGGGTACGGAACCCTAAAAAATAGACAAACTTACGTCAACAATTGCGACTGCATCTCCGGCATACGCAGACGTTCCTTCACTCGATCCGGTCTGAAGATGTTGTTTTCATCCTCGTTCATTGTGTGCCTGTCGGTCGTGCACGGCACATCTACCAATACCTGGAAGGACTTACCATTGTTAACAGGTCACTTGGATTTTGAATCTTATTGCGACGAGATAAGGTCTATGTTAGTACGACAGCTTGGAATCGGGTATCCATTCTTTGAGAGACTGCAACGGTGTAGTTTTACGGTGAGTTTCCTGCAGTAAACCTGACTACCGTGCGAGGGAGGCCGTTTTGTGAGGTAAATAACTAAATGGCATACTTATATATCTGTGCGGAAAGAGAAGAGTCGTGGATTGTATTGGGCCCCATACATTCCACGACTCTTCTCTTTCCGCACAGACTCTAACAACTTTGATTAGTTAGGGGACCAACCCCTATACAAAATATTAGCTGCATATAATCAAAGAAAATAGAGTGTATAGACAGTTACTGTCATGGTAAACTATGTAGCCACAGTATATTTACTGCCATCTTTTGACAGAAGATTAAAACTGTTAGAACGCCGTTTGACTTCGATCCTTTTATTCTTTCGACCGTAGGCCAAAGCATAGAGAAAAAAGAGAAATACATAGAGTGCTCACTCCATACATCAGTTTTAGTACCAAAAAGACTATTAGCATCTAGCATCGAGTAGCGGAACTATCAGTACTGCTACTTGACAATAGATGTAGCACCGACCGGAAAGTCTTATGCTGTTGAGATAAGACTTTCCGGTCGGTGCTACATCTATTGTCAAGTAGCAGTACTGATAGTTCCGCTACTCCATGCTAGATGTAGACACTGAAATTAATAGTCTGAACTGATGTATGGAGTGAGCACTTTCGTCTTACTTATTTCTCTATGGCCAAAGGAATGGTTATGGCGCCATCGCTCGAAAAGATTGCACCCAAAAAGACTGATTGATTGACTGAAGATTGATTGGCCTACTGTCGAGTAGATGGCGTGAATTTCAATATTTACAAATTAACACATATCAGTGAAAGAATAAGGATCAAAGTCAAATGGCGTTCTAATAGTTTTAATCTTCTGTCAAAAGATGGCAGTATATTTACTGTGGCTACATACTTTACTTTGACAATCCGCCTCTATTTCAAATTCTCTTTGCTATAATAAACATTGACATCTGATCTGATTTGCAAAAATGTATGAAACTGTAATTTTTTTCGCGATTTTGGGGTTGATCATATAATAAACGTAGCTCAGTATGATCCATATATTTACCTCACAAAGTATGGCTAAAACCGAGTATGGTAATCGCTTACGTTAGCAAGTAAGGTTGTACGTCTGGTAAACTGAGCCGGTCTTTGACCCGCGCCAGATGGTAGACCAGGTTAGCGTCTTGGTTGATCGTCCGTCTGTCTGTCGTGCAAGGCGCGTCCACCAACACCTGGAGGCAGGAGTAAGTTAATAAAGAGTAACAGCTGTTTCGCACTACGTCCGATCCGAATCCGATCCGAACCCGTGAAAATATGGTCCGAAGTAGCCGTAGAACTATTTCTATGGTAATTTACGCACTAGATCCGTCTGATTTCTTTCCGAAATCGGATGACGGAGATCGGATCTAGTGCGTAAATTACCATAGAAATAGGCTACTTCGGAGTCTTCGGACCATATTTTCACGGGTTCGGATCGGATTCGGATCGGACGTAGTGCGAAACCGCTCTTACGCTATAGAAAACCGCGTTCCTCGGAAGCCTATTTATTATACGTATACAAATTCTAGATGGCGTTTTAACGAAAAGGTTAACACATATTTGACTAAGTAATTTCGTTTATCGTAAGAAATATATTATAAAAAATTCTTTGGCTTTGGCTTTTCAAAGGAACGCTGTTTTCTATAGGTATCGTCTTTATTAATTTATTCCTTCCTACAGTAGCAGAATGTTTTTAAGGCTTCTTTGCATACTATTGTGAGATTTAGAATACATTTTGGATATAGGTAATATTAGGTACTTTACATTGCAAATAACAGGAACTAATAACGCCATCTTGTGATAAGTAGATACAAAGCTCATGAGCTAATTTTGGCATGAATGTAAAACCGAGGTGCTCAAGAATATCTGAACGCGCACTCTAACGCCTTGACAATAGAAACGTGTTCAAATATTTGTGAGCACCTTGGCCGCTCCCATAGATCAACATAAGATTTTCCGGTCGGTGCTAGGTACATCTATTGTCAAATAGCAGTACTGATAGTTCCGCTACTCGATGCTAGATGTAGACACTGAAATTAATAAGTATTTTTGGTATCAAAACTGATTTATCGCGTGAGCACTCTTGTCTTACTATATTTCTCTATGCCTTTACGTAGGGAAGGGATACGTTGTTATCAAAATTATATGACCATGAACTAGAGCAGAACTTAGCATTATTCGTCTATGGACAAGTAGAAGAATACCTACGTATGTTTTTTTAAGCTAAATGTATTAAATCTGCAAATAACACAAATCTGTCATTTATAAACACCGACTGTGTTGCCAGCTGTTTGGCGTACTGTCTTACTCTTTGTATTTAAACATTTAATTCACATTTAAAAATGAAATTCATAATAAAAAGTCCTCAGTACGCACCTTATCAAAGCGTTGGTCGTCAGTAAATTCCCGTCCGTCGCGCGTGGATATAACGACTCGCTCGCGCCACGAGTTGCTCGTGTCGAAGTCGATCAAGTAGTCACGGAATATGCGGCTGATCCTGAAACGCACACTTGACTTCACTCCCGGACCCATTTTTAGGGTTCCGTGCCCAAAGGGCAAAAACGGGACCCTATTACTAAGACTCCGCTGTCCGTCCGTCCGTCTGTCACCAGGCTGTATCTCACGAACCGTGATAGCTGGACAGTTGAAATTTTCACAGATGATGTATTTCTGTTGCCGCTATAACAACAAATACTAAAAACAGAATAAAATAAAGATTTAAGTGGGGCTCCCATACAACAAACGTGATTTTTGACCGAAGTTAAGCAACGTCGGGCGGGGTCAGTACTTGGATGTGACCGGGTGACCGTTTTTTTTGCTTGTTTTGGTCTATTTTTTGTTGATGGTGCGGAACCCTCCGTGCGCGAGTCCGACTCGCACTTGGCCGGTTTTTTTTCTAAATAGTCAGTTTTTTTTACATTAGAAATTGTATAACCTTAAAAGAAGTGGTCACTTTTTTCTCCAACATTAAATCTGAGTAACTTATGCACTTAATGAGTGTCGTTTACTATTGTACCGCAATATGAGATATCATAGGCAAACTAGCATTTCGGAATAAAAAGTTAATTACCACTACTACTAATACTACTAATTTAGGGTTTTACAAAAATTTGAATCTTAAAAAAAAACAGGGTATAGACTTCACAAGTCCATAATCAGTAACTCTTTGATATAAATAATAATGTAACGCATTAAGGTACTTGTGGCTATATAAGTTATACAACGTAAAAAAACAGTAACACCTCTGGTCTGGTACGGTTGACATCGAACGACTGAAGTCAGGGCGCCCCTTACTAACTTCAAACTTCTACTAGACTTATATAGACCGGGATATGAACCGTGATTACCTTTAGTATTGTTTTCCAGCTCGAAAACAATACTAAAGGTAATCACGGTTCATATCCCGGTCTATATAAGTCTAGTGAAACTAACCGTGAATCATTCAAAACTGTTATTCAAACTTGTATACAGTATTAGCATAGAGAAAAAAAATACATAGAGTGCTCACTCCATACATCAGTTTTAGTACCAAAAAGACTATTAGCATCTAGCATCGAGTAGCGGAACTATCAGTACTGCTACTTGACAATAGATGTAGCACCGACCGGAAAGTCTTATGCTGTTGAGATAAGACTTTCCGGTCGGTGCTACATCTATTGTCAAGTAGCAGTACTCATAGTTCCGCTACTCGATGCTAGATGTAGACACTGAAATTAATAGTCTGAACTGATGTATGGAGTGAGCACTCTATGTATTTTTTTTCTCTATGGTATTAGTTACATGATATAACATAATTACCTGTTGGTCCTTGAAATTGACGAGTCATTGCACACTATAACGTCGGGTAACAAGGTCTGTAGCGCCACTAGCGCCTTGCCTCCCGGGGCCGAGCACAGGTCTAGCACGCGGTCGCCGGGGGACAAGCATAATGCTAGCACTGCTAGCACGCTGCCACAGTCCATTGGATAATAGTTCATTACACCTAAAAAGGGGTAAAATTCCATTTAAAAAAAACGGCCAAGTGCGAGTCGGACTCGCGCACGGAGAGTTCCGCACCATCAACAAAAAATAAAGCAAAAAAAATCGTGTTTTTTGTATGGGAGCCCTCCTTAACTATTTATTTTATTTTATTTTTAGTATTTGTTGTTATAGCGGCAACAGAGATACATCATTTGTGAAAATTTCAACTGCCTAGCTATCGCGGTTCATGAGATACAGCCTGGTGATAGACGGACGGACGGACGGACGGACAGCTAGCGAAGTCTTAGTAATAGGGTCCTGTTTTTTACCCTTTGGGTACGGAACCCTAAAAAATCCCATATTAAATTTTAATAACCCAATTTGATCAAATTACTGTCATTTAGGTACTTGCAAAATTCGTTTAAAATTGTTAGCGCAGGGGTCCCCAATCTTTTTCATCCCGCGGCACACTTAAGTTTAAAATTTCGGCGGCCGCGCCCTTACCTAGCTAGGCTATTCGAAATAGATAGGGAACATGGTCAGGAGGATTGCCTCACGGCGCTCCAGGGCGCCGCGGCGCACAGTTTGGGCACCCCTGGAATAGCGGGTTCATTTATTTATTTTTATGAATACCTAATCGTTTTGAGATCTTTCAGTCAGCAAGCTCCTCCTTGCTGACTGACTTTTGACAACTAGAGTTATTGCGAAATGTAGGGTGCCGTACAGCGCCGTATTCGAAGCACGATTTTTTTCTCTCTGCCTTTAAGGCCACCCCACACTAGCGTCTTTTGAGCGTCGGCGTCTAGTCGGCGCTATGGAAAATGGCGTCGCTGCAGTTGCGCCAACGTTGCGTCGAGCAGCAGCCGTAGAGTTGACTAGACGCCGACGCTCGGGAGACGCTAGTGTGGGGTAGTCATTAGGGAAGCTCATAGCACCATCTACCGTAAAAGTCTGGCACTTCATACTATTATTGAATAATTAAAGTAAAATAAGACACTGCCACTTACTAGTTTTACATCTCTTTGGTTCAGGAAACATGTTCCACTCGCTGCCCATTTCATAAGTGTACACTTTGAGGTGCTCCGGAAAACTGAATTCCGTCTCCGGCTCTATTGCCAACGGGAAGTCTTTATCTTCTGTAATATTTAATAAACACGATTTAAGAGAATGGGGTTTACATACGTAATGGTTTCAATTGTCTATCGTTTTGGGATCATAACATCCATACATTTGTTTCAAATTCTGAACCGAAGACGAACGACACGACACTGGAGCGCGCGCAGGTCACACCGGTTGTCGGACTTTTTTAAGGGCCTAAAGGGCCCGGTATTTGAGCACGCGCGGCGCGCCTCTTTCGTCATAAAATAACAGTTGGATTGAGCAGATATGTTTGTGTTTGTAAAATATTCCTTATGTTTTAACTTTATGTTTCAAAAACGAACATACTAGTATAGTAAGAATAGTGCAGCGACTCCGGCACCCACTCATCCATGCCCTTCAGCTGCGTGGCTGGCACATACTGGTACAGGGCTTCAGAAGTGACCCCCATCGAGGGGTCGATGATGCGGGACATGTCCATTTGCGCGCTGGCCAAGGATTCCTCTAGGGTCAGGTTTTTAGAGGACCTGGAAAATTAAAAGTTGATCCATTTTATGTCGTGTCATATTGATAATATTTATATATTTAATATTATATATGATAGTGAGACAGTCTCGTGTCTGTCTGATCTTTCTCTTTAAATTATGTCACATGTTATAGTATGAATTTAATGTGATGATTTTTTTGGGTCCAGATTCTAATCTGTTAAACAAAAAGCATTGTTCCTTGTGTCTGTTTTTACTTACAGCCTGAGAACTAACGACTATACAACACTTCTTCTAGCCGACTGTGCCACTCTTGTCCCTTAGACAATGGGAAAGAACAACAGATCCACCCAGGCATCTTACAATAAATAAAATGATTATAGTCTTTGATAATTATCGCGATCATTATCCGATAAATATCGGATAATTATCCCAGGTATGGATGGAGCTATATTTATTTTTGTTGAATTATTTAAGAGTAAAAAATAATTGTGGCGTTTTATGCTATTTTTTTATAAATTTTATTAGGTTGTTATCAAAACTATAATTATCAGGCATAAAAATCATGATAATTATCAAGAAAACTATTATTGATAATTATCGTATCGAATCCTGGGCACTATATGATATGATTATTGTTACACTTACTGTTTCTCAACTTCCTTCTCCTCCTCGCTACTTCTAATCGTCATATCACTCAGCTCCAGCTTCTCGGGCAGGTTGTCTTCAGGGTATATGCTGGATATGTCGTCCGACTGCACTTTGGCTGTGTACTGTTCTAGGCTGGTTGTCTGTTTGTCTGTGTGCATGGGTGTGGGTGGGTACTGCTTGTGGAACTCTTGCTGTACCGACATGAGGGCTTTGAGACAGTGGGCACCTGGAGGGAATGGGTAGCATTTTTATTTAAGGTTCAATGGGGATTGCCATAAGGTTCAAGTACTAAATTATAAAATAGAAACATGATCTACCATTTGTCAATAATATTATACTAATCCTATGTATTGTTACTAAAAAGTAAAAATAAGAGCTACAAAAATAGTTTTAATTATGAAACAAATTTCTGAGAACTAAAGTTCTCTTAATAACTTCTCTTATATTAATATAGGTGTTTAATGCTGCCTATATTAAAATCTATAGAGAAAAAAAAGATTCTTTGTCGAAAAACAAAACCTCTATAGCTAGATTGTTTATTGGCCTTAACTAAAATAACTATATTCTACAAAGTCATTAAGCAGGTTTAAAACCTACGTACAAAATAATGCTTAATATGATTCATGAACAGTCCTATCCACTTTGCTAAACCGTTATATTACTACATAGGTACATATCTGGGGGCACGGCCGTGCCCCCGCCAAGATTATTACACTCTATGACTTGGAAAAGTCAGAGCGCAACTTATAATCCGCGGTTGTAATAACTAGCAAGTAATTGCAGTTACTTACCTCTCTCGGTGAGGAAATCAATAGTTTCTTCGGAGTCTCCGTAGTTGTTGACAACAGCTACGTATTTGGAACGCCGCAGCATCGCCTCCTTCATCGGAGGCCATTTCCCGCCGAACACCGACCCATAGAACTCGTCGAAGTGATTCTGAGCCTTGTACTTTGGACTAGTTTTCTTTTTTAATTTAGCCTATAGATACAAATTAAACACATTATAAAATATCATCATTAGAAGTTCATAAAATAATTATAAAGTAAAAGTTTGTTACCCAATGTGTTTTGGATTTGTATCTTATTTGTTGTACTAGTAATGCATTTATGTGAATATTTTTGCAATTATTTATAACAGATAGCATTTTGTTAATGTAATAAATAAAAACAAAGAACAATTTTTAGGTTATACGCAATACACAGAAAGCTTGTCATTGACACTTGACGTTTTAGTCAGTGTGACCACCTAGCAAAATACAGTTTTAACTAATTTTTGTCCTTGTAATTTTCTTAAACTATTTAAGCACAAGTTTTAACAGTCTCAAATAGAATATTGCTTGTCATAATGACAGTACCAGACAAAGAAGGAGCATAGTACTCTCTCCATCCTCCATCACATTTGCGCCCGCGAACAGCAAATTGAATTATTGATTTGTTTACAAGGACTCGGCCAAGAGATTTTTCAAGTATCTTATAATTATAGGTATATCTTACAACCTTGAAGAAGCGATTTAAAGATAATATCCCGGCTTAATTACAACCTTACGTGTTGAAGCCTTATCAGCTGTCCGTACCACCTGTGCGCCGCGCCGAACTAACTTTTGAGGGCTTTGAAAGCTTAATTAGCTCTGCCTGGGTCGAGTTGTTTTATCGATTGCATGCCCCACTTGTGCCTTGGTACGTTGGTGGATCTCGGAACTAGTACGAGACACGATAAGCATCTAAAAATGCGTCGTGTATCGTCACTGATGGTCGCACTGTCGAACGGGAAATTGGGTCAATCGTAAGTAATTTTAAAGTGCGATTTCGTGACAGTTAAATGAATCCTATTGTGAAGTTATTATTTGTTTGTTTATTAAAGGTCTGATAATATCGGCGGGGCGATGGAGGCTTCAGAGCTTGTAAATTGAAGTGTTTGGAAGAATAGCTGTAGTCATGTATGGGATGTTGTCGGCTGGAGTGACGGTGGGCATTAAGGAATGGATAGCGGCAGGCTGGAGGCAGTCCCGGCCGGGGCGGTGCACCTGGACACTGTGAGGGCACTGCACCAAACTGTGGTATCTCTACGGACTGCTTTAGAAATATCTAAGAATGAACTGAAGGAGCTCAAACAGAAATACGAGCAGCACTCTCATTGCATAGAGTATGCTGATGTTATAGAGAAGCTGACCTTGGAAAATCACATCTTAAGGCGTAAAATTATAGACTCTGGTCCGGAGGACTTGGGTTCCCAAAAAGTGAAGCTTGAAGTGACGTACAGTCCGCACTCTCAGCATGTAGATGATTATAGTGGAAGTGAAGTGGTGATTAAAACTGTGAACAGTGAAATAAACAGTACCATAGAGACTCTAGAGCCAGACCCTGAGTATGGGAAAGAGGAATTAGTTTCATCAGATATTTCTAAAGAGCCAGACTTTCGGGAAGAAGAAATATGTGCTGAATATTCTGAGAAACATTCACGAATTGGTGAACAAGCATCAGTGGAAGAAAAAGACTCATCTGTAGATGAACAACCCTCACAAGTACAAGAATCGGTGAGCCTAACTAGCTATAATAAACAATCAAAAGACAGTCAGCCTACTTTCCAAACGAAATTAGAGCTCTTATCCAAATTCGATGTTCAAATAAAAGTGCGTACATTGAAAAAAGGTGCAGAATTTTCAAGCACAACATCTGAAAGTGGATCTACGGTTGAAGACAAGAAAGATAAAGATACAGAAAAGCGAGACCCAGAGGCGTCATTTTACTACGAAGACCGTAAAGAACATTTTGAGGATACGGAACATATTAAGGCGAGTAGGGTGAATACGGTGTGCGAGAGTGTGAAGATGGCCGTGCCGAATGACGGTGATGCTAAGAAGACGGATAAGTTTGATGTGCAGGTCCGTATTACCTCCGAGGAAAACCTGATGGTGAAGGAGCATGTGGAACGGAGCCGGAGGAAGGACACACTGAATTTGGATGTTGATGATTTGAGTTTGAGGTAAATATGGAACATGAACTACTTACATTATAGTTAATTCATTTATTACATAATCTATCTATCTAATACCTGTAAACGAGCAATTCTTGCATATTTATTTATTTATATATATGTATATATATTTCGGGGATCTCGGAAACGGCTCTAAGGATTTCGATGAAATTTGGTATATGGGAGTTTTCAGGTGCGAAAATTCGATCTAGCTAGGTCTTTAATCTGGGAAAACGCTAATTTTTGAGATTTTATATGTTTTTCGAGCAAAGCTGTTTCTATTTATATAAATACTTATATCTTCTTGACTTAACTTTAAATAAATGATTCATTTAAAATAAATCATGCATGTCATTTATTTGAAGTTCGAAAGCCAAACAAAATTGAATCTTATCTCTATGACATAAAGACTGAAATATATCACGTCACATTATAGTTTGATATCCACTGCCAACAGTGCCAACATAGTAATTTCCCAGGAGATCGTTATATTGCTTGGGATCGCTTGTTTTCCTGCTTCAATTTTCTATGAGTGCAACGTAGGTTTACCTGCTTTGTTATTTACAGAAAAATATGAAAGCACACATGCATTTATCCCAAAGGGTTTTCAGTCAACTTCAAGTAATTGAATACGTAGCATGGTTTATTTATCACTACATAGTATAAAACAAAATCGCTTCCCAGTCTGTCTGTCTGTATGTATGCTTAGATCTTTAAAACTACGCAACGGATTTTGATGAGGTTTTTTTTGAATAGATAGAGTGATTCAAGAGGAAGGTTTATGTATAATTTGTTAACCCGTGCGAAGCCGGGGCGGGTCGCCAGTATAGGAATAAATCACGACAAGTCTTCTATTGCTGTGTCCTCTCTAAAGCAAAGCTCACTTAGTACCTATCAAATACATATCGGATCGATGGCAGTATTTTGTAAGTGAAACCATAACTTTAACTTAGATAATTACTGCATTGCAGAAATCACAAAGCTAATAACGCCATCCTGTGATGAGCGGCGGAACTAAAATACTTCATCGCTTCGTGCATAGATGGCGCCATTCGATTTTTTTTAATTATGATAAAATTGCCAAAACCCTCACTAAATATCACCAAGGGGAGGGACGGGGTTAAAAAGTAGCCGAAAACACGTGATTTGTGCGCAACCCCTAACATTTTTTTTTCAGGTCTCTCTCTGAAGGCGACAACTCCGTGTTCAGCGAGGGCGTGGCTACGCCTATAGACCCGCGTGGCGACGAGAAAGAGACGGAGAACGCGAGCGGCAACGAGTCAGAGGAGGTCGACGATATAGAACTCATATTTACTACCGACGAGTCTAAAGATATGAGTAATTTGCAGGTAACGTTTCTAATTACCTAATGCTTATAACTTCTAATACTAATATAGTTATCATAACAATGTTGCTCTGAAAAACCGTAGAATTAATTTGGTAATGTCGTATCTTGCAATGAAAACAAAATACACAAATGTAGAAAACAAATTGGTTTGGTTCAGATGCGTCATACATATTATGTAGATATATGATATTTTTGGTCTTACAAACACAAGGTATGTTTAACCTTGATTATATGAATCTCCGTTTCCTAGTTGTCCAATACTTACGCTCGTAATATTAATTAACAGTAGCACATGTACCTGACTATTGGTAGATCTTAAGGCATTGCAATAAGGATTACAAATGGTCACTTATATTATAACTATGTCGACGATACATGGCAACCTTGCCCAGATAACTAATCTTTGTTAGGGTTCCGTACCCAAAGGGTAAAAACGGGACCCTATTACTAAGACTCCGCTGTCCGTCCGTCCGTCCGTCCGTCCGTCCGTCTGTCACCAGGCTGTATCTCACGAACCGTGATAGCTAGACAGTTGAAATTTTCACAGATGATGTATTTCTGTTGCCGCTATAACAACAAATACTAAAAACAGAATAAAATAAAGATTTAAGTGGGGCTCCCATACAACAAACGTGATTTTTGACCGAAGTTAAGCAACGTCGGGCGGGGTCAGTACTTGGATGGGTGACCGTTTTTTGCTTGTTTTGCTCAATTTTTTGTTGATGGTGCGGAACCCTCCGTGCGCGAGTCCGACTCGCACTTGGCCGGTTTTTTTCACAGGAGGACCTAGTACCCATCCGCGAGACCGACCAATGGCCTCCTTCGGCCTCCACAACACATTCCACACCCGTCCTCATCAAATTCCACACGCTAGACCCCGACTTCCAACCAGGAGAGACCACTGAGAACGCAGAAAACGAAAACCATGAGAACAGCACTCTACAGGGGGTCAGAGCCGACTCAAGCTTTAGAGCTAAAAGAGTATCTCTTCCCAATGATAAAGAGATACGCCACGTCGCTTTCAACAGCAAAGGGAGCTTAGATCTACCAGGCAGAGGGATTTTAAAGAGCTGTGATAACCGCTCAGATAATACGCTTTACAAGCGCAGCCCGAACACAAGTACTAGGAGACTAGACAGCGTTGACAGTTTGACTTGCGAATACAACAGAGGCCTAAGCTTTGATAATACCAAGTCTTCTAGCTTCGATCTCGGCTCAAGTATGGATATACTTCATAGGGATGAGAGTGTGGATAGTTTTCATAAGACTAGTCATTTTGGGCATAGATTTTCGGTGTTCGCTGAGAGGGATATCTCGAAGTGTGGGACCTCGGAGGATGATTTGTATAATAATGTGAGGAGGAACACTTGCCCTAATCCGTTTCAGTACAGGTAAGTTTACTTAGGACTCTATTACTAAGACTTCGCTGTCCGTCCGTCCGTCCGTCACCAGGCTGTATCTCATGAACCGCGATAGCTAGACAGTTGAAATTTTCACAAATGATGTATCTCTGTTGCCGCTATAACAACAAATACTAAAAATAAAATAAATATTTAAGGGGGGCTCCCGTACAACACTCGATTTTTTTGCTCTATTTTTTGTTGATGGTGCGGAACCCTCCGTGCGCGCGTCCGACTCGCACTTGGCCGGTTTTTGTGTCTTTTGAGATTCTCGAAAGACACAATTAAAGTTGCAACACTTGTAACCTCATGCAAATTTGTAAACTACGTTTCGGTTAAATTGGATTAAAATTAACGATAATTCACTACAGAGGCCACTCTTATTTATTTGTGTTAGGGTGGTATTTTACCTGTCCAATTTCTTTGCCCAATGTAAATACACATTATCGTCTCATATTTTGTTTAACGTGAGAGGGAGACGCAATGCACATTGGACCAAAAAATTGGACAGGTGGATTACCAACCTTTGGTTTTTTGATATTACCAGGCCCCTATTTCACCATGGTGACAGGTGCGACAATTGTCGACATCGCTGCTACTGACGTCACAGGCCTCCATGGGCTACGGTAACCGCTTACCATCGGACAGGCGGTGTGCTTGTTTGCCACCAACATTTGATTTTTAATAAAACTATTATATCGCCAATAAATAAGTACTTATTTTGCGAAGCTAATGACAATTGTCACAAGAAACACGACAATTGTCCCGAAATTCCGACACAGAACTCATTTCCTGTCAAGAATTATACGAAATTCTTTGAAATCTTGTGACAATTGTCATAAACATCGCAAGAGAAATATGTGATTTTTTCCGATATAATAAAGTTTTTTTAAATAATACAATGATGGTGGCAAACAGGAATACGGCCCGCCCGATGGTAAGCGGTAACCGTAGCCCATGGATGCCTGTGACGTCAGCAACAGTGATGTTCAGGGGTCGGACAAAAAGTGCGGATGACGTAAAAATGACGTAATCTTGCACACCGGATGATGTTTGAATTTGTATTTAAACTTCCGTGTGACATGTAGTAACAAAGTAGTATTAATGAAGTAACAAAATAATCGTAAATAAATCCATGGAATTAATAATACAGGTGGTAGGGTGATGTAGTGAATAAAATAAATTTAACGAAACTTGTTACCATAAGGTATAATTATTTGAAATTAGTTAGAACACTTAGAACAAGTCTGTGGGATCCTCAGATAAATAGGTTTAATAGTCAAAAGTGAGAACAGTAGGTAAGATTAGTAAAAATAAAAAAAGATAATTTGATGTTATTATACTTTTATAGCTAAATTTTAGCTAAATATAATCGTGAAGATACAATAGCTAAACAATAACGAAGTCAATTTATTGTTCATCTGATTGACAATGTGTCAGTCAAAAACGTACTTACTCATTTCAAGTGGCGATATCGTTTAATAAAGAGGTTGATAAATGATAAGTGATAATTGTTTATGAAAATCAAAAATACTATTTGAAATCATCCTATAAGTGGTTTGACGTCATCCGCACTTTTTGTCCGACCCCTGGACTGATGTTTTACAATTGTCGCACCTGTCACCGTGGTGAAATAGGGGCCAGGTGGTGTATTTTTTGGTTTGTTTACCATTCTTCCTCATTTCGAAAGAAAACTTCGTAGGTTCTGTCATTGCATCTGTTTATCTGTGCTGACATAATTGAGTACATTATTTTTTTATAAATAAAAATAAATAAAATAAAATCACTTTATTTCAGACAATAAGTCCATATAATATTAAAATTGCTATAATATATATAAAAATATTAAACTTAAACTAAGAGTTGATTTAGTCGCCATATGACTAGTCTTATATTTATTTAATTTGTACTAATTTTAAAATGTATGTACCTACTGTCACTATATTTCTTTCACTTTTTGTTCTCGTTGTGGTGAACGGATGACCAGTAACGAAAGATTAGTAAAATTTGCCGCTTTTTTCTTCTGATAAAGTTAGCTTGTTACGGCGTTATTCATAAACGTCTGCTAAGTTAATCAGCTGATGGTCGTCGTTTGTCCCTCTCTATGGCATAACGACAGATAGGGAAGAACACAGACAAGACATCCTCTAGACTGAGCATAGTAGCGCTACCCCCTCTGCCACAAATATACGGCAGTTTTACTCCATCTTCGAGTCAAAGTGTCTTTGTGTGACGTCCGTGTCTTTGAACGGACCAATCACGGCACGGGACTCGCTCACCTCGTCCCCCGCACCCCCGTATTTTTGGCAGCATCGGGCTCATGAAATAATTGCTCTAAACTCCGTCTAGAGGATTCCTAGTCTATGGGGAAGAACGGCGATCATCAACTGATTGAGTTAGCAGCCGTTTAGGAATGACGCCATATGTATATTTGTATTGTCCGTCAGACCGGCGGGCTCCCGGCTGCCCCGCGGGCCCCTGAAGGCGAGCGCCCTGGCCCCCCGCCCCCGCCCCGTGCTGGGGGGCGCGGGGGCGGGGGCGGGGGCGCCGCGCCGGGACTCGGGCGCGCAGACCGACGTGTGCGCGCTGCCGCCCCGGTGGAGCTCCGACCAGTACCTGGCTAACAAGGTACCGTGCCCAAACTATTCATTGATAGCGAACCTTATTGCGAAGGTATAAAGTTCACCAATGATCAGTTAAGAATATAAGAAGTAAATGTATGGGCTGCTAGTGTCACATACACCAATTGTATTCTGTTGGTTGCTTGACATAATGATAACTCACAATATAGCCGAAATTAAACACTTTATTGATATTAAAATACTAACTATAAAAGCGCGACATTATGAATGATAGTGCAAATGAGGACACGCGTGATAGGTTCTAATGCTGAACGTGTACTGACTCGTATTATATTGCTTTACGCAATTGTAAGTAATTTCGCTGAGATGGCAATGTGCGGTATGTGGACCGTACAGTAAATATACTACTACACCCATTGGGTAAAATTGTATTGATTCTCACTGTATTGCCTAACATCAACATACAATTACAATACAATTTATGGCTTATGAATAAATAAAAAAAAAAAAAAAAAAGAAGGTTTCCAGAGAGACGTCCTGCCGCTGTGATAGAGCTCCGGCTAATCCCCTGCTTAGTTAGCTACTTTTTTTTGTATTTTTTTACTTCCCTCTGGTTCATGTACAAAAATAAGAGTTTTGTAATTTTCTTTCTGCAATTACAAAAAAGAGCCCATAAATTTGGTATCGATCGAAACTACCCCGGGACATATTAGATATGACAGTATGAAATGAAATTAATAAAAATCACAACCAAAAATTAGGCCTCAATACGAGCCATGGCTGTCAATGCCATTAACTTTGGGTGTATCCACAGCAGAGACGTGTCCCTAAATTAACTGACGTTCACTGTGGATGTGGAAGTATGTATTTGTATGACCCCTATACAAGGTGCTCACGAGGAAAGCGAAAGATTTTAACCACGCATTTCTGAGATCAAAAGAAGGAAAAAAATAATACAAGTTTAGGTAAATTTCGCCAAAAAAAATTTTTGTTTTGTTTTTTCAATTTTTTTAATGTATTTGTCCATAAAAAGTAAATATTATTGGTAAACTTGTCACTAAAAATGGATCTTTACTTTTTTTTGTGACAAGTGAAAACCTAGTTTTCGCAAAGTGTTACTTGTCACTTTTTCGTCGCCATTAAAAAGGCGTTCACAATGTAACAATAAAAACTTGTGTTTTTTTTTATTGGTAACAACTCTGAAACTAGACGAATTCCAAAAAAGTTTATAGGACATTTTTGTATCTAAATATGATCAGGAATACGCTGTGAAAATTATTCGGTTTCCTCATGTTACACCGTGTATATCCTGACTGGAGACCCTGAATAAATAAAGCATAACATATGTTAACTGGTTAAGCGCTGGTGGCCTAGCGGTAAGAGCGTGCGACTTGCAATCCGGAGGTCGCGGGTTCGAACCCCGGCTCGTACCAATGAGTTTTTCGGAACTTATATACGATATATCATTTGATATTTACCAGTCGCTTTTCAGTGAAGGAAAACATCGTGAGGAAACCGGACTAATTCCAATACGGGCCTAGTTTACCCTCTGGGTTGGAAGGTCAGATGGCAGTCGCTTTTGTAAAAACTAGTGCCCACGCCAATTACTGGGATTAGTTGCCAAGCGGACCCCAGGCTCCCATGAGCCGTGGCAAAATGCCGGGACAACGCGAGGAAGATGAAGATTTCGCAAAAAGTAGTAAATTAAAAATGAAATATATATTTGATAATCCGTCAAGTCGTCGAAAACTAGTGCATGGACGGAAACTACTGCAATGACCCTATCCCCTAGATTTAAACGAAAAGTTCCACGCAGAAGTTGACCTAATATAGATCCAGTATCCAGCCAATGAAAATTGTATCTCGGCTGGATCGGAGGTTCGCGGTCGGCTCACAGCTTGTGCGAGAGATTAGACATTTTAGGATTATAGAATTTAATAAAATGTATTTATAGAAATGTATTTTGAAGCTTGAAGTATTTGAAATACAAAATACTAAATACTTTTGAGGTAGTATTTGAAATACAAATACAAAATACTAATTTGTATTTCAAATACGTATTTCAAATACATGTAATTGAAATACTGCCCAACCCTGTGTATAGGTATATCCTGACTGGAGACCCTGAATAAATAAAGCATACCATATGTTAACTGGTTGCCCTCAGATAACCCTGCCGCCTCGGTCCATAATGCCGACGTTGCCGACTCGCTCGGCGCCGGGGCGGCGGCTCACGGTGCCCGCCCCGAAACTCCCGCCCGCGACCTCTGAAGACACACGCGTGTTGCTCAGTGACATCGGTAACACAACTCGAACTTAACACAAACATGCATGATTTTTAGGGTTCCGTACCCAAAGGGTAAAAACGGGACCCTATTACTAAGACTCCGCTGTCCGTCCGTCCGTCCGTCCGTCTGTCACCAGGCTGTATCTCACGAACCGTGATAGCTAGACAGTTGAAATTTTCACAGATGATGTATTTCTGTTGCCGCTATAACAACAAATACTAAAAACAGAATAAAATAAAGGTTTAATTGGGGCTCCCATACAACAAACGTGATTTTTGACCGAAGTTAAGCAACATCGGGCGGGGTCAGTGCTTGGATGGGTGACTGTTTTTTTGCTTGTTTTTTTTTGCTTGTTTTGCTCTATTTTTTGTTGATGGTGCGGAACCCTCCGTGCGCGAGTCCGACTCGCACTTGGCCGTTTTTTTTGTATAATTTCCTGGGTTAATCAACTTTTTCTAATCACACGTTGATATGGTTACGGTCTCCTGAGTTACTCTTAAAATTCTAGCTTTTTATTCCGTTTTCGATGAAATTTGCTATACGGGGGTTTTTGGGGGCGAAAAATCGCTCTAGCTAGGTCTTATCTCTGGGAAAACGCGCATTTTTGAGTTTTTATATGTTTTCCGAGCGAAGCTCGGTCACCCAGATATTTTAGTTTAAATAAAATGGGCAACTGGCCCTTACTTGCGACTGGGGCTGACCAAAAGTTTCCGTCTACTATTGCCACGATATACTTATTTGGTGTCAGGGTTCACGTCGATGGTCCCGGAGTTGTCGCGGTCTGCCGACCCGGTGTGGGCGCTCGGGCTGCGCGCCTCCATGGACCTGGAGTCCGTCCCCTCTGAGCCTTCCAAGTGAGTATACTCGTAAGCTTTGATCTTCGATTGTGGTCGTATGTCACGACGGTATGTAAGGACGGTTTACAGATCACTCCCGAATGTCGGGCAACTGCAAAGATCACCCATAATTTCAGCATGGCCATTTCTTTTAATTTGCGTGCGCGTAAAGTGGTTCAAGATTAGCCGAATAAGTACACTTTACGTTTATTTATTTATACATATCGCATCCCTAATATCCCTATGATAGTTTATTTTTATATGAAGTAACTGTCACCTAAATTGTTATTAGAAATTTTTTGGAAGTTTATCACATTCATTTATTTAGAAATTCAACATTTAAGTAATTAATAAAAATATGGTGAATACATATTTATTCAACTATTTCTTAAACAAAGCCCTTCGGCGCGAGAGGTGTAGTTATCGTATGGCATTACAAAACACTGTTCATTCCATACTAAAATAATAATCTAAATCAGTAACGGAGCCGGGAAATGCCGGTTCTCGTCATACAACTATAGTCCCGGTAGCATACCCTAGTTAAGTGTTTACACGTTATTTTAACACATTCAGTGCCGAAATCCCGACTATCGCGTATTTTATGATTTCGTTCCCAGACCGGACGACCCGATAGTCGGGATCGTGGTACTACAGCTTTATATGAAGAAACTTTTGTGGTCTGGCGCGGATGTCTTGTTTGGCTGGGTGGCAATGAATGTGTTAAGACGAAACAGGAGCTGAGATTTAAATATTTTAGGTAAATACGAGGGGCGTTCAAAATATTCTCGGTATTGATATCTTACAACCTCTTCTAAAATTTCTTTCGTTACTGGCCGCTAAGGTTTATTCATTGACATTAAAAAAAAGTATAATTCGAACCGAGATGTTCTTTTGTTTTTCTGCAATTGCTGAACAAACATGAACATCATGTGGGAATTGACAATGTTAACTAAATTAGAACATCGATGCGTGATAAAATTCTTGACAAAACAGGGTAAAAATCAAAAAACCATAAAAGAGGAAATGGATTGTGTTTACCGTGAGTCTGCTCCTTCTTTATCTACCATTCAAAAGTGGTCAAGCGAGTTTAAACGTGGAAGGGAGAGTGTTGAAGACGACCCTAGACCTGGCCGGCCTGTAGTAGCTACTTCACAAGAAAATATTGATAAAGTGGAAAAACTTATATTGGAAGATGGTCGAGTGAAGGTAAAATCTATAGCACAAGTAACCAATCTCTCTATTGGTACCGTACATGATATTATCCATGACCATCTTAATATGTCAAAAGTAAGTGCAAGATGGGTTCCGCGAATGCTGACTCGGCTTCAAAAAGACATGCGTGTAGCTTGTTGTTCCGATTTTATTGACCTGTGCGGTGAAAATCCTGATGAGGTGCTGCAAAGAATAGTTACTGGAGATGAAACCTGGGTTCATTATTATGACCCAGAGAGTAAACAAGAGTCCATGCAGTGGCACATTAAGGGTTCAGCTCATCCCAAGAAGTTCAAGGTCATCCCTTCAGCTGGCAAGGTCATGGCCACGATATTTTGGGATTGTGAAGGAGTATTACTGATCGATTATAAATATAAATATCACAGGACAGTACTACGCTAACATTCTACGTCAATTAAAGGATGCAATCAAAGAAAAGAGGCGAGGAAAGTTAACCAAAGGTGTTATGCTTCTGCATGACAACGCCCCCGTCCATACTGCTCATATTGCCAAGGCAGCTATTGTTGAATGTGGGTTTGAAACTGTTACTCACCCACCATATAGTCCGGACTTAGCCCCCAGCGACTTCTTTTTGTTCCCCAATCTTAAAAAGGATCTGCGTGGAAATAAATTTTCCGATGATGAAGCATTGAAGGCGGCAGAGGATGAGCATTTTTACACCAAAGATAAAAAATATTTTTATGCAGGATTAAAAAAAATAATTGATCGATCTTTTAAGTGTATGAACATAGGGGGGGAGTATATTGAAAAATAAAAATATCAAACTTTTCGTACTTGTTTGTTTTCATTCTCATACCGAGAATATTTTGAACACCCCTCGTATATCCGTCTCGCTAACGGAAGCGGCTCCTAAAACTAGTGCGATAAGGACAAGGCAAAAAATCCTGCGTAAAAATCTCAAAAATCGAGGTTTCGTACTCGACTGTTTCCTCCTCCAAAACTTAACCAATCGTAACCAAATTTGGAAATTTAAATGATTATGACATTATCTGTGTCGAACCGTTTTGCTTTTTTGGCTAATTGATATCAGTTTTGAATACCACGCCTCTCATTGCGGCATAGTCATTTAGGCCATTTTGGCCATTTTTGAAGGGCTCTAGCGCCTTAAAAAACAAAAATATCAAAAAAAGCAAAACGGTCCGACACAGATATTAACAATATTAATCTGTGTTGAAAAAATCATTGCTCTAGCTTCAAAACCCACGGAGGAAACAGTCGAGTACGTTTGTATGGAGAAATGGCCACTCCTGTTGGCTCTTAACACCGAATTAATAAGATACCCACATGTTGACAGCTACTCCAAGTTCCTGGCGCGCACCTCACGCTCCCCGAGTACTAGCATGGACCGGAGCTACGACCGCCTGCCGCACTACACACCGCCTTCCAAAGGTAAACTTACCCTATCCTCCGATTAAATCGATGAATACAGGCTTTATTATTATTTATAAATAACTAGCGACCCGGGATTCTCACGGGTTAACAACCTATACACACCTTCCTCAAGAATCACTCTATCGATGGGTGAAAACCGCATGAAAATCCGTTCAGTAGTTTTGAGTTTATCGCGAACATACAAACAGACAGACGCGGCGGGGGACTTTGTTTCATAAGGTGTAGTGATGTATCGAAATCCGAGCCAAAGCGAAAATTCATGAATATTTTAACAAGTGCTTACAGATGTAGAGTGTAGTGCATAATTGTTTTCCGTCGTATTTTCTCGGAAACGTTCGAATTTGTCATGCTACTTCAGTCCCTCAGTACTTTTTGTACCGAGACTGACTGAAATAGCAAGACACGTTCGTTCGTTTCCGTGAAAATACAATGAAATAGTTATTTACGATACAAGTGCGAAAAAGAGGAAATTCGAAACGAGTGGCGATAAATTAAAACACGACCGAAGGGAGTGTTTTAAATCGACACGAGTTGCGAATTACTTACTCGCACGTGTATCGTACAACGTTTTACAGTACATATGGCCCTTTAAAATTTGACATTCGCACGAAAAGTACTATTTTAAGCACTAGTGCGGGAAAATAGGACCATATGTACTGTAATAATTATTTGTACAACAAGTGATCAAAGTTTGATATTTCTTCGAGTGCTTATTTGAGTCCCTTGCAAGCGAAAGATTCTATAATAGATTCACGAGCGTAGCGAGTAGAATCTTGAGCGTAGTAAGGGACTCAAAAGCGCACGAGATGTAATTAACTTTGATCTCGTGTAGTACACAACAGTTTTCACCTGAGCAGTGAGAACATACCTAGAAATATTAGACAACTTGAAAAATGTAATCCATCTTCATCAATACCTGCACTCATGTTTTCTTAAGATATACAAACAATTAAGTTTAATTATCGTAATGGAACACAAAAACAAAACGTAATAATAAATTCCAGTAAAATAATATAGAAATAACAAACATTAACTGACACTTCAATCGACAACTTTTTTTTGTAAAAAAAATCTTTGTAAGATACGATCCGAATTACGGATACGTACTATTTGTCAACTATGGTAGAAATTCTTAAAAGTAAAATAATTAATTTTGCGTGATGATCTGTGTATTTTTTGAGTTCATTATATTAGTTGTACAATAAAATACCTAAAATATAGTATTTTATCAGTTTTTATCAAATCTTAAACTTTAATTTTATTAATTGATTATTAAGAATTCATACTCGTACGTGGTTTGGAACGATGCGGTCTGAAGTTTTTCGGGGGACTATTATAAACCGTGAATATACCGTTGAATGTCGTTTTAACTTTTTTTGTCTGTGTCTTTATGCTAACAGTGTGAAAGGGACAGAGATAATAGAACCCAAGTATTTCGAACTTTTATTAGACCCCGCATGTTGAAATGACATTTGACTATAAAGGCCACTTGAATGTCATTTTGTCTCACTCAGTGAGCAAAATCGCATTTTGCTCACTTTTTTTAAGAATCAAAGTACCCTTGTTCGAGCAGCTGAGGTGAAAAATAATTTTGCACTACATCTGCACAATCGTGACCATTTTGTTGCCTTGTATAACAAATAGGGTAATTACCGGATAGATACCTCAGGTTATAAAAATGTCACTGCTCGATGGGGTCAGTTCGACCCGACCGATGGCGAGAGCTAGTAGCCGTAGTAAAATTAATTTTGACTTAGCCAGGCGTGGCTCACTCCGCGATTTCGTCGCTTTGCTACAGGTAGCTAAAAGTACATCCGTTCCACACCAATTTTGGTGACTAGCCATAAGCCGCGCGTGGCGCTGTCGCTACCTAGGGGCCATATCTGTGCTGATCGTAACAGACGCGTTTTGTTAGAGAGTGAGTCTTCTGTACCTAGTACCTTTGTGTTTTGTTGTTTTATTAACATTTCGTTTTATTATTTACAGTGGATTATCGGCTGTGGCGCGGGTCGTTGCCGGATGTGCGACGCGACGACACAGACGAACTACTGGAGGAGGCTGAGACGTATCTTCGGCGCTCCATCGACAATCTGCGCTCTACCTCCACGGACCGTTAGTATATAGTTAACCAAGTAAGAGATAACAAAATACGTCATATTGAACGGGATTATAACAACCACGTAAAATTTTTATCCTACTTAGGTATAAAACCATAGTTTTAAAGAGTTCATTGTTTTAAAATCAGCGACAGTTCCGGTCTTGAAAAGGCTCTTGACTGAACTGGTGCGTTCAGAGCTAGACAAAGGTTCAGGGTTAGAAATTAAGGCACCGAGGTCGGACTCTGTTCAATATGACCTTGAATGCTCATTTACAGCGTTCCGTGATTGTTACGACATTTAGGGTCCTAGCTAAATTGGACATTCCATAGCGTAAGTATGGAACAACCAATTTAGCTAGGACCCTAAATGGCGTAGCGATCCCGTGTGGTGACTGTACTACCCTATATATTACGTTTGGGTAGTAGATGGGTGAATCAATTTTGTACAGTCGCCATCAGATATATCGGAGCGGCCGAGGTGCTCAAAAATATCTGAACACGACTGTAACGCCTTTACAATAGAGGCGTGTTCAGATATTTGTGAGCGCCTTGGCCGCTCCTATATATATGATGGTAACTGTACTAAATTTTGGCAAATGAAAACTATACCATAACTGTTTAATCGATAGACGATCGCGCACAAACCGCAGTCGGCCAGCCATATGTACCAGCGGAACCGCGTCAACTGCGCCTCGGCCACGCCGTCAAACTCATCGCCCCTCACGGCCGCATCGCCGTCGGCCGCGTCCGGTAAGATAACACTTATCTAATCTCTGGTAGACCTTATCTCCTTGTAATAAGGTCTAAAGACGACAGCATGTAAGCCGCGTGCGGTAAGTCAGGACACACATTAGATACATGTCTCACAGAACGGTCCAGCCATATGTCCCAGAGACAACTGCGCCTCGGTCACACCGTCAAACTCATCGCCCCTCACGGCTAACACTGATCTAATCTCTGGTAGACCTTACTTCGTTGCAATAGGGTTTAAAAACGCTTGCATCACCGTGGGCTGTATTCGATAAGCTACCAGCAGCACACTTAACTGACCACTAGCATACCTTATCTCGTCGCTATTGAATTTAAAATGGTTCGTTCTGCGACGACATAATAACATTTTTAACTCTTATTCCTATGTAGTTACGTGGGCATCGCGGGCGGCACGGCGGCCACAAGCGGCGTGGTGGTGGGCGCGGAGCTGCCCGTGGCATCGTGCCCGGGGCTACCCAGGAACGACGGCACCCACCGCGGCCGCCGCTACTTCCTCGCGGCGGCGGGCCACACGGCGCTCTTCGTGCCCTTTACCAAGGTCGTCATGGCTTGGGCTAACTAGGTGTGTTGTGGTCGCCCCTGGCATGTTGCCCGGACTTACCCAAAGCTTACAGGTGAGTTTGGAAATTATGATACTTAGTAAAGAAGAAAGCCATGAAATTAATGTTTTAAACAAACATATATGTTCTGTTTAAATGCGAAGTAAGGTTTCCACGGCTTGTACTGAGTGAAAACAATGGATTTTGGTAGTGGCACGGTCAAATCAAGCCGGGTATAGTTACGTATAGGTACCTCGCCCTGATTTATGGTTAAGAAGGGTACTTTGCGTATTTTTCAATAGGAAATTGTACTTTTTGTCCGAATATGAACTTTATTTCCATGGAATAAAGGAGAAGTTTTTGTAATGACGGATTTGGTTGGGGTTGGGGTTACCTTTACCTACCACTACCAAAAAAGTCAAGCTTGGATTGAAGTGAAAACTGTTATGAAAGATACCGATACCAATGAAAAGGAACAGCAGAGACCCGGCCTTGTAAAATGGAGTTGGACATGTTTTAAAGGAGATATAACAAACGCCATTTTTTCTTAGATCTCATATGATCTCATGATCGATTTCGGTGTATCTATAGTTGTAGCAGTAAAGCATAGAACTAAAAACAAGACTTTCCTACATTTGAAATTTTGAATGTCTATTCTAAAATCTGTATTAAACTTCTGTGAACTTCAGAGTGAGTATAATAATAGCTGCTAGTCTTTGTGAAAACGGCAGCGTTTCGTGTTGTGTCATGTATTAAATGTAAATGTAAACTTTTGTAATTATATCAAGGAAGAGTGTACCTATTAAAAATAATGTAACTCAGCGTTGAATGACCAGCGAAGAATCTATTTTAAATAAATCACTACAAAAAACATTGTATTAACTAAACTACGAGTCAAGCTCAAGTACTTAAGACACTGGGAACTTTTACATTTTCCACCGTGGCCTAATTGTTATATTAAAATCTTTACAACTAAACTTCTAGTTTGCCTATCATTCAAAACGGTTTCAAAGAAAAATTTAAGTTTTATGGTCAGAGACGCGCGATGTTAGTGGCCAATGGCCGTTCTTGTGTCCCGTGGAATTCTGTGTTATAAATAGTTTATACAATAATTAATTGTTTCATCTTTATAATGTAAAATGTATGGGGTGTTTTTTGTTTATATCCCTTATTATTCATCGTATCAAGTATTTTATGCGTAATGTAACTACTATTACTAACGAAATAGTACTACTAACGTAAGGTACTATTTCTGCATAGACTAGGAATCCTCTAGACGGAGTTTAGAGCAATTATTTCATGAAACCGATGTTGCCAAAAATACTGGGGTGCGGGGGACGAGGTGAGCGAGTCCCGTGCCGTGATTGGTCCGTTCAAAGACACGGACGTCACACAAAAACACTTTGACTCGAAGATGGAGTAAAATGGATGGAGTATATTTGTGGCAGAGGGGGTAGCGCTACTATGCTCAGTCTAGAGGATGTCTTGTCTGTGTATTTCTGTTACTGTAATAATTAAAATCATAATTTATACCGTTTTACCATATGTGTTGTGTATGTAGCAATATAATGTAGAAAGTAGAAGTACTAATATGGTAATATGAAATACAGCATTACCCTACTATTCTTATATGTAGAAAGTTGAAAATGGTTTGTAAGTACGTGTTCAATATAAGAACGTAGGCTAATTATATGCATAGTATATGTGTATAAATATATGCCGCAGTGTCTAGCTTTGGTCTCTTTCCTATATATTTCCTGGATATAAAGGTAACAGGGATTTTACCGAGAGTATTTTCATAAAAACGTAACGGAATCTACGTGTAACTGAGTTAGGGTTTCAAATGGCGAAGAAAAGTATTTTCAATAACAATTTTTTCACTTTTTACAAGATGAATAATGTTTATAGAATTTCTACGAAATCTCATACAGACGATCTTTCATCATTATCTATAGTTCGTCTTTTTAGCATTAGAAAAAGACTACGCGATCTTGACGTCTTTTAATTGAAAAACGCTTTTTAAAATCAGTAACTATATTACTTATGAAAGCAAAATAATGTAAATAATCGTATATGATTCATAATTGTCACATATTTGCCGTGACTTATTTTTCAAAAGTGTTTTTCAATAAAAAGACACGTCAAGATCGCGTAGTCTTTTTCTAATGCTAAAAAAACGAACTATATCCACATTTAAATATGAATACTTAGTTTTTAATCCAAATTACACTTGCCTATTACCAAAGAGATACCAAATACGCAATATACTAGTTGGTAGTCCATAAAAAAAATCAAAACGGAGCGGAGTCAAAACGGTATTCTACAAGTTTGGTAAATGATTAAATTAAAGTAATAAAAAAATATTTTACCGATAACCCTCAACGCAGGGAGGCTTGTGTAAGAATTTTCCTAGTTTTATATGTCGTCAGGTAGAGAATTACTTTTACAAACAAACTGGCTAAAAATGCACTGTATTGTAATAAAAAATGTATAAAAAATTGCTCACACTTTTCTAAATTATGGTGCTCTATGATCTTAGTCTGTGGTTATTATTTTAACATTTGTCACGCATACAAACCGTATTTTCTGAGCTATTTACTCAGTAGTAAATTTAATATTTTATTTAGTCTTGTAAAAATATTTTCGTTTACGTATTTTTCGCTTTTTATTACCTTTTCGGATATTGTATTGCTTTCTACCATAGGTACAGTAAGCAAAAATAACGATGTATGTGTATTCTTATATGTGTATTGTTTGGATTTAGCTGTTTACATGTGTATTTGATGTATAGTGTAAATTAAATAGGTAGCATATACATTACACACCAATACTTATATACATGCACAATCAAAATTATATTAATAAGTACAACCTTTGTTGTATTTGTATGGATATGTAATTATGTATCTTTATTACGTTATGTATCAACATTATAAACTTATACCTTTGTATTATTTTTACCAGAAAATTCATGGAAAGTACCTGTTATTAAATGACATAACTGTCGATTTTGAAGTTCTAGTACTCAAACTGTACATATCTATAGACAATATTTTAGGCGTTATTCTATTGGAAATCTAAAATTGGTCACTCTAAGAGTGTATTTTTGAATGGACATACTGGGTGGTGTTGGAGGTATGATCAAAATACCGTCAGGTGACAACCATAAATCACTAATTACAACAAAACAATTAAATATAAATCAACCAATCAGTTGTTTTGGTACTATTACGGTTCACTATGGCTCTGAACTTGTGGCAGTAATTAGTGAGTTTTGGTTGTCACATGACGATATTCTCTTTTTAAACATCTAACAAAGTTTGTTGATAACTTACTCTGACTTTAATATTTATATTAATCTCACGCAAAACCATAAAGTCGAACCAAGTTAACTACGCACCGATTTTGACTTAACAAAGTGAGGGATTGTCATAATTACCGTCATTTTTTTCAAAATTTTGACTAGCACTCCACACTTTGTTGTAACAAAGGCGGTGTAAAGTTAGCTTGGTCCGACACATTTTTTTTTCTTTGATTGACCGGCACTTAGCTTAGTAAACAATATTTTCTTAGTACGAACCTCGAGTCCAGAGCCACCCTGTATTGTCATGGTTTGAATGATGTCTCATCGCTCATGTGTCCTATTGTGTGGAATTGAAACGGAACGTAGGAAACACGATATGATTGTGTGACAGTGTCTTATTAGGATAGTAGGATCTGGTAAACACCACCTGTACAGCTATGCTGTTTTGAACGTTAGTGGTCTTAAAATACAGTTTCAAGTTCTTTGATACATAAACTTTCGAGTTTAGAGCAGCGGTCGGCAACCTTTTAGCAGCCAAGGGCCACATAGTAGTTAACGAAGTTGACGCGGGCCGTACTTTGTTAATATTTATGACTTTATCAGATATTGTCGTTTGTCAATATTACTTACATACAAAATAGCCAGGGAGGCTCGCGGGCCGCAGGTTGCCGACCGCTGGTTTAGAGCAACAAGCTAAAAATCGATACATGTATTGTTTTTTATACCAAAAGAAAGGCGACGAAAACCTGACCTGACTAAATATTTTCTTCCTTTGATTGTGTTTATTAAGTACAAATAGTGCTGTTACGGGTAGTTTAGTATTGGAATTAGTACGAGTAAGTGGATAAGGCGTGAGCATATCGGTATGTAAAAGATCCTTAGAGAGGTAGAGCATTTATTGAATTAACTGATGTGTTCTTTTGAAACAAACTGTTGGTGGTCTCATACATTTCTTGCCTCATAAAAAAAGGATAAACTGACAGCGTCATTTTAATCAACAATCATCTAGTCAAGATGCGTATAGATAATTGCGCATTGCCAATATACAGTCAAAGAATTTAATTTCTGTACCATTTCATACCTTGTTCAATCAATATGAAAGTCGCTAGGGACCATACTATTGTCACTGTGACAAGGTACGTAATAGTACTGAAATTAAATGCATTGACTGTACCGTAAAACCACCCAACTGTTAGTTTAAAGAATACATCAGCACTTCACTTCACGTGTGTCGTTATTTGTTGAAGTTCTTATTGTGTGGGAACTAGGTCGATTTTGCAACGTCTGCTAGCAAAGATGTTGAATGAGACAGATTGCTTTGTTTTGGAAACTTTCTAGTCATTGTTTAATTGTTAATCTCATTATTACGTTTATTTTTGTTAAACGGGGCTAAAGAGATTGTGCGATTATCGAAACACAATAGCCCTTACGATTTAAGCTGTTTTATTTTCTTAAAAAGTAATTTATAAGTTAACAATCAGTATTATTTGTGTTCAATGCACAATAGATATCTAGTCGTATTTTAATAAGCTGGTACTAAATACGCAATTCGGGCCTCTCAACTCGAATATTTAAAAAGTATTTATACAATTTTACCAAAGTAATGGTTGTGTTTTGCTTAAGGTGCTTATTATTTGCAGATTCAAATATATTAAATAATGTAAAATATGTAACAATTATATATGAACAGCCGAAGAAAACTGAAGTGTAAGAAAAGCTTGATAAGTATTTACCTACTTCCAAAAATATAATGAGGAACAGAAATTCAACATTTTTCCTGAGTGTATTAATGTTTAATGCTCTAGCAGATAAGTAAAAAAAAACTAGTGTTCATCAACTTGTGCCAAACAACTTGGCAATGTGTCAATGCGATTGAGAATGTTCAAATTCCCTTGTAAATTATATTGAATTTCTTGTAATGCGTGAGGTCGCGGTTTAGTCAGGACGACCGAGTTGTGCGTTTCCCTTCTATAGTAGAGTAAAGAAATTGTTGCAACTGTAATACCATAAGTAAGTTTAATCCTGCTGAGGTTTTTAATAAAGTTTAACTTGATCGAATTGAGAATGTATCGTGTTCTATTTTGACACATATAAAGTCTAAAAGTTCAGTTTGTCAATTTAGTTTACTTTACTCATACAGTGTAGTTTGGGTAAACTGAAATTAATGATAAGATAATTCGTTTCAATAATACAGCAGCAGCTATCTTGCTGGTATTTCAGAGTATCAACAATTTCCCGAATTAACTCTACTCTACCTTCAGTTCTGAAGCTTAAATTTCTTCGGCTCTAACGATTTAACTGTTAGTATATGTATGGGTGTACCTGTAAGTACATAACAACCTACTGTAGTATATAGTAACCTAAACTTGTTAGTAGGTACCTATTCTATAACCGTGTACTGTTAACGAGATCAAAAGAAATCTATTTTAAATATCATTGTACGAGAATATATGTTATCTGTATGAAAATAAAATGCGAAACTTCAGAATGGGCGGTTTTATTAATATTGCGTACTAATTCTGTGTTAGCAATACCAAGTTACATGTAACGATGACGATAGGTATGATGGTATACATATACGTATACCTGCCTAACCGATCCATGCATATTAGGTACTATGGTTTGAATTTCAAGGAGTATTTAAGGATCTTGCTTAAAAAGGGAAAAAATAAGACGTTTTATAACAACAACAACAACAACGTTTAATAAAAATTAACAACATCATAAAAATAACAATACTGGTGACAGACTTCTACTAAGGCGTACCAAGCTAGTAAGAACAAGAATGAATATAGAAAAGAAAAGGAAGAAGTAAAGACGAGAAAAGAAAAATACTAAAAAATGAATATAGGTCTCTTAAAGAAAATCAAGATGAAAAAATAGTGAAATGTTCAGTTTTAGATAACGAATTATATAAGCCATGAAAAAGGACTCCATTACTCGTTATAAAAGTATAGTAAATAGTAAAATTTTAAACAACAGTGAAGAAAAAAGAAAGTGAAGTGAAGTGATCAGGAAAGAAATGAAATAAGTTAAGATATTTTAAATGTAACAGCTATCGTAAAAATAGAAGCAGTAAGGTAAATAGAAGAAAATATAAGAAATAGTCCGATATAAAACAAATTAATATTTTAGGTAAGAAGAAGCATAAATGAAGAAAACTGAAATAATGAATTTAAGAGTGAAAAGTCAAATTTAAGTATGTCATAACTATGATCAAACCGATAGCGTAGCAAAGATGGTAATAGTAAGACACATATAATAAAAGTAAGAGAAGTAGATGCTGGTAATGTTTAAGATAAGGAAAGTCGAAGTAGTAGAGGAAAGGAAAAGTTTCAGTACTTATGATATGACGTGTTAAAACAGGCTAGAAATAAGGTATAGTAAATGTAGCTGATATGAAAGTAAAAATAGAAGAAAATATAAAAATAGTCCGATATGACACTAATAATGCTTATATTATCGAAGGAGCAATGGAAGAAATTTAAATGAAGAATTTAAGAGTGAAAGTAAAATTTTAGTACGTCACGACTATGATCATAGTAAATCAAAGTTATCAAAGATAGTAATAGTAAGACAAATAGGTATAGTAAAAGTGAGAAAAGTAGATAGTAAAAGTAATGTTTAAGAAAAAGAAAGTCGAAGTAGTCGAGGAGAGGAAAAGATTCAGTACCTGCTAGAACCGGCTAGAAATAAGGTAAGATATAGTCAACGGAAAAATGGAAAAGATAGGCAAATAAAAATAGAAGAAATATAAAACATAGTCCGATATGAAAATTATATTCTAGGAAAGAAAGAGGCAATGAAATAAATTATAATGAAAAAAATTGAAGTGTGAAAACTACTACGTCGTGGCTATGATTATAGTGATAGCGTAGCAAAGATAGTAATAGTAAGACAACGATAGTAATAGTAAGAGAAGTCGATGGTAATGTTTAAGAAAAGGACAGTGAAAGTAGTGAAGGAGAAGGAAAAGTTTAGTGTAACGTGCTAGAACGGGCTAGACCAGCAAATGACAGATATCTTTTGCACATGTATGAAGGCCAACTGTGATGTAATATGGTGAATAAGAAGATAGATAGACGTGAATAAGGAGAATTGTTATGCAAGTTCATATGTGAAGTAAGTGCAATGTATAAAGAAATGAGCAAAATAAATAAAAGTGATATCGTATCAGGAAAGAACGATAAGCAACAGTGAGCAAGAGAAGTAGAATAGGAAATATGAATACAGTTTAATGTAGTGAAAGTGAAATGAATGAAAGCGTATTGAAGCATGTGGTTGCGTAGTAAATAAAGAGTATGAAAACGGGAAAATTTAAAAGAAGGGAAGTGTATATTTCATAAGTAAATCAAGTGTGGTAGAGGAAAATAAAGAAGAGTGAAGGGAAAATACGAGAAATCAAGAGAGAGAGAGAAATATATAGAGAAATAGATAGTTAAATAGGTGAAAAAGATGAACATTTAAGTAAGTGGGCGAGTACAAGTAGAAAATATTCAGTGACAAAATAAACAGATAAAAAAGGAGTGTTCTCATGAGTACAGTAAATGTGATGGAAATAGTTATTTTCGATACAAGTGCGAAAAAAAGGAAATCCGAAACGAGTGGCGATAAATTAAAACACGACCGAAGGGAGTGTTTTAAATCGACACGAGTTGCGAATTACCTATTCGCACGTGTATCGAACAACGTTTTACAGTACATATGGCACTTTAAAGTTTCAACATACGTACGAAAAGTGCTATTTTACGCACTAGTGCGGAAAAGTAGCCCCATATGTACTGTAAAAGAATTAAATTAAGTGTTCAAAATTTGATAGGAAAACCAGAGAAAGCGTAGTGATAGGCATTTAAAATAAATGAATGAAGGATATAACTTTAAGTATAACAGAAAAGTCGATTAGGCAAGTTCTCATAAGTATCGTCCTTTTAATAGAAAAAAATGAAGAGTCAGAATAAAGTACTTAAGAAATGGAGGAAAAACAAGAGTAAACAAGAATAAATGCGACACACGAAGTTAGGCAATAATAAACATAGGAAAAGATGATTGAATAGTCATAGAGCAAATAAATGAAGAAAGAAATATAGGAAAGAAGAAAAATAGAAGACAGCATAGAGAAGAGAAGTATAAGGTATATACACTTTTGTAAATAAATCTTACTAAACAAATTCTAAGGCCAGTTATAATAGTAACACAGAAAAGAAATACGAAGAAAAGGCACAGTCTAAAATAAGCGGGATAATTAAAATCAAACACTTAAATTATTGGTGTACGCCAGATAGACACAAAAACAAGTAAGAGATCACAAGAATAAGAAAGTATAGAAGTGACCTATAGGAATTTTAAAAGTAGGTAAAACAAGTTCAAAGTGAAACTAAAAATAGAGAAGAGAGCAACGAACAGATACACTTATGAAAACAGTTTGAAATGAAAAGAAAAAAATAGTTAAAAGTGGTAAGAGTATGAAAATGGAATTTATGAAATAAGAATAGATAGAGAAAGACAGTTACAATTACGCTTAACATATTGTAATTGAATCATATTGCATAGTTTTTATAAGATGAAATTTTACACGTCGTCTACACTATAACATCGATTGACTTGGTATGTTATTCCGTTTTATCTGTTACAAAATATAACAATATACATGTGGATGATGTGGATCTGAAATATAACTATTAATTTTATTCGAATAACAACATCTCGAAACACAGTTCAGTAAAGTAAAGAAGATAATTAAGGAAAAAGAAATTAAGTGCGGGAAAAGCTAAAAAGATAGAAATAGAAAAACAAGGAAGATAGGAAGACTGACACAAGAAAAAGAAAAATATTAGAAAACGACAGTAAGGGGCTATTAAGGAAAGAAAATAAAAATTGCGGAAAAAGATTCAGACAAGAGAAGGAATCTGAGTTGATGGTAATCGTGTAGTATAGAAAATAAAGAAGTGTAATGCAAGAAAACTCACAAAACACGAAAATAATAAAGATAAAGTATAGGGTCTATTAAACAGGGTCAGCTAAGGAAAAAAAACAGAAATGACTTTAAAAAGAAAAAAAAAGAAAGAAAATGGGCTGTAGTGGAAGACCGACAGTGATAAAGACTAAAAAACAGTGTGAGCTGTGTGAGCAAAGGAAAGGAGACATGACGTTAAATAGTTTAAATACAAAAGAACTTTATAGTAGGCAGTAGTGGAGATCAGAGGACAATAGTTAAAAAAGGCAAAATAAGAAAACAATATCAAAAAGGACAGATTTTTTAAATAATCGTCATATGAATAAGTAAATTATTCAATTATAAAATAAATATTGTGTGATAATGATTATGTTAAGAAAGAAAATATAAACTGTACCTATAGAAGAAAACGAGGAATTAATTTCATAATCATAAAACTCTTTTATGAAATGAATAAAACTAACAGTAAGGTGTAAAGGAGTAGAAGAAAAGGGTACATAAATAAAAATTAAGTAAGTATTTTATAGACAAAATAAAGATAGATAAAAAAAGATATTGGTCCTGATATGGTGAAATTATGAAGAACAAAGGAAGGTAAAAAATGTGCATAAATAACCAAATAGTCAAGTCAAGACACTTCGAAAAAGTTAGTTTAGAATATAGATAGTAGAAGTAAGGCTATACATATGTATAAGTGAAATTCAAGAGAATATTGCACAGGGAATATTTCCTCAATTGTGTTTATCTATTAGGTAAACTCAAATATTCATAAAAATATATGTAGTTTAAAAATTTACCATTAAAGTTATGAATAGTGTAAAGAGAGTCAGAAAAGACAGATTCCTGTGTAAATGAAAATGTAGAGTTGAAGCAGAGCGATCTAGTAAAATGCAAGGACAGATATAGTAAGTAGCGCAAGTAATACAAGTGTAAAATAGAGAAAAGAAGTAGGTGGAAAGTGTGAACATAGAAAAATAAATGCAGTGATAATATTATAGTAGCAGAAAATAAATCAAAGCAGAGTTATAGATAAAGCTAGAGTGAATAATGAAAGACAATTATTAAGAAAGATGAGTGTAATAATTGATAAACAAGAAATAAAATACGACAGTAAAGAAGATAAGCATGAGGTTTAAATTGAACAAGAATTAAGTGACTACATAAGCTATATAAGGTGAAAAGAAGAAGTAAGTAGCAGTGACTAAGAGATGTCTAAAGCGTGACAATAAGAAGTATAAGAACAGAAATGAAGTTTACAATAAATTAAGAAATAAAGACAAGAAATAAACAACATAGTGTCATAACATAGAGAGTAGTTATAAAAGTAAGTAACAATGACATTTAGAAAGTAGACTATGTTGTTTTAAATGAATAAACATAAACACTGATAATAATAGTTTTGTTAAAACTATGCAATGTATAATAGCCTAATAGGACATTGTGACTGTGATTGTAAAAAGTAGGTAAGCAGAAATAAACAGTAAAAGAGCACAGAAGTGTAGAAAAAAGTTTCTAACTTGGTACGTATCACAGTGTTCTTCAAAAAACTTAATCTAATTGAGGAACTAACGTTGAATATAAAAATAAGTGCAACGCGGAATTAACCGTTTGAAACAAATGTGCGGTAATTCGGCTTTACTAACTACATAATATATCACTTGGATCGAATACTGTCTTTGGTAATCTCTTACTAATTAAATAACATACCCAGATCAAAGGAACGAAGATGATAACGCTCCAAACAGTGATTCAATCTTAATAATTAGAATCAATAAATAGGGTATTATTCTATTGGCAAGGCCTTTGGCTTTAATACCCGACTGCGAGTAAGCTCCTCGGTATTAAATATTAATAAATGCTAACAAATGGCTCATCTTTATAATGTTAATTTGTGTTCATTATATACAATGACCACATTTCTGACCTGTTTTATTTAGTCATAAGTTTACTGACTACTAAAAATGAGTCTTAAAAGAATATTGTGCAAGCCCAAGCTCCATCAAACCAATCAAAGTCCATGTGATGGTTGTCATCCAATAAAGAGCCAAACTTAAAAAAAAAAGTTTACGAGCATAACATTGCAAGAAATGTTAACTATTAATATCTCGCAGCCGGGTACGTATAACCTCGCTACTTCCTGTAGCTTTCCTCATGGCCGTTGACGGGGTAGTCGGCGTACCAGCCGAAGGCGCCGCTGTCGCCCGTGTGCGCGCCGAAATCCACGTACTCGCCGAAGTCAGGCGGCCGCTCCGCAAGCGCAGACGCCACGCTGGCTCCATCGTGCTGCGCAGGCGCTTGGATTTGTACTAATCTCGCAGGGGCTTCTGGTTCTGGGGCTAGTTCTATTGCTGAAATGGATAATAAAGTGTTCAATGGGCAAGTGTTCTTAGGGAAACTTTTGGTAAAAACAAGATTACTTAATAGGTAATTTGACAGAGTAATATGGTGTTAGGACTTAGGAATATAATCCGAGTCTAAGGACTTGACTATTATACAATTACGAAACACTCGAACACTGTTATTATAATAAACGACAAACGCCATTAAGTGTTTAGATAAATACTGCAATTTTAAATGTAAAAGCTACAGCGGAAACAGCTAGTATTTGAGCGCACTTAGCAAACACCGAAGTCATTTGCATGCATACATCAATTGTTAAACTATTGCATAATCCGCTCAGCGTGTCGATGTTATCTCAAAGGGAACAATAGAAGAAAGCGAACTGAACGTTTTTCGTCCGCCTTTTGTTCATTTGTCAAAAAAGTTTCACGTAATAATGAAGTCAGTGCCGCTATTTAGTGTGGAACTGGTTAATTACACTACAATATCGGTGTTCTAGAAAGCTATAGCTAATCCTTTGTGCAGTGAAAGTGGTGGTGATATCTTGACGGACGGAGCAGATTATGAATTAATTTCGCTCTCTTTGACTTTGACATTTGGTCTCGCTTAGTTATGCGCTGTTGCGAGTAAGGAAAGTTGATTGTTATTGACCGTGCGTGACCTTTGCTCACAATAGTTGATAGCGATCGTTTCATTGAATTAGAGTTATTAAAGAGTTCAATGAGAAGGTGTGAATTTTTATTGTGGGATTTGGAGGTACCTAACGGTACGGCACCATGACCCGGGTTATGATGTCATTGTGCGAAAGGTTGACCTCAAATCTTCCATCTACAATTAGGTATTTACTTAATATTTCATGGAAAATCAATATTAATTGATTGTGCACGCTCTTCGATCAACACGGAAGGGATTCGGCATTCGCACTATTTCCCCTCTGCCTAGGTACAAGATCAACTGATCTAGCGCGGGTAATAAAACTAGTTGCGCTCGGATTTTTAACTAGACCGAGTCCAGACGCGCGAGTGAACACAGCAGCAGAAAAAATGCCTAATTGCTCGGTTTTTTGTTGTAAAATGAGGTCGGGGACATCAAATTCACAAAAAGAAGGTGTTACATTTCACACGTAATATTTTTTTTACGTGTCATACGTTTAATTATATTTAAACACAATTATTATATTTTAGTCTCATGTAATTGCTGGATTTATCGATTTTTCTCGCCCAGTACAAATTGCGGATCGGTCGAGCAACAAATCCGACTTCTCATCTCTTGACGAAAATGTGTTAGTGTGCGTGTTGTGACACTTGTGACTCGTCCGTACACAAAAACAGATCGAGGTGTGCAAGATTTGTCTGTGTAGGGTGTCATTTTCTATGTATTTGTGTCGTCATTACAGATTGGATTTTGTATGCAAGTGTGTGAGAAGTGCGACTGTGTGCACGTTCCCCCCCGCGAAAAATGGCAGAATGATTTGAATGTCAAGATATCGCTTGGGCCTATCCCTTCCGACCTGTCGGAAGCCCGTGTTGATCGAAGTGCACGCCCAATTATATTATATATTTTTTTTTAAATACTGACAATGTGCGATATTACTCCTATATTCCTTGAATCGATCTACCAACTTGAATAACTTGATAATGATCTTGGAACTGAAATTTTCCAAATCACTTGATATCTAGCTGTTTATAAAATAAAGCTAATTGAAGCTGATAAAATAAATGCCATTATCCGGACTCGTAGCTCAGAATTTGTTACCTAACATGTCTCACCATTCATGTGTCATTCTTAGAAGAAATTCCATTGTGTTGTATACTGTCATTGCCGTCTGCTTCTCTACGTCAAGATATCAACCGATTATATTCAGAGCGATATCTGTAAGCGTCTGCTGATAGGGCTTTGAAGATCGGGACTATTGAGTCCTTCACAGTAGAATATTGACTTGTTACTCACGTTGCTGTTGGTACTGCACTGGATACTCCTCTTGCGGGGCACGTTGCTGTTGGTACTGCACTGGATACTCCTCTTGCGGGGTGTATTCCTGCACCGGAATGGCGTACTCCCTATACAGCGGCGACTGCTGTAACGCCTGTAACTGCGGGGGTGGCGGGGGAGGGGTGAGCGTCTGTCTTGGCACCCGTCGCCCGCGCAACGCCGACAAGTCGACGAAAGCGATCTGATCAGCCGGAACTGCTATGTAGGAAGGCATGGCCGTGCAGGCCGCGAAGAGCGGCAGGATCAGGAGGACGTACTGTGGACAAATAAATACAAATAAATAACAAAATATTTACACTAATCTGGTAGTCTTAACTGGTGGAAGTTAAGCAAAATTGAAAAAGTAACGGAATAATATATGCACGTTTTTTCTAATTTTGAAAATACTGTAGGTATTCTCATGACGTTCACTAGAGGTTGTACTTATGTAAACAAAAGATGCACAAAGACAAACTTAAATAAAACAAAAACGGAAATAGCATAGGTATCTTCATATAAAAACGTAATTGCTCAATTTAATTAGGATATGAATTTTTAACAGACTATACCTAAATAAGTAGCTGCGTAAGCACTTCCTGCAATAATAATTCATCTTTCTGAATAATTATCAACTGTATCCTTCTTACATGCTCTATTATCGGAATCTAATTTCCTTTTATAAAGAAAATCAGGCACTTTTAATCACACCTATTTTTCGCTCAATCAAACCACTAGGTAAAATTATAATAAGATATATGATTATTCAGCGGACATATTGTACATACACATACCATACGCATAGGCAGTCAAAATTATCGCACACCACATCATATTTTTGTGCTCATTTCTTTACTAACGCGGTGTTAGTTAGTAACATATGTCATATGTCATCTTGTTATCTCATACGCGATAAGTAAGACCATGTTACGTTTACACCGTTGCCTCAGGCCTAGGCCTGACTGATCCTAGGATCAGTAAACCGTTTACTGATCCTAGGCCTGAGGCAACGGTAGTTGGTAGCAAGCTCAATCCAATCTTGTGGTTGTCCTAATCACCGAAGGCATTACTGTGATAAGTATCTGGTTTTCTATGCCGTATTTGCGGTCTAAAATTTACACAGATGTAGTCACTTTTAGATATCAACACGAACTAGATATGTAAGTATAAGTACTGCTACCTAATTCCGTGCAAGGGTGCGTCTCGGTCCCGCATCTAAGCACCAATCAGAAAGAAGTACTGCGTAACCGACTGTTTCGATAGTACACTAATATAAGTCAGTGAAAACATAAAATGTATTATGATATCTCGTCATTTCATCGGAAACTTTCTGCCGCTGAGAGGGACAGGGAAATAACATATAGGTAGTTATGTATACATTATTCTGTCCTTTAACCTCCTAAGACCCACAGGACAAATTTTTGTACATCTTCCACAATCTATTTTGAATTTTTATTGAATAACAAAGAGTTCCAAATTTAAAAACAAAACAACTGCTTCTGGGTCTCGGGAGGAGTTTCCGACAAAAAGGTAGAAGCTTAGGTAGATGTATTTAATAAGCCCTTTAGGCAGCAGGCAATGGCGTGGCGTGGTAAGCAATGGTATTCATTGCAACCGTCTTACGTCGCAATGAGGCACGAGGTATGAAGTCCGGCGTTGCGCAATAGCAAGCAATTGGATCGTGCTTGTGGCCAGTAACGTTGCGTTATGCGCCGGCGTCTGTGACACCAATCATTGATCGCTCATTTGAAAATGGAATGTCGTTGACTGCTAAGTAAGTTAGAGGGTATATTTGATATGTTGTCATGACTGCTGGGGACATCGCCTGAGACTTTCTGTGTGTGATTGACATATGATTTTTATAAACAAAAATGCGTAGAGTTAGACCAAGATAAGTCTGCAACGATTTTGATAGCTCACTTCTATGAAATGACTCAAATGACGACGTATAAATAACACTTGCACTGCGTATGCTATCAAAATCGTTGCAGACTTTTCTTGGTCTAACGCTATCTGCCAATCACAAACTAGAAATAACCAAGGTGTATTTATTCGACATAGGTCTCATAGGTACCTATATAAAAATCAGTGTCGTGTTTGACGCAAAATTATTTAAGTAGGTATAGGTATTAGTTTCATCCTAGGTTTCCTAGGCTAATGGCAGCAGAACCGTAAAATTTTAATTTAAAAATACGTACCTATTAATAATAATATACGGCTATCTATTGTTTGCTTTAACCTCCATGCAATTTTACGTTTTAGGATCTATTGTTGTCTTATATTGAGGTATTCAACAATTAATATATTTTATTTGTACCTAACATAATCTCCATATTGGTTTGCAGTTAATGTCATATAACATATGCCATTAACTACATAGCCTGAAGGCAGAAAAGCTTTGTCTAACTGCAACAGTGTCATTTCTCGTAGGCGCAAGTCCCGCCCACATTGCCCTTTGTGTTTCCCAATAAATCACCTCGAAAGTTGGTTATTATACGCCTACATAAATGACACAATAGAATAAAAACTTTCCCATGTTCTAATGAGAGCCGACTATAGAAAATCACCGTACTGTCAACGACATCGACATACCTACTAATACATATATTCGTGTATCTGTCGCCGGCCGATCGTAAGATCAGGCAGATCGTAATGTTCCTGTGTAATGTTTTGACGATAGTGACATTAAACCAATATATAGGTAGGATAGGTTCGTTAGGTTGCTCTAGATGCCCGAAGGGCAAACTGCTCAGAAATCGCGTAGCGGGGCTCCGTCGATTCAGGGAACGGGTCAAAGATTTTCACGTTTCACGATATGCCTAGGAATTTCACGATATGCCTGATCTTACGATCGGCCGCCGACATATCGATCGCCTTATGACAACGGAATAAGGTTTATATTTCGACTTAAATCGTACATCAGCCAGTTAATCATTTTAAACAAAGGCAATGTCCACTGTTTTACCATAAACGCCCACGTAATGTATGCATTATGCCTATTGAAAGTGTATTATGTACTATAAGTTAGAGAAGGCAAGCACAATCACCGGAACATACCGGCCCTTCTCTCCATGTTCCCTTTGTATACAGATTTAGAACTGAAACAATTTTAAGTAGGTACTTGCTTATTATCACAACTAACTAAGTGATTGCAAGGTAAAGCCAGACAATAGTGGATTAATCTAGTTAGTTATATCTAACGGTGTTTTTAAATCTACAGGACACGTCGCGTAGCCTTTAGCCCTTATACCTACATAAGGGGGCCGCGTGGACTAGCAAAATGTCAAGGGGTAGTCATGAAAAATTGATATTGAAAAAATATTGATCTAACCTAACCTACAGTCGCCATATCGGAGCAGTCAAAATGTTTAAAAATATCTGAACAAAATATAATTTTGCCTAATGTTGAGTCCCTTTGAAAACAACTACGTAACATTACGTGCTAAGTACTGTCATTGGCCGCAATGGTTTCGTATTACCTCAGCAACTTTCAATTCGTACGTCAATAGCAAATAAGTTGTCTGTTTAACCTTATCAGACCGCTCGTAAACGAGTTAAGAATATTTTCAATTGCAAGGCACTCGCATTTTGCTTTCAAACTGTCTCTTTAAAAGCGAAATTACTTTACGTAACGTGTGTCATTCCGATATGTAACTTAGTACGCGTGTGTCGAAGGCTTTCAAAACCAGTATAATTAAGTTCAATCTGCGATTAAACATAGTATTTGTTTGATATATGTAGACAGACATGAAAAAGGATAGATCCCTAGAGTGCCGTTTTAGAAATCCGTTAAGAAACTAAGCATACAGGGTAAAATTAGAAATCGGGAAAAAAAATAATTAAGGGGCTAGTTAATTAAATTTTGAACCCTAGAACCGTTATAATTTCGCTACTTACCTAAATATTAAGCCTGTTCACAGGTCACGTTACGCTGGTTATGTGATCACATGGCCGATTACGGCCGATTTGGCGCCAAAACCTTCCGCAATGTTTGTTGTTACTTTTGAAATTGTAGCATATTTGCTTTTAGAAAGTAGATGTAGATTATATTTCGGGGTCGGGGTAACTAAGCGGCTTGGTTTAAGTAACGTGCGGTAATTTGATTAATTTGATTGGAATGATAACGTAATCGAAACGGCTGTACACAGTTGTTTAGTTCGTTTTTCACGGAAATTTTAAGGTGGGTCGAAAATTGTATATTATATATGTAAAAAATGTACCTATACGAGTGGCTAGGTAAATTATTAATTTCTAAATTAAATATTTTGTGTTTTGGGGCTTTTCCAAAATGAGAAAGGACGATTAGGTAGAGCCCGTAGAGTTTTGCGGGATTATTATTTAATAACACTCATTATTTAAAGATAGGTACTTATTTAAAAATTAACAAAATTAATTTAGCCGAATAACATCTTGAGATAAAAAAATAAACCGCACTGATATAACGCTAATTACGCTCCGCAGGTATGCAAACCTAGAACTTGACCTTAGGTTTTGCAACATATCTACCGGATTAACATAACATAACACATTCACATCGAGATGTAATTTTTAAAGAGTCGTATTTTACTCGGTTACGTAGGTATTTGCAATCTTCGTACCTAAAAGGTATCAAATAAAGCTCAAATTTAATTCTTAGCCGGGTTCTCAAGAAGAGGAAGTTTACATTTCACCAGTAAAAAGAAAATATCTTTTTAATAAGCACTTAAACTCTTAATTCAGTTGGTGCCGTGATCAGGATAGATAGTAACTTTCATACAGTTGAGCGGGTTAAATCGGGGGTTTTATATTAGGATGGTGCTATGGTGTCTTTACTGCAGTATGTTTGTAATAAAATTGAATTGGCCAGATTGTTGAATTGGTCTATTGTGATACTGATATCAGATTTCCACTCCCCGGGAAGCGAAACTGTAAAATATATGTACCAAGTCCGTGCAGATTTCAACCGTGGTGCTTTTCATATAAGGTCTAAAGTAAGCCCTAACTCGCCCTACAAGGAGGTTTTATTAACCGGTTGTAAACCAAGAGCAAGTTTCAGCCTACGCCCTCGGTTCCTGCTCGCCTTCGCTCGTTTCCGACGAGTGAAAGGCCAGAATGCAACCAATATCGAAAATAATATCTTGAGAAAACCAAGGTTGATTGTGGAACCGAATGTTATAAAAAGATATTAAGTACTTGAACGGAATCAAGGCTGGAGTTTTTGCGCCTATTATTGAATTCATTGTGTTTTAATTGGAATAGCTGTGTCTGTGACAGATTGTTTTGAATAAGTTCAATACTATAGTTTGTCCTGATAACCTGGAAGTGATACGTAATTGAATAGAAATCAGTCATTTCATTTATGTTTAATAAATTAGGAACATGAAAATAATAACTAAGACAAATTACCTACCAATGAAATTCAAAAAGTAACAAAAGTGAAAAAAGTGGTAATTTTTTTATTATTCTTCGATAGAGTTGGATAATATACGTAGATGGAAGTTGGTGTTTCACTTTACACACTATCTAGGGATATATACGGACATGCAGTGTAATGTAATCAGGCCATGTGTTTTTGTCCGACCGAAACCGTACGTTAATTACCTAATACCGTACCATAATTCGGCCGAAACATGATTTTTATGCTGAAACCGAAAGCCAAATTTCGGTCGTACACTACCAAAAATACAGTTTCACGGCGCCCGAAAGTTTAGGGAATTTTTTGGTTAAAATCGAACTTTCTGCCGAAACATGATTTTTATGCCGAAATCTGCCGAAACTGAAACTTACCAACCTTTAGAAAGTATATATGTTTCTTTAGAATATAATAGAAAATATGATCACTCAGATTCACTCTGTAGTCAGTCGCTAATTTTAATTACCTACATGGCTGTACCTATAATTAAAGTCGTGGGAAATAATAAAACTAAATGCATCATGAACCCCAGACAATGAGCATCACAACTTTTAATTAAGATTATGAAAACAGTTCTAGTAGACCGAGGGAATTACAAGTGTTTTTGTTGTGTAAAGTGCTAATTCGGGTGGCCTTGCGTTTACGCTCTACTAACGAACTAATTAACTCGCAATACATCATTATAACAATGCAACTTTAATTATTACCTATAGTATCTACCTAGTACCTATATTCACTATATATCTATATAAGTGGTATGTTTAATTTATAATTTTTTTATTTATTTCTCTTCTTAGGTTGGTTTTTTACAATATGGATATAAAAATAAAATACAAAAACACAATTTATAACATTATTATGATTAGAACTATTAATATTTTTTGTGTTTACGATAAAACATTTAATACGAGTTTATAAATCAAAAGGTACAAAAAGTGCAAATGTAAGTTAATGTATGTTAATGTAAAAAATTAAGTAAATGTAGTAAAGTATAAAAACAAGTTCATACCTTTTTTTTTCTGAAAATAGGTACTATAAAATGATACGATTACATCAAGAAATTATTTAGATTAGATTATAGATTTATGTATTTATTTCTGATTGAAAATGTACATTATATTTTACATGTCAAAATAAAATGCATTCACAAAAAGATCGTCGCAACACAATATCTATAATAATATTAATTCACAGAACGACATGAAGCGTTTTGTCTTTTTTAAATTTATATATATTTTTATCATTTCTAATTTTAACTGGGTAATAAAATTTTAGTTAAAAATAATAATTACCTAACAATCAAATTCCATAAAAAAGAATTATCCAAAAATAAAATAATGTCCGTTATTATTATAATATTTAAGTAGGTAATCCAAAACAATAAACAAAATAGGTACCTTACTTAAGTATTACGTGGAAGAAAACCGATTTATTTACGTTAACGACCGACACTGACAAAAAGGTTAGATTACATCACGTACCTAAAAAAAAAACAAACAAACGAAAGTGAAATGTAACTGACCATTGTTTTCCACCGCTACGTTGGCACTACGTCACTTGAGGGCGCGCTCGCCTCGACTGAGCTCGCTTTAGCAGCTGCTACAATTTTTATAGCAACCTTTCGACAAAGCGGTTTCACTTTCTACTTGGGTCCGGTCGAACATGATCCACTTCTTTTCGCCGCCTTTAAAGGTAAACAAAGGCGCCCGTTTCACCCCCGGGTTCTGCTGGCTGAGCCATTGTTCTCGGAGGTGGCGCTTGCCATATGCTAGCCACCATTTGGTCCGGAGGATCCGGTTTGGTTATGAGAAAACACAAGTCTCAATCAAGGTAACCTCAAGACCCTCAAGTCGATGAAACTTTCGCAAAAATCAGGTTATTTAAGGATTCTTCGGCAAATATCAAGATCGAAGTTGCATTTCTTATCAGTTCCCTGTTTCTGTAGGTAAGCATTCACCCGAAAATATCTACTTAAGTAGCTATTCTGTTCAATAAAGCGTTACCCTATCTGCTAATAGTTCCACTACCCCTATTCGTTTCAGTGTATTCCAGTCTCCTAGTTCATATATCACTTTTCTACTCATCTGTGAATGGATCCGTCTTTTAGTCCTTTGCCGGTCCTTAGATTTGTGACACAGAACACTGAACGCACTCGGAGGTCGAAAGACAAGTTTGAGTCGGAAGATTAAGTGTGACTCCGACCTACGACCATGCACGCAGTCTCCGTTGCACTCTAAAGCTGCACTCGGGGCTGTCACTTTTCTGTTTCATATTCGGTTCCTAGGTATTAGGTACTGTATAACTAATTCAAGAGCATGTCAAGAATTCAAGATGCTTCAAGTAGGTAGTTATAGGTACTGTATCAAGACTATTATTTATTTTTGCGCATAATTTATTTACCTTCTTCTCTCTACTACCCTTACTCTGTAGAAGACTTGGAATTGTATCCAAGAGACGTAAAACTGGGGGAGTAGATAAACATTACAATTTCCCTGAAATATCCGTACCGATCACAGATACAATGTTCTTCGAAAAAATCTTGCTGCAAATCATTTATGTTAGGTATCGACACAATTAATGCAAGCTTCGATTACCATCTGTACTTTTAATACTAAAGCTATGAGCCCCACTGAAAGGGGTTGCTTTCTTTTGTAATACCATTCCATTGTCACCATCCGATCTGACACCACATAAGTGGACATTTCAAAGATAAAAGATAAGATAAAAGATAAAAAAAGAGTTTATTCAAGTGAAGCGGTGGTGGCCGAGTGGATATGACGCCCGACTTTCAATCCGGAGGTCGCGGGTTCAAATCCTGGCTCGTACCAATGAGTTTTTCGGAACTTATGTACGAAATATTTGATATTTACCACTAGCTTTTCGGTGAAGTCCCCAATCCGCATTGGGCTAGCGTGGGGACTATAGCCCAAGCCCTCTCGCGCGTGAGAGGAGGCCTGTGCCCAGCAGTGGGACGTATAAATGCTGAATTATTATTATTTTATTATTATTATTCAAGTAGGCATATTAATGAACGTCAAATAAAGGTACACCAGCTCCAACTCTACTAAGATTTAAATCCCCCTCAATTGGAGGAGGGTATCCCAATATGGGACCGGCAACAAACTCGGCGTGACACATCTTTTCAAAACATTATTACATCTCATAATTAACATGCATTTACGAGTAAATAAGAAAAAAGTACCTAGAGCCTTAGTCGACTATCGTCGGTTACTAAACATTTCAGTAACGATGCACGCGACATTGTGCATTGCAAGCGGCTATGTAGAGCATGCTTTATCAATATATATTGTGATATTAGTAATTAATGGCTCGCTTTCGCCATCTTTGCTTCACGCATTACCCGCTGATCTATTCGGGAGATTACAATGAGCAATTTCGTGGAGCACCTACTTTGGCTGATGCGCCATTAAATATTGCAATAAGTTGATGTTATTTTGTTTTATTTATTGGAATTGCGAGGGTTTTTACCCACCTAACTGTATATAGTATCTATGTATATTATAGATACCTACTTATTCTTCAAGTGTGTGTTCTCCACAGTGAACGCAAGTTCTCCATAATATTTTTTTCCTTTAATCTAATATTTGTACCTTTAAACGAGCAATTCTTGTTTATTTATTTATATATATATTTATTTGTATATATATTTCGGGGATCTCGGAAACGGCTCTAACGGTTTCGATGAAATTTACTACATATATGTGACGTTCCACGGCAAAAGGTACCTTATGGCACTTGGCGCTTACGTCGCATAGCGCCGCAATAATAATAGCGCGCGGCGGCGGAGCGGCGTTAATAATAGCGTAAGCGCCAACGGCCATAAGGCTCCTTTACCCGTGGGACGTCACATAAGGGGGTTTTCGTGGGCGAAAAATCGATTTAGCTAGGTCTTATCTCTGGGAAAACGCGCAATTTTGAGTTATTATATGTTTTCCGAGCAAAGCTCGGTCTCCCAGATATTTAATAAGTAAGTACCTATTTATTACCGGTAGCGACGAACGCAACAGTCTATCTATGTCGCACTAATATGGAAGAATTATAGATATAACTACGCTACGCTACGCCATCTTGTCTACGCACCCTGTACTTGTAGCGTCAACTGCATTAGCCTAGCTGCGTTAGCGTAATTGGAACCTAAGACTAATAGAGACGCCAAAAGTGTACTTCGTTAAACTCGTATCTCGCATTGCATCATTTGACTAGCAACCTTTTACTGTGCAGATAGGGCTCCCAAGGTGGCGTAAAGCCGACGATATACTTAGTGCACGCATGACGAATACTAAGTGTCTTTCACAATATTTTCTACTAAGTGTATATAATCACTTCCCTGTTTGTATATATTATGTATTTGTTTTGCTTGCAGACATACAATATTTGAGTAAGATCATGAGATTAAAATAATAGTTTGGTAACTTAACTTACACAGTTGATTGTTTCGATATTTTTTCCCCCGCCGCGTCTGTCTGTATGTACCTACCTATGTATGTTCGCGATAAACTCAAAAACTACTGAACGGATTTTCATGTGGTTTTCACCTTTCAATAGTAGGTATCTAAAATTAAGTATCATGAATACTACTAACATTTCTAAATCGCGGCGTATTACAAATGCATGCCTTGATACCCCATCAATTTTCAGCTCATCAATAAAATTTAGCAATCACACCCATAATCATATCTAGGTTAACGATAATTGAGTATTGTAAATTACAGAAGCAGTGATCAGTCAATAGTAAAGACAATTAATGGACAATATTGTATCTTATATTCATAATATAACAGGTACCTGGCTTAAGGCCGCGCATCGAAAAATAACAGGATCTTAGAAAGCTGTAGGTAGTCTAGGTACTCTGATTACCTAAAAATCATGCATGCCATATACGAATTATACGATTAAATAAATATGAGTTGTTACAAAATAAGTGTTAAAGATTGTCAATCTCCATATAAAATTGTGATGTCCCTACTATACGTCACTTTTATAATTAAACGCAACATCATACACATCCTTTACTAATATTTATCCCTGTCTCTATTGTATAGTTAGGGCGACCGCAACTCGCTTTAATTTTAAGTTAAAACCGCCATGTGTTTGGATTGCGATACGCGCCTTATAAGATGTGCTGGGAAAATATTTGTGCTGCTTTATGATTATGAATGATGTGTAACGTTTAATACTAATACTATACATGGTAAACATAAATCCGTGATTTGCTAAAAAAGGATAGCTGTATCAGGGACACAGCCACAGCATAGTTCTTGAAACATATTGTGCGCCCTATACATATATACGAGTATTGGTGTCCATATTTTTTTAAATATCTCTGCCTATATTTTGGTAGGTGCTGTAGCTGCCTAAAATTAGACCATAACTATCCATAAGTCTACCGCTTATCTAAGGCGGTTGGTAAGATGTGATGATGGTCAGCTATTACGGACTGGTTAATATGAACTGACTTGTATTATGTTATTATATGTATAGTTATTTATATCTAAAATTACAAATTAAAATTAAAATTATAAATTAAAAAAAGACAACGCTTCAAGTCGTTCCTGGCGCAAAGGTGCCCATGATGCTCGCAGCATTGCCACGCTGGATCACCACGGACAGCCTTTGCACGAGGAACGACTCGGAGCGGGAGTTGTATTTATAGTTGAATTTTTTTAAGCTAACCATTTTAGGACTGTGAGAGCTCATATTCTAAACAGCTTAAAAAAATTCAAGTACCTAGGTATGAATAAGAAAAAATTTAATAGATACCTACGTAAACTAGTAGATGCTCCCGATAGTGAATTTGTATGGCACCAATACCGGGTGATGCTAACCCAATGAACTAGTTATAGCCCCAAAACTCAGCTACCTTCTACTAGAAAAACACCGCGCAACCTCTTTGCCAACCGCTTGAGATAAATGGTACAGTCAGTATCAAAAGTAGCGGATCAAACTACGCGTTAAAAGTATCTACCATTCTTCTTTATGTAGAATAATTAGACAATAGAAAATAATTTAGAACGAAAACATCTTCTGGCCAAGGGTAAGTAACAATCGTTTGCGCCGCATTTCTCTATCTATTGCACTAATATGGAAGAGTGATAGAGACACAATAGCGTTTCGTTCACTACGGCGCAAACGATTACTTAGTCATATTGGCTAGGCCCCTGCCTAGCATATAGGTATCTGCGCCCCGCAAGATACATATATCTCTATTTATAAAAGTATTCTATGGTAGGTAGGAGATAAGTATGCACTTTTGGTGCGCGTTTTATCCGCTACTATTGATGCTGACTGTACCTAGATCTAATAGATACTGGCACCATTGTCACGGGGACTGCTTTTGTCTCGCTGTGATAACGTTTCTTGTTATTTAAGATTCTTTCCGTGACGGCGGCACCTAGTCTCTCAATAGCGTAAAATCGCTTGATTTCAGTTACGTCATTTGGATCGGAGTGAAATAATTGATGCATTAAACAGAACAGTTCCAGTTGCTGTTACATTTTCGATTTACTTTTACGTAATTTTCGGCTGTATCCATTTAAGAACAAATTAATATTGCACCGCTTTCGAATGTATTAGGTACCTACTTAACATTATCGCAATAGGTAATATTTACTTGTAAGTTGGCAACGGCTGTGTAAAGTGTGTAATAAGGCGCGTAATAGTAATATTGACAGCAATATTTTAATGTTTTAAACGTACTTATACGGTTTTCAAATCAAAAAGCGATATGTTAACACTGGCTAGGTAACATTCGCACATCGCTGGCTTCCTCCTCAATCGCCATCTCACTTGGTAGTAGGGAAGAATTGTAGAGAGGAGCACAGCTCGGCGTAGGGTAGACTGAGGCAACATGCAGTAGATGTTATGTGTTGTGCGACATCACGATATATCTCCGGTACCAAGAGTTACAATACAACCCAGATATTTGCATTTGCAATATCTATCCATCCTATCCTGTCGCAACTGCTTGCCCCAACCGATGCAGTGTTAACGATTTCTCGACTGCATGCATAGTATAAACTGAACCTTAAGATCGGTATCAACTGTAAGTAAACTTAGGTCACATTATATACTGGTTAAGTATATGTCAACGTATATAACTAGGCTTTGGAAACAGCTCTCTGGACTTGTATTCCCATGCTTGAAGGCGAGTCGAGCTTTCGAGATCCAGTGTAACCTAACCTAACGAAATGTTGTACCTAACAAATCAGCTCGGGTCTCTTTACTATTTTGAACTACTTAAAATAGATACGAGTGGCTGGTCCTAGTGGTCCTGTAACTCCTGTATATCTGGTGTTGCAGTATCATCACGTCCAAGTGATTCCATAACTGTAGGACGGGTCTTATATTACCTATCTACACCTACACTCGTTTTGGGAATGATTGATCGGTGATGATTGGCTATAGAGTGGGGTGGGTTCAGCAAAGCGAAAGCTGTATTTCCACTATTAACATTGCCCTCTCTACCCTTAAGACTTAACTTGTACTTTCTTTAAATTTTAGAGGTACACAATAAACAGTAGGTATATATATTATATGTTATGATTTGAGCTGCCTTTATACTCGCCCGCATTGGAATAACGCTCAGCTACGCCTGGAGAAAGGCGCTTGCTACGATACCTAACTGGAAATTTCAATACCTTAAGTAGGTAGCTAAATAACATAGGATTAACATATTTCCATACTAGGTACTTCCGTTTTTGCTTACCGAACAACTTAAACCCGAACTATTTAACATGTAAAACTACACTACAACTAAGTGCTACTTTCGTTTTCCGCTGCTAATGGTAAATTACAAGTCAACGGTGGTGGACATTTTCCATAATGTCGGGACGTAAATCTGCGATCTGCGTGATAACGCCCCTTTCCCTGCGTGCATACACCGGTTATAATCCGCATGGATACATTATTACGTACTTAAAGTACGATACATGCCATACCTATTCCATAGTTTATTAACCGTCGTGCCTCTACAAACTTTACCGATAATCGCATGCGATTTGCGTTACATTGCGTCATTTGAACGATCGATTGACTTCGTTGCACCTACTTAGCCCGCAATCATCTAAAATTAGATGCTGATTCTTGCAAGGTCTGAAGAAACCTTATACCACGTGTCCCAAAATTTAACGATAAGCTGGCACCAGAAGATGGACCTGCTCATGACTACTCAAGGAAAAAAAAGAAAATAAATATATCTCAATTTATTATGGAATTAAAAAAAAAAAAAAATCGACACCCCTAGTGGTATTTTTAACGACCATGTCTACAATTTTTATATTTTTTTCAATTTTTTTTTATTTTTCCTCGAGTAGTCATGAGCAGGTCCATCTTTTGGTGCCAGCTTATCGTTGAATTTTGGGACACGTTGTATACACAAGGGCTGGAGCCATTCTGCATTTAACATAGTATTCTGTATTTGCCTTTAAAGACTTACGAACTTTAAGTGTTAGTGCGACACAATAGGTACTAATGTGCCCCTTATTAACCTGAACTATACTTATCGCAAAACTACGTACATTTTATAAGTCCTCGTGAAAAGCCGACGGCGGTATCAGACGGATAACGAAACCGAAAGTATGGCGTTTACTTGTTACACCATTCATGGGCTCCATTCAGAAACGAAACTCAATGCCAATACAATACCAATTCAAAGTGGCCCTTACCCACTTAAATATGAAATGATATTTTGAACTTCAGTTCTAGAAAATCCCAACCACCACTACCACGATCCAGCGCTCCCTTCCTGCGCTACGAGTACAGCTGTAGGTACTAACCACAGGCGCGCTCTTTCTTTCTTCCGTGGTACTAACCATAATACGGAATTAAACAATACCTAAATTGTAGGGATTGCTCCCGGTACTGAGCTTGTATGGCGAGAACCAGGAATTCCCGGGAATTCCCGGTTCTCGCCATACAAACTCAGTACCGGGAGCAATCCCTACTAAATTGTAGTTCCGGGTCCGGGCGTGTAAGATAATCTTTCACGAACTCTTCCGGCTGTGGAATGAAGCTGCTGAGGTTTTCTTAACAGATTGCAGTACAGTGGGAAATGTGGAATGAACTATCGAGAAAAAACATGAAAATATACAAAAACGGAATTAGCACTAAATTAATGAAACAGACCATACATGTACTAGCTAATTAATATACATATTATGTAGGTACCTACTTAGAAAACAGTGTGGACACTAACAGGAACGAAGTTGCATTATGATAACTCTTGCGGTTTGAACTTCCTGGCAGGCTTATGCCATAGTCAGCCAGCGGAAGATTGCTTTCACGGTACCGTCCTGCATAGCGCTTTCTACCGATTCGTCTCATTGCGAATTAGGTACAATCAGACTGTCTGATAACGAATCCCGACTTAATATACCTATTGATAGGTAATCTTCTGCCGCGACTGACCGCGTCACGTCATGACCTGTCATTATGACGAGTCTAATAGGCCCCCTGCTCGTAACTTAACCTAAGAAACGCCAACGACCTAACAAGGTGTTACTATCTAGTTTGGCATAACAAAGTGGCATGAACCGGAGTGTTATAATTTAGGAGAGAGCCACTCGGTGAACCGCGTCAACCATTGTTTACGCCGGCGATAGCAAAGCAGTGGCACACACAAACAAAACTTTGTAGACAAGCTTTGTAGGCTTATTTTCGCTTCTACAATTTCTAGATCTATGAGACAAGGGGCTCAATTATCTTAAAACGGACAAGCTAATTCGATTGTGCTCTACGGGCTATCTGAAACTTATCTACAGTCAAAATGGGACTTGCTAAGTTGGTAGTACCTAATGTGCCTATACATGTCGTGGCAAATAGCAAAGACATATGTAACTCCGTACTATCTATTCTCTTTGCATATAGTGATAACTGTTACCGAAATACACTTGATACACCATCACATAGCTGTAAAACTGTAGCTGTTACCGATATACACTTGATATACCATCACATAGCTGTAAAACTGTAGCCGTTACCGAAATACACTTGATATACCATCACATATATTCGTCTTTTTTTAGCATTAGTGAAAGACTATGCAATCTTGACGCGTCTTTTTATTGAAAAACACTTGAAAAATAAGTCACGGCAAATATGTGACAATTATGAATCATATACGATTATTTACATTATGTTGCTTTCATAAGTTACTGATTTTTAAAAAGCGTTTTTCAATTAAAAGACACGTCAAGATCGCGTAGTCTTTTTCTAATGCTAAAAAAACGAACTATAGCTGTAAAACTGTAGCCTTTTTCCAGTGATAGAAACTTACATCACTAATATATGTATAAATATAACTAAATCTGGAGAGATTTTGCTAGTTGGGATATGATTGCAGGCGACTGTACCATGACTGTACTATATTTAACTAGGACCGTGAGCCTAAGGAGGCTAATGGTAGGTACATTATGTTTATAAATAAAATACGATATTTCAATAACTGTTTATTTCTGAAACAAACAAATAATAATCAGTTAATCACTACACTTCTATGTAGTTATTCACGAAATATCTGAAACGAATAATATAAAACAAACAACGATATTTCGACCTAATTGTTAGCCATATAAAGTTTAATTTATAACCGATATGCCTAATGTTAAGGGTAAACATAACAAGAAAATTTGCAAAATATAATTTCTACTGTAGGCTATGGCAAACAAAAGTTAAGTACTAAACTAAAGTATAGCTACTGGTTATTATGAATCCTACTATGGATTCTAATAGGGCGCAAATTCACACTTCGCGAAACGCCTCTTCTCAAAATTACGTATTATGTCTGGATTGTCCTAGTACTTTTTCGTACCACTTCGTAATATTTACGTATTAGATCTCTTTCGTTCAAAAATGTCCCGTCTCCTAAAATAACATTTTACAAAAAAGGCGTTTGCGAGTAGGTGATTAATTTTGCGGCATCACTATTTCTACGCTCGTAATAAGAAGCGAAACACTATTCGACTAGAAGTAGAACAACGTAACAAATGCCTTTACTTTCTTTCTAGATCTTTTGTAACATTTTCATACCTAGAGTGTCATTCTATGGAATCTATGGAACTTGCTAACTATGTAAACAAAAGTCACTAGTAAATTCATATTTTTTGACAGTTACATGGAATGACACTTTAAACATATAGGTTTCAAAATTCTATTTTAGACATGGTTGAATGTGACGCATCTTGAAGAAATAGACGACATAAACTTACAATAACCTCGGAAATCCCCGTGTACTTTAATTAGCTATTACTACTTAACGGCAATAGTGACATTATAAGGTCAATGCGGAGCATACCGGCATCATAGATAAAAAAATACATAGAGCGCTCACTCCATACATCAATTTTAGTACCAAAAAGACTGCATCTAGTATCGAGTAGCGGAACTATCTGTACTGCTACGTCTATTGTGAAGTAGCAGTACTGATAGTTCCGCTACTCGATGCTAGATGTAGACACTGAAATTAATAGTCTGATGTATGGAGTGAGCACTCTTGTCTTACTATATTTCTCTATGCCGGCATATAAAATCGATTGCTGGGAAGACCGTTATAGGACGAGTACTCTCGTATAGTTTGTATCAGGGATGTTGTGGATGCAGATTTTTTGACATCCGCGGATGCGGATGCGGATGCGGATATTTAAAGGCTCACATCCGCGGATGCGGATGCGGATGTCAAGATTAGGTACTTAGAAAACGTCAAATATTACATTTTTAGTATTTTTTTATTTAAAAAAAACGAAACGTTTAGTATTTGAGTAAGAATATCGGTGCGTTATATTTAATAAACAGTAACTTGGCCGACTTTTCTGGATCTAGACGATTTCGTTATAGGTAATGACGAAATTACCTAGCACTTACGCCGCCGCTAAGACGTTCCTGTACCGACTTGTTCGACATCCGCATCCGCATAAGCTCCGCATCGATTTTATGCGGATGCGGATGCAGATGCGGATGTTGAAAATAATGCGGAAGTTCCGCGGTTGCGGATGCGGATGCGGATGTTCGCAACATCCCTGGTTTGTATACGTACGTCGCTCAGACACAGATACGAAACGTTTCACTTTTGATCTACCGACCTTAAGTATGTGTACATGTAGAATCACAAGCTACGAAATAGCTTGTAGACAATGTTCTCCACATTGACATTAGTGACACTAATATTTGCTTTATCCCTTAAATACATTTTATTTTAAAACGGCATTACTTCAAAAATACAAATGCGAGGAAATATCGGTTTCGGCGTGTAGCACCTTTGTAGTTTATGTAGTACACAGTAGAACGTACTATAGATATCAAAACATTACAGGACTTACGAAGTTAACAAGCTTCTTCTGAAGAATAATAATTCTAATTTCACAAGTCGTAAACCTACTTGAAAACCGTATAAAAATTACAAATCTGTGAGAAAGGTGTTTAATAAATAATACAATGATGGGTTAAAATGCGGAGTAATACAATTTACTTAAGCTAAAGACCCTATGAAGCGCATGTTACAGTCTAATGCCGGCTGCACACTCTCGGCCGAGACCTCTCGCCGAGAGTCTCGGGGGAGAAGTCCTCGACGAGAGCACACCATGTACACTCTCGTTGCCTCATTTGAACAGCGGATATCGGCTACGATGGACCTAGAAACTGCTGCTGCCGTTGCTCTTTGGGCTGTTAGCCACTACAATTAATTACTAAATGAACGAGAATGTACATGCTTGATCTCGTTTGCCTCGAGAGAGCGAACGAGACCCTTTGACTCGGCCGCAAAAAACCGACACGCGACCGAGACGCACCGAGGCGAGACCCGAGCAGGCGAGACAAGGCGAGAGCATCATGTACACTCTCGTTCTCGGTCTGTCTCGGGGTGTCTCGCCGAGAGTGTAGAGCCGGCATAAGAAGGTTATAATGTGTTCTATAATGACATATGCAACAGAACGACACAATTGAAATGAAACGATGAGTTCCCGTTTTGCCGGGTTCTTGTTTTGCCGGATTCCTGGCGGCCTAGCCAAGGTGACAATCGCTTGCGCTTCGCCATCGAATCGCTGTTTCTCTCTATCACTCTTCCTAATTAGTGTGTCAGCATAGACTAGGAATCCTCTAGACGGAGTTTAGAGCAATTATTTCATGAAACCGATGCTGCCAGAAATACTGGGGTGCGGGGGACGAGGTGAGCGAGTCCCGTGCCGTGATTGGTCCGTTCAAAGACACGGACGTCACACAAAGACACTTTGACTCGAAGATGGAGTAAAACTACCGTATATTTGTGGCAGAGGGGGTAGCGCTACTATGCTCAGTCTAGAGGATGTCTTGTCTGTGTGTGTCAGTGACAGTTGCGTTTCGTTCGCTACGTAGCGTTAGCGCAGTGCAGTTGTTCGGAACTGTCAAATTTTTGTTCTAACTGACAGGTCGATACCCTCCGGCGGACTGTTAATCAGTGGGCCCCTTTAGAGATTGGCGTGTTGTCTACGGGGCCTGCTTCGCCATATTTACTTTAGTACGGCACAATCCGTCTTAACGAGAATCCGGCGAAACGAGAATCCGACGAAACGAGAATCTGGCAAAACGAGAATCTGGCGAAACAAGAATCCGGCAAATCGGGAACTAATCAATGAAATTTGGTGAGATTCTGGGATTACTTAGGAAAAAGCGGTGATTTTTCCTCGAAACTGTCACGTGTTAACTGAACTTGGGAGGACTTTTATGTTTAAGACATATTTGATGCTGACTGTACAACATGTTAGTAAAAACAGTACCAAACATTAAATGTGATAAGTTTCATTTTTATAATAATATATATTTTTATAATTTAGAGGTAGATTGGAAGGATTTTTTTACACATTATTTACTATTTAATAAGATATTAATTATAACAACCAAAGATACCTATCCCAAATTAGTGTGTTGCCCTGCAATATTACTCTGTTACCGTTAACAATGATATCTTTGTATGTACTTGTACGTATAAGTACACATATACTAATATACACTACATTATTAAACAGTTAGTTGCAAAATATCTACACCGCTGACGAACTCAATATCTTAACTATTGCACTACACGCAGATACGTATACGATACAAATACGTATGTACAAAGCAAAACATACTCAACTGATACCAAATAGACCTTACGATATTAAAATAAGGTCCACATTTGGACGACAAAATATATCTTTGATAAATAGGCCGCAAAAGGTTTTACAGGCCTTAATTTATTATCAATTAATTTTACAATAAGTACTTTGAATGACTGATACGTACTGTTATAAATTTGTTATAAAAAAAGGGAGTAAACCATTCGTCCTTTACTAGCAAGTATGTAAGTGCGAGAGGGACGAACGGACATCGAACACAAAAGTTAATCTTAAACTACAACTACAATACATATTCGTTTATATATATTTGTAGGATCACAGAAACCAATCTACAGGTAAAACAACAGAAATAATCATTTGACACGATTACATATACATTCATGTTTGCTTTACTCTATGACTGTACCATAGACAATAAGAAACGCTGCTGTCATAGGCCCGCCACATAGCACGAAAATATACCTAAAGCAAAGACGCGTTTCGTGACGGAAAAATTGATAATAATTTCATAAATTATTTTTGTTGATTCTTTTAAATCTATTATTTTTCTCTTAAATTACATATATTACTCTTAATTCCCTCGCGCCCGTGGCGGGCCATAACTCAGTAAGATTTTAAAACTAACTCTAATTCAATGCACTTACAGATTATTGTCTTGATTGATTGATTTGATTTCTGAAGGAAAAACTTGAAAACCTAGACAATTTAATATTTTAGATGTTCACAAAATACTTAATTCTTGTTAGAACAGAGGACGAAAAAAACAAAATATGACACCAGAGTAATTGACATGCAAAAGTGAACTTTATACATAAGTGCAATTAAAAGCTGAATACCGATATAAAGAGCTCAAAAAGATCTAAAGCTCTAACACTCTTAGCGCCACTTGCACCGTTCCACTAACTCAGGGTTAACCGGTTAAACCTGGAGTTACCAGTACAATTTGACACTAGGTTAACGGTTTAACCTGTCAGCTCCCAAGGGCTCGAATTTGCGTCAGAACGCTTATGGGTGACGTCATATCGTGGGAAATGAGGGGTTAATCGCCAAACCCCGGGTTAGTGGGATGGTGCAAGTGGCCATTAGAGTCAATGGATTCGAGTTTATTTCTTCTATATATACATGTAACCTTTTCAGGCAAAAAGTATCTTGCATTGTATTGTATTGTGGCACGGGCAGGTTTCCGCAACTCTATGTGTAAGGCCTGAGTGGACGCTCGGAGCGGAGCGTTCGGCGGGGCGTGCAGCGTGGCGTCGGGCTCACGCGTGATGTGAGCAGCGTGCACTAAGGCCGCTCCTATACGCTTGCATTTGTTTAACATGCACGCCGCACGCCCCGCCCCGCTGCACGCCCAACTCGAGCGTCCACTCAGGCCTTACACTATGACTGGCGCTCATTTTGCGTGTAAGAAAAAGTATCTTATTTCCGGTAAATTTCTCTTATTTAGCTAATAGGGTGGATCAACTATTTCTTGTTGTTATTCTGTCCGGTCAGCCAAGAGACAACAGTAGCATAGTTTGTTAGAAGATATTGTACACCACCTTCTTCTGACACGCTTGGTAGACGACCCTCAATGGAAATGGTTTATAAGTATCACAAAAAAGCGTATTTGGTGAATTTAAATGCCTAAAAATCAGGTTTTAAAGAGTGACCCAGGAGAACGTAACCATGGCAATGAGTGACAAGAAAAAGTTGATTCACCCAATAGCTTTAGCTGTCGACAGCCAACAATGTAACCATATGCCTGAAAATGTAACATATATGCCTAATTCAAATAATTATAAATGTATGTACACTTAAGAACTTTATCGTACTAAAATGTGACATTATTTATGAAAACGCTATTATTAACGATGCTCCGATATAAATACAACGCCGCGCGACGCCGTGCGGCGTAAGCGCCATCGACAATAAGGTCCCTTTTCATAGATAATGCCCCAAATGTAAACATATTTATGACAATAACGAGCTTACAACTCATGCAATCTGCCCAACGATTCTAAATTACCATGATGTGAATCGATCCTATTTATATTAGCTTTAAGTTCATCTAGGGGCGTCATGTGTAAGTCGGGCGTGTGAGGTACATCGCTGTCGGCCTCGTGCCGTCGCTCGGCCTCGATGAGGTCGTGGGAGCCGTTCTGTTTCGGCCTCGAGAGGTCCACGTTGGTCATGGAGACCGGAGTGTGCGAGGCTTCTATGCCGGAGCCTAGGGATTTCGAGGTGGCAAGGTTAGATGCTGGAATTAAGAAAGTTTTATATTATTTGTGAATAATTTGAAACCTAATAAATCAAGCCAATTCCTAATAACCATACCTCGCAACCGAGCTAGCAAATCTGTAGCAGTTGTACGTCAGGGTTATCACTACTACGCATAAACTAAAGTACAAAAAATATATTTTCTTTGTTTTCAAACACACCAATATTATCAAGCAATAAAAATTCCATGTTAATATTTGAAATAAATGCGAAAAAAAAACGTGATTTTATAAACAAAATAACAGATACATTGAGACGCATCTAATATTGACATTGACCTGTTAATTTATATTATTTGACAGTAAATTGAACCGGGTTATATCGGAAGAGGGTCAACAAGGTTCTCGATCAATTTTATTAATCATACATACAATAAAGTTAAAGCAAAATGTTTCATCATAATCGCCAACCCTGACACAAAACTGTCATATGCTACGGTTTTGCTAGTTGCGGGGTATGCTAATAACCCATTAGCGCCTAAGCCCACTTTTGGGAACCCACCATTTTTTTTAATGCTGTTAGGTAGAGTTACAGTAGAAAATCGAATCAAACGCCGTAACCCAGGTGTACCCAAGTGGGTACCTACAATTTACAATGGGCGCTAATGGGCTAATTCACATAATAGTAGAATATCTGGGAGGCCGAGCTTTGCTCGGTAAACATATAAAAACTCAAAAATACGCGTTTTCCCGGAGATAAGACCTAGATAGATCGATTTATCGCCTCCGAAAACCTCCATATGGCAAATTTAATCGAAATCGTTAGAGCCGTTTCCGAGGTGCCCGAATTATGTATATAATAAATAACAAGAATTGCTAGTTTAAAGGTATTGGATAGTTAGAAATTTATATTTAACTACATATTTATCACAATTAACTGTGTTTTTAACTTGAATTATTGTTTGTTGACAATATTCTAGTCCGAGTCCAAACCTCGGTTTGTGAGCTGTATGCGGCTCTTTCGGCCTCAATTTAAGCTCTTCAACACACTCAACAAACCAAATTAGAGTACCCAGTCAAATTAATTTTTGTGGCTTAAGTTTCTAAATCAGGTAATTTATATTATGGTTTGCTATTCTCTTAAAAAGTTTGCCGAGACCTATTCTAGTCTTAGAGCATTTAGTAACTGGAGATGTCATGGCTGTCATTTTCTGTACGAAACAGTCTGCCGATTTTTGCGGGGGAGGGGACGTCAAATTTATTGCTATTTCTACATGATTTGTACGTAACGTACAAATAGCCATGTCAGTCCATACAAAAGTTTGCACAATTGTGCAGGTTTTTCGGCAGAGGGGTAAGCTCTTAAAGGCGACTCCAGTTATTAAATGCTCTAAGATTCTAGTTCTATATAGTATGAGACGTATCAGCCAACTTAATCAGCTGAACGTCATTGAGCGAGAAGTACTAAGTACTTTAGTGCTATAACTTATTCTATAGATATAGTATTTACTATTTACCTTGTGTGTTGTTGTTATCTGCAGTGTAGTCTTCCTTGTGGTCACGAGGTAAAGACGAGCTGCGGTTTTCTACCATCCCGAGCACCCTGTATACATACAAACATTGTTTATACACTTTTTTATTCTATGCCAATGAGGATAATGGCGCAAAACTTAACACAGATGGCGCTGCAATGTTGAAAAACAAAACATGTCATTAGATGTCTCAAATCCAAAGAAACTTAAATCATAGACTCACAATCTACTAGAGATTTCTGTCACTTTTGGTTCCAGTTGCAACCAGTATAATCTGTTGGTTTTAACCTCATTTATTCTACATATGTTTTAAAAACAGACTTGACAAACACTTAAAACAACAAAAAAATGAACATTAATCGTTAAAAAAAACAAGTGCAGTGACACGCATCAGCTTTCAGCTGCTAGTGTATTAAACAATATATATATATATACTATATAATATAATATAGGTGCCATATTAGATACATTTCTAAATGCTTCAGCTGTTTATGGCATTCATAAGGGTGTAAATACTATTAACAAATACATACCTACTTGGGAACAATCTGCAAGAAATGGCAAAAGAATAAAGGCATCTTTTCCCATTTACTATCTGAACCCCAGCATATTAACAGCTAATATAATGATGGTATAATGATACCAAACTGACCAGTGACAATTTGTTATCTCGTTAAGCAATTTACTAATCGTTAGTCAACTATATCGATGATGGTACGCAGAACCAATTATTCGCTAGTTTTCTACCTGCGTGCGACCGCTTTGTTTTTCATTTGAAAGCTGTGACTCATAAGTCTCATAACGAATGGTTCTAAAAATAGGATACCCCGCGAATTTAAATTGTAATATTTGGACGTGGTTTAGCGAAAAAAAAACACAATCCTCAAAAATTTGTATTTTTGCCATAAAGTTCAAGTTTTATTGACAGACTTTGTTCCTTAAAACAAGGTTAATATTTGTAGAAGATCGGACCATTCTAAAAGTTCAATTTCATATGATTTATTTTAAATGTTTCCATTTCATGTCTAAAACCTTACTTTTACAAACTACTAAATGAAAAAAATACCACAAAAAGAGAGTCAAAGTTTCTACAACAGTGGTGTCAGAGACTGAGTACTTCAGACTCTCAGACACGTTTGCTCACCGCTCACCAAGAGGACCTGAGTAACTGTCACGAATGGAGACAGTACACTGCCTAGACACTGACAGTGACACTGCCCCAGAAACGCAGTTCAAACACACCCCGCTAGTACATGTCCAGGGACAGACTAGTGCCCAAACGTCTAAGGACAACTAACTGTCCAAAGACATATCAAAGAGCGGCAGGGGTAGCTGCTAGCTTCACTACCTGCCTGTGTAGGAACGGACTCTCCGTCTGATCTTTCGACATTAACTATTTAAGCGAAGCGACGCAAAAACATTGAAAGCGCGATGTGGAACATTGCCTATAATTAACTTGAAATCGATGATTTGGATTCAATTTTGTAGGGTACATAATCATATAATTTTTTTAAATGATTGTAGTATGCAATAAAATTTAATTTACACAATAAAAAAACATGTTTTTTCTGGCTTATGAAATAGCTATATGCGGAATTATGTTGGTGTGACGGTGAAAGCAACATAAGCAAGTGGTGTGCTGGCGACAGTGTCACCATCTTTGTTAGTTAATAGTTAGTTAATATTCGGAACCTTACTGAGCGATCGATAATGCTTAATGGTGGTGCACAACAAAATCGTATTTTATCAGTTGTTGATAAGAATGATCTGTATTGTTAGAGCAAGAACAGCTTAGCGGGAGCTTAGGCCCCTTGTTTTTTCATTACCGCATTATATTTCAGGTTTTCCCGTTTGTGATTTTGTATATAATAACATTAATAACCTAATATCTGGGAGACCGAGCTTTGCTCGGAAAACATATAAAAACTCAAAAATGAGCGCTTTCCCAGAGATAAGACCTAGATAGATCGATTTTTCACCCCAGAAAACCCCCATATACCAAATTTCATCGAAATCGTTAGAGCCGTTTCCGAGATCACCGAAATATATATATATATATATATATATATATATATAATAAATATATAAATATGCAAGAATTGCTCGTTTAAAGGTATTAGATAATAGTTAATATGCAGTAGTTGTATAAATTACCGTTCAACTGTAGAGAATTAAACAGGTGGTTTGCTACCTCCTTTAATATTTTATTTGCTTCAAGAAGGTTCAAGGTTTTGATCACAAGTGGACTTTTTGTGAAATATTTAAAGAAAACTTGGTTCTACTCTACGTCTACGTCATAATAGCTGCTAATAGTTATGTTATAGTGATATTGCATTGGACTGGACCTTATCATTGTGTGTATCTACCGGCCGCCCAATGGTGATGTACCTTTATATCTTACACAGTTAGACGAATTATTAAACCTAGAAAGTATACAGAATAACAATGTTGTACTAGTAGGAGACATTAATATTGATCTCTTAACTAAATGTTCTAACACCCGAAGTCTCCTGAATACAATTAAACAGCATAATTTTAGACAGCTTGTAACCGTACCTACTAGAATAACTGCATCATCAGAAACTTGTATCGACCATGCATATACAAACATACACAAGAGCATGATTTGTGATGTATATTGTAAAGAAATGTACCTGTCTGATCACTTAAGTGTAAATATCATTATAAATATTAATCATTCTGTTTCTCCGATTAAGTACATAACTAAACAAACATTTTCAAGTCAAAACAAATACAATTTCATTCAGAGCCTCGAGTTATATGACTGGGATTGCGTTTTATTAAAAAATCAATGCCCCAATAAAATAACTACATCAGTAATTAATATTCTTAAACACTATTATGATATTCACTTTCCTAAGCGAAAACAACCTATTAAAAAGATTGTAAACACATGGGTGAATGACCTCTTACGTAAACTACGCCATAAATTGCGTGCAACCAAAGTTAAGTTATCTAAACAACCTAATGACATCGAGTTACATTCGAGCCTATTAAAATTGGAAACAGCGTATTGGGCTACATTACGTAATGACCGTGTAGAATTTATAAATAGCAAAATAGTGTGTAGCGCAGGTGGTAATGTCTGTCGGGCTATGTGGAGCGTCATCTCGTCAGAGACATGCCGGCGCAGTAGCAGCAGGAGCGGACCCCTGGACGTGCTCGTGAGCCGTGCGCCGGGCGACTGCGAGGCTGCGCGCGCCGCGGCCGCCGCCGCCCAGCTTAACCACTACTACACTCACACGAACAATGACTCGCGCCCGTGCATAGATGATGCACTCGCATATCTCGACAGATATCTGCCACAGGTACCATCTGCTTTCGTATTTAAACCATTCACTCTTGAGGAAATGGTGAAAACATGTAAGGTCGTTAAACGTAAACAATCTAAGGACATCCATGATATGACGACCTATGTCATTGATCTTCTCCCGCCGAATGTCATATCCTTACTGCTTTTTATATTTAATAAATGTGTTAACGCGGGGATGTACCCCGACACGTTAAAGTTAGTTAAAGTTCAGCCTATCTATAAGGGAAAGGGTGAAATGCATATACCTAAATTCTATAGGCCGATATCCCTTATACCTACAATATCCAAGGTCTTTGAGCGCCTATTAAGTACGCGGATGATGCATCATATTATATCAAATAATCTTTTGAATAGCCAGCAGTATGCCTACCAGACAGGTCGTTCGACGACTGATGCGGCGCGCGATGTGGTCGCGCGAGTGATGGTGCATCTCGAGGGCGGGCGGCAGGTCGCAGCGATATTCTGCGACCTTTCGCGCGCCTTTGAGATGATCGACCACTCATTGCTCCTCTCGAAATTGGCACGCTACGGCTTCGAGGGCAACTTTCTCAACACGATTGCCTCTTTTCTCAGCAATCGACAGCAAAGCACCGTTGTTCTTGGCGTGAAGTCAAACCTCGAACCCGTAGGGGCTTGTGCGGTACCGCAAGGATCGATGATGGGCAATAACCTTTTTTTGATACTAGTTAACGATATTATGACGGCGTGCCCTGAGCCTGAATATATTATGTTCGCAGATGACACGTGCATAATAGTTAACGCAGATAATTTTGACAACCTAAAAATAAAAACGAATAAAGTAATTAATAACATTGCCAAGTGGTTCTCGTCAAACGGCATGCTACTTAATATTGATAAAACAAATATTATGCATTTTCAACTTCGTAAAACTGGTATATGTCCACTAGATATAGTCGTAAACAATGTAAAACTCCCCCAGGTTGAGCAAGCAAAATATCTGGGTTTTACTATAGACTCGGGACTAACCTGGACCCCCCATATAGATGTGGTCTCTGACAGGCTAGCGTCAGCGTGCTTCGCCCTTGGCAGACTCGCGCCATCCCTAACGCCTCAAAACCTCAGAATAGCATACTATGGGTACTTCCACTCAATTTTAACTCAAGGTGTAGAACTATGGGCTACTGCAGCTGAATGTGATAGACTATTTAGATTACAAAAACGTGCCCTAAGGATAATCTCAAAGAAACCCTATGATTATCCAGCTAAGTCATTATTCATAGAACACAAAATACTTACGCTACCATGTGTTTACATACTAACAGCCTGCAAATATGTAAGGTCTAATCTGGGGCTATATACAACTCGTGGGCAGAACCACGGCCGCAACACGCGCGGCGAGCACCTTCTGCTAGTCCCGTGCTGCCGACTGGCCAAGGTGCGGAAATCACTCGGTGTCATGGGTGTAAAAATTTATAACACACTTCCGAAAGAGGTCATTAACTCAGCTAGTGAGGCAATATTTGTAAGTAGACTTAAGAAAATGTTAATTGGTTTGGCTTGTTACACTATAAGTGAATTTATGTTGAGAACTGCCGATGTCCAAAAATGATATTATTTAATCTAGTGAAAAATTGATAATTATGTATATAGCTTTGTGACGTGTAAAATTATTTATGATTTTATAAATAAATATCTCAATCTCTCAATCTCAATCTCATAGTAATTAGTGATACCTAACTGACCAGTTGCAATTTATACACCTTTACGGCTACCAAGAGCTTGACACTGACTTATTCGCTAGCGTGTGCATAACTTATTTTCTATGCATCTCGCTCATACTGGCATATTAGTGTGAATGCTAGTGATAACCCTACTTATATATCGTTCAGCAATATACTAATTTCATTGTTAGTCAACTGTGTGGACGGTGGAACACAGAACCATCCATCTGCTAGTTTAAAATAGGTTACCTTTACAGTGACATTATTCTAACATCACATATTTGACAGTTACAAATTGACCCTTATATATATGACTTTAAGGGTATCAGTTAAACGGTAGATCTTAGCATCATATCTATAAGGGTGAATTCATAACTGTCAAATATGTGATCTTAGAAAAGAAACACTGTAGAATTTAACCCGTTAATATTTGGACGCGGTAGAGTGATAAAGATCTATCCTCAAAATCCTTTTTTTATACCAGAAATCAAGTTAGTTGTTTATTAATAGATTTAGTGGGAATTGTGGGATATCGCTTTTTACACAAAATAAAGTTAATTTTTGTATAAGAACAGACCTTTTTTAATTTTATAAAATGTATTTCAATTAAATGAGAAAAAAAACTTACTTTTGCAAACTCAAAACGGGAAAATACGATAAAAAGAGAGTCAAATTTTCTACAACAGTGGTGTCGAAGACCGTGTACTTTAGTCTCTTGGACACGTGAGCCCACCGCTCACCAAGCGGGTTGAGTAAACCGTCACTTAGGACCCTATAGGCTTTCTTGCACGATGTTGTACTACCCCCCCTCGTACTGTACTGCAATCCTCGCACACATCGGTACAGAAAACAAACACGGTCCATCCGCTTGGTCCAAACACACCCCCACTAGTCCATGTCAGAGGAAAGACTAGCTTTCCAAATACATGTCAAAGAGCGGCGGGAGTAGCTAGCTTCACTACTTGCTTGCGTAGGAACGGACTCCCCGACTAATCTTTCGCTAGAACGTATATAAGCGACGCGATGCAAAAACTTTGAAAGCGTGATGTAGAACATTGCCTAAAATAAACATGACAACAATGATTTGGACTCAATTTTGTAGTATTAATAATCATATAACATTATTTGAATGATTGTAGTCCGTAATAAAGTTTAATTTTCATAGTAAAAAACATGTTTTTTGCTCGGGAACGAAATAGTTTCATACAAAATTACGATGGTGTGACAGAGAAAGCAAGATAAGCAAGCGATGCACTGGCAACAGTGTCACCATCTTTGGGTTGATATTCGAAACCTTAATGAACAGTCGATAATGCATAATGGTTGTGCACGGAACAAGGGTTATTGTTCAGTTATTGATAAGGACGATTATTATTTTCATTGTTGAAGCAAGAAAAAATTAGTGGGAGCTTATTAATTATAATTAGGCCCGTTGTCTCCGCATTACCGCATCGTGTTTTTTTTTATTTACTCGTTTGTATAGTATAGCCGGTCAAATTAGTCAGTGGCGTGCCTAGGGTTTTTGAGTAAGGCAAGCCGAAAGATATGTTTTCGTAATAATCCAATCTCACTCTTTGGACTCAAAAGAATGTGCTAGCTGCTAGTGTAAGTATCACGGCGAGCTATCATAGCGCACAGGGCATATACTACTACTAGACGAGGATAGACTTTTACAAACATATCAATATGCCGCGAACACCGTAGTTTGCTAATTGCATGCATCATTCTCTGTCACTCTAATTACACCTTAGTTAGAATAAACCAACAATCTCTTGTGTTTTGTAAACGATCGTACAGAATTTACACAAGTCGGGTGGTTAGTATTGGCGCGGCAATGATATCCCGTTTTTCTACAATGTTTAACGATTTTACCTTGTTTTAAATTGCCTTCATCCATTGTTAATGTAGTCACTTTCACAAGTTTAACAAACAAATTAGACACTTAAAAACGCGTAACTAAACAAGACCACATTCACTTTAATACGAATTAAACTTTCGACTAAATCCAAATAATAATACACTTGAAGTTGATTAGTAAACGTGCGCTCGTACGAACTTATGCAGCTAACTTCATACCAAAAGCCAGGCTTAAATCGTCGTATAAAATTGCTATATATACCTACAAATAGTTATATTCGTTTTATGGCAGTTTCTAGGGTAGAGCGGGACGAACAAGCAAGCCCGGTTGCAAGCCGGCGAGTGCAAGCAGGATAGCGAACATAGCAGTGGCGCCACGGCCAAAATTTGCAACACGCCCTGTCCGCGGCCCGCGCGGTGAGGCTTCATTTGGCGCGCGGTTTTAAAGAAAATTATGTTGGTCTTATCACTACGTAATGTCGGTAAGGCAACTAAGGCAAGCCCGGCTTTTGGGCTTGTATGGAAGTACCGCCACTGAAATTAGTTTGTCAGTAGAAAAAGACGAGAAATTTAATTTTTCTATGGGACGACAACCATTCGCGCCTCATTTTTTAAATTTGCCGGTCTTTTCTGCTGACGGAAATGACTTGACAGAGTATATGTCATATCCTATTATAGTGTGGCAGTTGTATAACATAGCTCATCTAAGTTCATGTGTAACAAAGTACCTACATATTGAATTTAACAGGTAGTTTTGTACCTCCCTAACAGAAACAGTGTTTTGTTTACTCAACAAGTTTACAAGGAGGCTCAAGGATTTTTGGAAATTATAATTTAAAATATGTGTCTACAATACTGAATTAATACTAACTTGTTTTAGTCCTAGGAAGCGTGAAAATAAAAATGTATTTGACTATCAGCAAGATAATATTAATTAATAAATAATAATACGGTTTTTCTACAGGAGAATCATTTTTGTCAGTGATCTGTTTTGATTCTGTAGGTATATTGTTAATGCGCTTACCATTTGTACATACGTACAGTCACCTGCAATAATATGTTAGTCTTCGAAGGCCGCAAAAATATCTGACACGCTCTTATGGCTCTACAAATAAGATCGTGTCAGATATTTTTGCGGTCTCCGAAGAGTAACATATTATTGCAGGTGACTGTACATATCAAGTTTTTTAGGGTTCCGTACCCAAAGGGTAAAAACGGGACCCTATTACTAAGGCTCCGCTGTCCGTCCGTCCGTCCGTCTGTCACCAGGCTGTATCTCACGAACCGTGATAGCTAGACAGTTGAAATTTTCACAGATGATGTATTTCTGTTGCCGCTATAACAACAAATACTAAAAACCGGCCAAGTGCGAGTCGGACTCGCGCACCATCAACAAAAAACAAGCAAAAAAACGGTCACCCATCCAAGTACTGACCCCGCCCGACGTTGCTTAACTTCGGTCAAAAATCACGTTTGTTGTATGGGAGCCCCACTTAAATCTTTATTTTATTCTGTTTTTAGTATTTGTTGTTATAGCGGCAACAGAAATACATCATCTGTGAAAATTTCAACTGTCTAGCTATCACGGTTCGTGAGATACAGCCTGGTGACAGACGGACGGACGGACGGACGGACAGCGGAGTCTTAGTAATAGGGTCCCGTTTTTACCCTTTGGGTACGGAACCCTAAAAACAGAATAAAATAAAGATTTAAGTGGGGCTCCCATACAACAAACGTGATTCTTGACCGAAGTTAAGCAACGTCGGGCGGGGTCAGTACTTGGATGGGTGACCGTTTTTTGCTTGTTTTGCTCTATTTTTTGTTGATGGTGCGGAACCCTCCGTGCGCGAGTCCGACTCGCACTTGGCCGGTTTTTTTATATTGAGTGTGGATATAGTGCGATGTTATAGTTTGTAGCTTTCTAATAGACCCCGAAGGCTAATCCTATTGTCTATTGTTAAGAAAAACCGCTCGTGCCACGTGCCACAACCACCTGCATAAAAAATCGGTACTTCGGTTACTGAGTGCCGGCGAGTCGAACGCTACAGAACCACTCTAAAATGTGTCATCGAGATGCGTAACAAAGGCGCGTTATCGGAGAGCGCACCTACACTGGTTTTTTGAGCGTTGGACTAGCTCGCGCTCAGGTGCCAAATAGAATAATTAGGACCCTTTTTTGCAGGTAAGTAGCACGTGCGGTTTTACTGAACAATAGACAATAGGATAAGCCTTCGGGGTCTACTAGAAAGCTACAAACTATACCTGGAGGCGCCGAGGTCGCCGAAGGGCGAGGGCGGGGGCCGAGGCGGGGAGGCGCGGGGCGGGGCGGGGGCGGCGGGGGCGGGCGCCGCGAGCCCCTCCGCGATCAGCACCGCGCCGATGTCGATCTCTCCCTCTGTCACACGAGAAAGAATGAGATATGTAGTTATTTTATAATCGATTCGGCGGCCCCGAGATGCTCGGTTGCCCGATGGACCCTCGACCCATCCCTCCTTTTTTTAACCAATATGGCAGCGATCGATCGTGCACGCGGCACAATGTTATAGATAGATAAATGAATTACAGATACAAATAAAGTTTTAAGTGATAATGTATCGTTTGTCATATTATTATTAATCCTAAAGCAGAAACCGTTTATTTTTCAGGATTTTCGCAAAATTATCCTATAGATAGCTTAGGTTAGATTTGTTTTATGGCAATCCTGAAAAGGACACGTTTCTGAACCAAATAAATTATAACTAACAATACTGCGGGCAAACAATACATTATAACTTAAACTTTTTGGAATACAATAGAGACCCGCCTTACGACCCTTTACTCTTAAATCAATTTAGTCCAGTTAAATAACACCACATAATATCACTTTAAACTCAAATGGACAATCAACTTACCTTCAGTGACGTCATACAGTTTAATGCCGGGTATTTCCTTTTCTTTCTGGTCTTCCGTTGCAGTCTTCTTGTACGTGCAAGTCTTTGACACCAGAGGCTTCCACCGCGCAACCTTAACGCAGATAAAACATATATTTTTAAAATACGTAACGTAAATTAAACTTGTTACATCTTGTTAGTAACATATGTATCTTATTTATTTTTAAAGAATTAAAAAAAAATGGAATATACTCCAACCTATAATGTTAAACAATTCTGATGTTTGTTTCGTAAACCAGACCAAAGTATTTTGGTCCGGTGCCATTATATTTCGACATTTTATACTTGTATGAATGGTTTAATTAATAGGTATTTATTAAAATTTTAGGGTTTCTACTGTTTCGTTTCGTTTATTTCGCAGTTTATCGCCACCCTATTAACTACTAAGACTAAGATTATAACTTTAGAATAAATATTGACGTTAAAATATTTGTGGATATCTACGATTTTAATTTAAAAGTGGAAAATTTATTGTCTTGGGTGAGACTTGAACTCGCGGCCTCTGGATCGATACTCCAGCGCTCTGCCATCTGAGCCACCAAGACCTCATCCATAGCCAGCAAATCATTTCATTGGTGGCTCAGATGACAGAGCGCTGGAGTATCGATCCAGAGGTCGTGTGTTCAAGTTTCACCCAAGACAGTAATTTATTTTTCTCAAAAATGGACGGCAAAGTCGACGTTGCCGGTTAAAAAATAGGTCGCGAAGTGCGTAGTTTATGGTCAGTCAAAAAATTAAAAAGTTAAAAACATTGCAGTCTCGATTTCGGGACTGCAATGTTGCATACAAATTCCATTATTTAACGAGTTCCAAACTTTTTAAAACTTTAAATGGCCATATCAAATGAAGGCATAGGTCCATTAAACAGCCAAACAAATGATCAGCACTTATTATTATAATGTTGGTACCGCGACTATTTAGGTGTCTCAAATAGGTTTGCGTATTTTCAGCAGAAAAATACACTTCTTTTTTTTTTAAAGACGGCAAAGCAAATCTTTTTAATGGTTTTACTTTTTTCTGTGAAAATTAGAACGTTGCTTCTGTAAAATATTTATATTTCTCGCACCATTTTTGAGAAAAGCACTATATATGACTCGGCTTTGGATTCAATTAAACGGACTCCCAAGGTCGTCCGTTTAAAACGAATCCTCAGCCAGCAAGTAGCTACTTCCGAACCTCGACAATAATGTAGTATTTGACGATAGTAATAATGATATAATATTTGTAATAATTTAAAATGGAACCTGCATGTACTGTCTCAAACTCAATAGATTTAAGAATACTGCCGTGCCCTACCAGGGTTCATGTGAAACAACTATTACCTATGTAACACCTGTGTATAGTTTGTAGCTTTCTAGTAGACCCCGAAGGCTTATCCTATTGTCTATTGTTCAGTAAAACCGCACGTGCTACTTACCTGCAAAAAAGGGTCCTAATTATTCTATTTGGCACCTGAGCGCGGGCTAGTCCAACGCTCAAGAAACCAGTGTAGATGCGCTCTCCGATAATGCGCCTTTGTTACGCATCTCGATGACACATTTTAGACTGGTTCTGTAGCGTTCGACTCGCCGGCACACAGTAACCGAAGTACCGATTTTTTATGCAGGTGGTTGTGGCACGTGGCACGAGCGGTTTTTCTTAACAATAGACAATAGGATTAGTCTTCGGGGTCTATTAGAAAGCTACAAACTATACCTACTTACCATGAATGCAATAAATACAGTGTGTAAATCCAATACAGGCGAATATTTAAACGGTGGTTAGCATAGGACCTAAAAAGTATATTGAGATAGATTTTACTTAGAAATGCATTGAAAATTTTAACCATACAAAATAATTCGGCCCGCAATGTAATACACCACACAAGTTACGGGATACGAGCTTTTTAAAGTAACTGTCAACGCTTGTTGGCAGTTACTATAAAAAGCTCGTATCTAGTAATGTCATGTCATCTTCTGTTTCTTAATGTTTGCAGTACATTGCTGCTCGGTACATGTGGAAACAATTAATCACGGGGTCATAATTAAGTGTAACTTAAAAAAACATTTTAATTAATGATAAGACGGGTAAATTCTATATCTGGTTTAATTTATTGCCCGTATTAGACTTACACACTATATATGAATATGAATATGAACCATCCCGGGCCGTCCCCGCGTCGGGTGGTATGCGTAAAGCATTTCCCCTGACCTGTGCCAGTTGCTCGAAGCGCTCGACGGCGGCTGTGGGCCAGTGCTCCCAGCGCTGCCCCGCAGCCGTCACCCGCACCACGTCCTCGTCACGCCCCGCCGGCTTCACACCCGCCAGGAAACACTCCATGGCCTGAAAAGTTGTACCCTTTAACCCTTTCGCCGCCATTGACTTGATACACTGACAATCCAACCTCTAGACTGAGCTTAGGCCAATTCTTTCATTAAACCGATGCTGCCAAAAATACGGGGGTGCGGGGGGACGAGGTGAGCGAATCCCGTGCCGTGATTGGTCCGTTCAAAGACACGGACCAATCACGGCACGGGATTGACTCGAAGATGGAGTAATGCTACCGTATATGTGGCAGAGGGGGTAGCGCGACTATGCTATGTCTAGAGGTTGGATTGTCTGTGACTTGATATGACGACCGGTCTGGCCTAGTGGGTAGTGACCCTGCCTGTGAAGCCGCGGTCCTGGGTTCGAATCCCAGTAAGGGCATTTATTTGTGTGATGAGCACAGATATTTGTTCCTGAGTCATGGTTGTTTTCTATGTATTTAAGTATTTGTATATTATATATATCGTTGTCTGAGTACCCACAACACAAGCTTTCTTGAGCTTACCGTGGGGCTTAGTCAATTTGTGTAATACTGTCCTATAATAATATTTATTTATTTATATGAAGTCCGAACATTACGTGCCCCACACGCCACGACTTCATATCAAGTCGTAGTTTTGGTCAGGTTTGTATACGAGCAATTTTTGACATGGCGCTGATGACACTTTATTACTTCATTGACGTAGCGGCGAAAAGGTTAAAAGTATAGTCACCACACGGGATTGTTAGGCCATTTAGGGTCCTAGCTAAATTGGTTGTTCCCTACTTAGGTTATGGAATGTCCAATTTAGCTAGAATGGCGAATTTAAATGGCGTAACAATCACGGAGCGTGACTGTACCGTAAGTTAAATATATTTATTATGTATAATTCTAAGACAGGTTAAAGTGGAGATAGTATATTTCGATCTGTTTTGAAACTTAATCATTCACCATATGTCCTTACGTCAAGGTTTTTTTTTACGACAATGGTTAAGTTACACAGCGACAACAGAGCAAGACCAATGTGGAGAAGACAGTCTACAAGCACTTTCGTCGCTTCAAAAGCTTTGGATTACACCGAAAACGGTGCCGTCATATGACGGCTGTCATATAGCGGCAGCAAAAGACGGCCGTCTTTACGGTGACGACATGTAGAAAGTACCACGGCGTCATAACACACCGTCAGCCACCAAGGTCAAAGCGGCAAATTTGAAAAATGTAGGCGCGAAGGGATATCGTCCCATAGAAAATTAGTATTTCGCGCCTTTTTCTACTGATAAAATTTGCTTGACCATCTATAATATACTTGGAGGATGAAATATCATCAGAAGAGGAAAATAATCGTAGTACGGAATCATGTATTCAAATCTCGTGTCATTTATTCAAAATGGCGTCACCGCTATCTAATGAAACGTTCACGAAACTATCGATAAGGTCATGGCGGCCGTCATCCAAATGACGGCACCGCTTTTTTACGTTACGTTGACAATCAACGCCGTCTAGGAAACCGCGCCATCTTGTTTACATAGACAACGTTCTAGTGACGTCATTCACCGCTATATAGCGGCCGTCATATGACGGCACCGTTTTCGGAGGAATCCAAAGCCTCTTGCGCTTGTACCATCGCCTACACACAAAAACACCTCATGACGAATTTATTTTTAGTCTGGGGCCCATGTTATAAGCCAACGTTTGGATGACGGTACCTGGAACCGCAGCCGTAGAAGGTCGGCGCGCAGTTCGCAGAGTTCATGAGTGGCCACATACTCGCTGTCTCCGTAGTCCAAGTAAAACACATCCGCCACCTGTGAATTAATGAAATATAGTTACCCATAGATCAATCTTTAAAACTAGTATACATATTATAAAATATGACTTACATCTAAAAACACACATGTCTAGAAGACGGCCGCGGAATTGCTAGAACATTATACCGATCGACTTTTGGTTATTTTCACGCTTGGGCTTGCAAGGGAATACGTTGTGAGGCGTTTCCTACCATTCCTTTGTGATGCTGCGAATTCAGGTTTTGTTGAAAATCGGATACCCATCCGAGTGGAGCTTGTATTAGGGTTTTACCCTAACCTAGTAGTAAAAAAAAGAAATATTCACTGATATTATGAAGTGTAACACAATTTCGTGTTTCGAATTTGACAACTAATAATAAGAACTGTTATTGGCCATCTGTTATGTAAGCATTCATATGTAAAACTTTTATTTACGGCTGTTGTTGTCCTAAATATCAATAAATAAAATAAAAAAAGGTAATAAGCAGTAAATCTGGTTCTCCAAAGTTGACAGTTTTATATGCGGCGTACAACGTCATCTTCTTCATGAGCAAACTTATATTAGATGCACGATCTAATGTTAGATTTTACGCCACTACCACAATCAATAACTCTCTGGCATACGCTACGATACGTTACCTGTTTAGTGGCGTCGAACTCGTTGGGTCGTATGTCGTGCACGCGCGCCCTGTACCAGCGCCCGTCGTGGCGGAACACGGCCGCCACCACTTGCCCTACTGATACCGATGTTAGCTGAAATATAATAATAGTCATAATTATCATTTCATTTTCAGGTGCGTCAAGGCCCCTATTTCACCATAGTGACAGGTGCGACAATTTGCGACATTACGTTGCTGACGTCACAGGCCTCCATAGGCTACGGTAACCGCTTACCGGACGGGCGGTGTGCTTGTTTGCCACCAACATTTTAATAATAAAGTAACTCCAGTATATCGCCAATAAATAAGTACTTATATTGCGAAGCTAATGACAATTGTCACAAGAAACACGACAATTGTCACGAAATTCCGACACAGAAGTCACAGAACTCATTTCCTGTCAAGAATTAAGAAAATTCTTTTAAATCTTGTGACAATTGGCATAAACTTCGCAAGAGAACTATCGATTTTTTTCCGATATAATAAAGTTTTTTAAATAATGCAATGATGGTGGCAAACAGGAATACTGCCCGCCCGGTGGTAAGCGGTAACCGTAGCCCATGGAAGCCTGTGACGTCAGCAACAGTGATGTTTTACAATTGTAGCACCTGTCACCGTGTGGTGAAACAGAGGCAAGGACAAAGGAATGTACCGTTCGCGCGGAAACGGGGTATTACTTGCCTGACGAACTGTCAGAGTGGGAGCCATGACCCAGACGTCCACATCTCAGAATACGAGCGTAGGGTATTAGGGCGATATACAATCAAAACTTGAGATACAGAATAAGTAATAGTATTATCATACAGAACGGTCACGCACTGCCCCGCCCCGACTCGCATTCTTCTGGCGTGCTCTCAGTGAAGCGACTTACCCACACATACACAGTGACGCGTGTACAGACGTGCCGTGCACACATATAAACGCAAAGGATTTTTGATGTATGGCGTGTCCGCCCTGTGCTTGAGGATGAACCGGGAAACGGGTCGGGGTGGTAGGCGTAACTTAGGGCAGGTCTTGGGACAGAACCAAGGAATCTTATCTATTCGTGTACATATCCCGGAGGAATAGATGTAGTGCATAATTGTCTTCCGTCGAATTTTCTCGGAAACGTCAGTATTAGTCATGCTACTTCAGTCAACCTCAGTACTTTATGTACCGAGACTGATTGAAATAGCAAGACACGTTCGTACAATGCGTGAAAATACGATGGAAAATAATTATTGACTAGATCTGGAAGCGCAGAATGGGGCGAGCCTTGGGGCACAACCGAGGAATACTATCTTGTTTTGTATTCATGGTACCTGTCGCGATTGTTTCAGTCGCCAGCAACATGGCGGCACTTTATCCTTTTATATTTCTCTGTTATGTATAGTTTTCTATTTTGTGTTTGTGCTCATGAATAAAATTATTTCTATTCTATACTATTCTTTCTATCTACCACTGACAATCCAACCTCTAGACTGAGCTTAGGCCAAATCTTTCATGAAACCGATGCTGCCAAAAATACGGGGGTGCGGGGGGACGAGGTGAGCGAATCCCGTGCCGTGATTGGTCCGTTCAAAGACACGGACCAATCACGGCACGGGATTGACTCGAAGATGGAGTAACGCTACCGTATGTGTGGCAGAGGGGGTTGCGCGACTATGCTATGTCTAGAGGTTGGATGGTTATTCGTCGATCGCCATTTTGGTAACATAGCCTCGTGATTAATTTCTTTGTTTTTGCTTATTAATATTGTTTAAAGTGTAATATCGATAGCGTATTATGCAGTAAACTAATGTGGAAGTGTGCAGATAATGAAAAAATAATCATGAAACGCGTTTAACCACCATTCTGGCGTCGACGCCGGGTAGCCCACGCGGGTTCTTGTAAAGTCCAGCTATCGTCTTACAAGAACTGAGAACCAGACTACCGAACAACGTCGTGCTCTAGAGCATTTATTTTGGTATTTCTACCTCTAACCGTGGCTGGCTAGAGCCCTAGAGGCCATAATTTTATACGTTTATACCGTACACTGGCTGAATTTTATTACAAATAATATTAATTCGATCCCACGTGGGATCCACTTTGACGTTGGCGAAATCATCGACAGTATCGATGGAGCCATATTACCCAAAGATTGATTGATTGATTGAGGTTGGATTGTCTGTGATATCTACTAACCGCATGTGCCTCGCGGTTCGCCTTGTCGCCGTAGTACTCCGTCATGTGTTCGACCAGCTCGTCCAGCTGCGAGACCTGCGGCCCGACGAACTGCACCCAGAAGCGAGCGGGCGACGACACGGCCGACACGTACACTTCGATACAAGACGATACGGCTTCTGTTACAAAATAAAGGTGCATTTTAATAATATTAGTATTTTAATAACAAAACTTCCGTGAGACAAAGACATATTAAATATATTAAAAAGCGGCCAAGTGCGAGTCGGACTCGCCCATGAAGGGTTCCGAATTTAGGCGATTTATGACGTATAAAAAAAACTACTTACTAGATCTCGTTCAAACCAATTTTCGGTGGAAGTTTACATGGAAATGTACATCATATATTTTTTTTAGTTTTATCATTCTCTTATTTTAGAAGTTACAGGGGGGGACACACACATTTTACCACTTCGGAAGTGTCTCTCGCGCAAACTATTCAGTTTAGAAAAAAATGACACGTATGGGTTTGATGAAAAAAAAATTTTTGATTTTCAGTTCAAAGTATGGGGAACCCCAAAAATTTATTGTTTTTTTTCTATTTTTGTGTGAAAATCTTAATGCGGTTCACAGAATACATCTATTTACCAAGTTTCAACAGTATAGTTCTTATAGTTTCGGAGAAAAGTGGCTGTGACATACGGACGGACAGACAGACGGACAGACAGACAGACATGACGAATCTATAAGGGTTCCGTTTTTTGCCATTTGGCTACGGAACCCTAAAAACGGGTCACTCACGCTCCTGATGACACTTCTCGGTACGAAGTGAAACATGTCGAGCGCTTTTCGACTTAAAATACGTGAGTGACCCGTTTTTAATATATTTAATATTAGTATTTGTAGACTTGCTTGACTTATGTCTTATGATAACAGGGTGTTTGGTACATCGTTTGCTAAATTAAAACGGCAGATAGGTTGGGTCATTTGCTGTCTTCTCATGCCTAGAAAAAAATTGCGTACGTTTTTTTTGCATCTCTACGCCAGTTTTTCGTAAATTTCAAATTGTTACGTGCGCAGTACTGAAAAAAACCGTGGGGATTTTTTTTTCAAGGCATGAGAAGATAGCAAATGACCCAACCTATCTGGCAAACGATGTACCAAACACTCTGTATAACTAATAAGATTATCTTCAAAAATGTAACGGAATGTATTACATTATAATAAACTGGGAAAGGTATAGCTTTCATTTGTGTTATAGCAACCAACTCGATTGGCGTGTTTGTAAATTCATTTAAAATAAAAATGTTACTGTATGAAATTTCCAAACGAAACAAAACAAATATAAATGAAAAAAAAAAAAACATGCAACAAATACACACAAAAACAACAAAATAACTGATATGACTAACCAACAAACTAATCATAATAGGTATAATATATCCAATATACCTCTACCACACCAACCTCTAACACGTTCAAGATACACCTTATCCATGCAATCCCTACTACCTAGCTACTATCTACTTCTAGACTTGATATCCCATAGTTAATATAAACAGGATATACTATAAAGGGGCCCACTGAATATCAGTCCGCCGGATGACATCAGCCTGTCAGTAAGAACAAAAAGTTGACAGTTCCGAACATAGTGTAGGAAATAAAGGTAGTGGACTCCGCAGTAATTCCTCTGCCAGAAAAAACTTGGGCCCAAATTATAACCTTTTTTTCTAAGTCGATTAAAAAGTAAACACTAATTGTATTTTATCGCCAGAAAGTAGCTTTATGAACGTGTGAATGTATTTGACTCGTCTATAGCACGCAGAATCAGATGTTAGTCAGAGAAAAATTACCCAGTTATCTGAACAATTACAGTTCGTGACTGTACCGATTTCATAAATAGCCAAAAATACGTACACGACTTCACTCTATTACTAAGATACCTCCTACTGTGATAAAGTGACATCTAAAGAATGTGTAAATATGTTTTACGAAGTCCTATATCTTGACACACCTACATAAGGTACATATTATCACAAAAACCAAACTAGGGGATAAGTTAGGCCAACACAGCAGGGGGACAAATACGGGGGTCAACCAAAACTTACATCATAATTTTCAAACATTGGGTCCAAAAATATCCTTCACTTTGATGAAGAACTATCAATTCTACAAATTAATTTCATCGCTTTATAATCATCGGGACGATTGCGTCGCAGCTATACAACCGTCGGTCTTATACCTAAAAAGCAATCTCTTCAACACAATCTTTACCAAGATTTTCGTACTTTTTTTGTGTCAGTCCTTGCGACCTTGTAAATACGGTCGCTTTATAGGTATACCCAAAAAGGGTAACTAACCATTGGTATGCCTTATCTATTTGCAACAAGGTTTAAAATTGATCAGCTAATCATATCAACGATGACGCTTTATAAAACTACGAGTTGGTATACCCAAAAAGGGTAATTTCACTAATTAGCCATTGGTATACCTTATTTATTTGCAACAAGGTTTAAAATTGATCAGCTAATCACTATATAAAACCGAGTCTACAATCGTCATCCTTGAGCTACTGCGCTGGAAGTGCGAGTTGGAATTGTAAATTAACACCCGAGAAACGAGAGGTCGACAATGTAACAATTCGCAAATATTTGTCTGGTCAACATTTTACATTTGTACACGTATAATCCAAGTGTCACGAATAACGGTGGAGGTGCTATGATGTAATGTACTTACGTCATGCCGTATTAACGAATGACTTATATTATTTCGAGCACCTTTAAAAAAATTGGGTATCTAATCTCATCCCGTTTAGATTTTATTTACTTATTTAGTATTCATGACTACAATACAACTGCATAATAGGACAGAGTTATGTTATAGGTATAATTTTAAATCGAATGATTCCAGACCTCGCTTTCGCCTCGTGCGGCAAACGTATATATAGGTGCGTATTAGGTATGTTCTTTTCATAATAAGTCATTATTTTAGTGTTTTTTTAATTATCTTGTTTAAAGATTTAATTTATGTCAACGTTTTTTGCATTTAACATGTTCAATTGAGTTTTAAAATATAATTTTATGTTAATAAGAACACGGTTAGCCAGGGTAAAATAATTTGAGTAGAAAAATACTTTCAGAGCAAAAATGTTTGTTTTTCGATTATTTTACCCTCGCTAAAGTCGAGGGCATAACAAGGTTCTGTCCATTTTATATGATCTACGATATCCACACAATAATAGTCTATGTGAATATAGCGTTATTGTCCCATACGGCTCGGCCACGACATTGAGCGACTTGCGACGGCGGCAGCGATAACCATAGGTTGGAGTGAGACACAGCGATCGGACATTTCGTTCTCATTTATGGTTGTCGCTGTCGCCGTCGCTAGTCCGTCGTTAATTAGGCCGCGGACTGGACGCACGCGATCGACGGAAACTGCCGCCGCTGTCAGGTTCATTCAAGTCTATACATTTCGATCGAGTCGCACCAACTGCCGCCGAAGCATTTAAAACAATAGTACATTACTGCAGACGCCGGGAAAGAAGGGCTTGCCGGGTGAGTAGGTATAGACGGCCGACCGTAGGGAGGCCGGATAGTGATACGAAGTCGGCAAGATCTTTTCACGGCTAGGCATGTATAGTGCTTTTCTCAAACATATGCAATGAAATAAAAAAATTCAGCACTCAAAAAAACAAATTATAAATATCAACCACAAATTTTAGCGTGTAGTGTACGACAAAAGTTTTTTAATTTTCCTTCCAATCCTGCCATAATGACTTTTTTTTTACGGAAGTCGTCCGTATTTCGCGTGTGTAGTGTTCGAATAGACCCTATTAGGGCCATTATACACAACCTGATAATAAGAATCTCAATTTCAATAAATAAAATAAATGCAGAGGATTTTAAATATTGTCTATGGTCTCTGGTGACTTACGTATAGACAAGATTTTAAATTTATTCATCAACACATTGAATCATACAGATTCGTATTCTTAATATCAGTACGTTCGTGTATAACAGGCGTTAACACGGATATTTTGGTCCGATAACCATTCATTCACAAAAAAAAATATATATAATTCGGCTGTTTAGCCTGTTCATGGACACAGACCCCATGTTTACATTAGAATTTAAAAAAAATTACTTCCCGGCCTAGGCCTTCAATTTCGTATGAAATTCCTTTACAGTTCTCTGGAGTTGCTCCGCCCTAAACGTGATACTTCGAAGCCTGATATAACGCCCGGAGCGACGACATTTCATTGCATGTTTGAGAAAAACCTTATTACGCCAACGACTGAAAAGACAGTACAAACAAAACCATGCGGTTAGCAATCCTTACCATTCCGCTTATACTTGACTCGTTTGGGGTCACCTGGCGATTCCTCCACGTGGTCGCCGCCCGCTCTCGCTTCCGCCCCCGCTTGCGCTCTCGCTTCCGCCCCCGCTCCCGCTTGTGCCGACGCCCCCGCTGCGCTCGTGGCTGGCTGGACTTGGACGTGGCGCGGACTGCGCTTTGACTGCTCGATCTCGCGACGGCATTTCTCTTGAGCGACCTGATGGATTTTAACATTTTTGAAGTGAAAACTTCTTTAGCGGCGTTGTGCACTTTTTGTGATGGGGAAAAAATGTTAAACTCGTAACAGGTGTCACGTGAACGTAAGACGTTAGACGGACACGTGACCTGATCGAAAAACTGTTACTTCAATGTCATTGAGTTTTTCTTTATTGATTTAAATGCCATCTAGTGAGTTTCGCTCTAACTGGTATTAATATAACTCGAGTACTAAGATGTGCTTAGGGGTTTCAAGTAATGCGACGAAATAACGCTAGATGGCGTTAACCTCAATTATACATAGTGCTGCAGACATTTTGCAGTAGTGATTGAGTCTTCACTTCTGCCGGCACTCCCTGAGTGCAACCCGTTGTTTTTTTTTCATCACACTTGCTCGTAAAAGTTGTTATTACACTTAAGCGATGCGGTCCGTAAATCCTAAATTTCGAGGGCTGTAGTGGCTGTAATGTACGTACAAAATTAGGCAGAAGTTTTTTATATTTTTCTTTTTTTTCCTCACGGGCGGTACAGGAACTACTAACTCGTGTTAATTATGTAAGCCCTCGCAACTAACCTTCTTGTAGTTAGTGAGAAAAAGTCAGAATGATCTGCATCTCTATCGCTCGAATATAAGCTATAGAGAGGTAGACAACAAATTTTCGATGTTAGCGGTAGGCACTCACACAAGGTAACATGTCTCAGCGAGGCGTTTTCCGCCGACGAAGGCCCCTCTTCGAAAATTCGGCCCTCATTCTGTAAACTAATGTGAAAAGTTAACTTACACAGCTGGACACAAGTCCCTTGGCAACCTCGATTTGTTCCTTGGTGCCCCGGAAGCTGACATGCCTCTGCGATGCGTTGTCGGCCGTCGGGGGCCCCTCTACTTTGACTCGGGCTCCGCTGCGGTGACTGATGTCGTTGATCGTCTCACCGCCTGAGCCTAAAATAAAAACGTTTTATACAAAATCTACTGTATCAAGTGGCAGCCCTACTGTTTTTTCTGAGTGGCGCAAAATCTAATCGACTAGCGTAGTAGTTCGCAAATTGCGGGAACCTTTTTAGGGTTCCGTAGCCAAATGGCAAAAAACGGAACCCTTATAGATTCGTCATGTCTGTCTGTCTGTCCGTCCGTATGTCACAGCCACTTTTCTCCGAAACTATAAGAACTATACTGTTGAAACTTGGTAAGTAGATGTATTCTGTGAACCGCATTAAGATTTTCACACAAAAATAGAAAAAAAACAATAAATTTTTGGGGTTCCCCATACTTCGAACTGAAACTCAAAAAATTTTTTTTCATCAAACCCATACGTGTGGGGTATCTATGGATAGGTCTTCAAAAATGATATTGAGGTTTCTAATATCATTTTTTTCTAAACTGAATAGTTTGCGCGAGAGACACTTCCAAAGTGGTAAAATGTGTGTCCCCCCCCCCCTGTAACTTCTAAAATAAGAGAATGATAAAACTAAAAAAAATATATGATGTAAATTACCATGTAAACTTCCACCGAAAATTGGTTTAAACGAGATCTAGTAAGTAGTTTTTTTTTATACGTCTTAAATCGCCTAAATACGGAACCCTTCATGGGGGAGTCCGACTCGCACTTGACCGCTTTTTTTACTCCAATTACGGCGTAATTAGAGTGCTAGAGAAAGATGCCCGCAATAGGGTTGTTGAGACATGTTGATTCTTAGGGTTCCGTAGCCAAATGGCAAAAAACGGAACCCTTATAGATTCGTCATGTCTGTCTGTCTGTCTGTCTGTCTGTCCGTCTGTCCGTGTATGTCACAGTCACTTTTCTCCGAAACTATAAGAACTATACTGTTGAAACTTGGTAAGTAGATGTATTTTGTGAACCGCATTAAGATTTTCACACAAAAATAGAAAAAAAAACAATAAATTTTTGGGGTTCCCTATACTTAGAACTGAAACTCAAAATTTTTTTTTTCATCAAACCTATACGTGTGGGGTATCTATGGATAGGTCTTCAAAAATGATATTGAGGTTTCTAATATCATTTTTTTCTAAACTGAATAGTTTGCGCGAGAGACACTTCCAAAGTGGTAAAATGTGTGTCCCCCCCCCTGTAACTTCTAAAATAAGAGAATGATAAAACTAAAAAAATATATGATGTACATTACCGTGTAAACTTCCACCGAAAATTGGTTTGAACGAGATCTAGTAAGTAGTTTTTTTTTAATACGTCATAAATCGCCTAAATACGGAACCCTTCATGGGCGAGTCCGACTCGCACTTGGCCGCTTTTATAACTAAATCTAGTTAAATAGATAGAAAATGAGGAATTTATCACAATACATTGGAAACTTAAAAAATATATGGGAATAATAAAAAAATACCTTAAAGTTTAAAAATAGTATTTTATGCAACCGTTGTTTAAGAGGGGTCAAAAAAGGCGAGTGGCGTGAGTAACAATTTGAGGCGAAGCCGAAAATTGTTAATAAAGACGCCACGAGTATTTTTTGACTCAGTTAAACAACGTTGCATACAATACTTTTTCTACGACCAAGCACTTACTTTGAAAAAAAAATTGTAAAAATTTACAATTAAAAATTTGTTAAATAACAAATATTTTTCATTCAACAAAAATAATACCTACTTTAAACAAGTGGAATCATATAGGACATAAATTTAGGTAAACAAACCAAACCCGCCACCGCGCCCCGCGCCCTGCGGCCGGTTGGTCAGCGACACCTTCTTGTAACTCATGAGGCCCTGGTACTTGCTCTTAGTTAAATTACTATTTTGGATAGTTTTTTTCTCGATTTTGGCCACAGTAGCCTATGGAGACTAACAAGCAACGCTAAGCGGTGTTCGTAGTCTATGGATCTTGCTATATTAAGGGTGTCACATGCGCGTTTCTGACTTCTGAAGCAATTTTATTGTTTCTACTATAGAACCTAATGAATATTTTGTAAATTGGCAGCAATGCACTTAGTACTCATCTGTCAGATATGACAATTAAAATTAGGTTGGCAACAATGTATTTCATACAATATTTTTTATGTGGTGATTACACGAAGTATCGTAAAAGTACCAAAAAGATACTGCGTGTATGCACAAATACTTTTTTGGGGAATAGACTAAAGACTTGTCTTGACAACTATAACATAGGGGTTTAAAGGTGTGTGTACGACCTTTTAAATGGCAAATAAAAGTACGGGAGTAGAAAAAATATATAATAAAACTCTTTCACTTTCATTGAAAGCCAGCGTCATGTTCAATGTTTTTGTTTTTTTTTTATACGCGTTTGGTTTTAAATAACTGCTCTCGAATGTAGGATAAGAAAATTAATAAATATCTTACCTATGATCCTGCCACAAGCCCAGTTGGGCACAACCAAAGTATCTTCCACAATCACGGGCTGCTGTTTCATGAACTCCCTTATAAGGTTCTCAGCTGTCTGCGAAGTGTGGCTCTCGCCTCTTATCACACATATGTCATAGTCTTTGTCCGGGAACTTCTTGAAGTTTATCTTGGCACCGGATTTGTGTTCTATGTCCTTTATGTTGCTGCCGCTGCGACCTGTGAATATTTAGAGTAGGTAATAAACTTTTACAGCAACTTTCCTTTTTTCTATTGAAACTAGGCCTTATTAATACTTATTTTGAGCTGAATTTAGATCTGAACATGCATTCTATCGCCTAGACAATAGAAGCGTGTTGAAATATTTGTGAGCACCTTGGCCACTCTATATTTGATGCCGACTGTAGAACATTAAACCTATGGGTGAGTTGACTTCATTAGTCAGTATGTTCATTTGGTTGTTCGGAATAGTCTATACTCTTTTAACCTCTAGCCGCCCGCGCCCATACGTCAAAGCTTGCCAAGCAAAATGAAATTTTATTTTGTCAACACAAAGTTCAAATTAGAATGGAACAGAAGACCTTTTTATTTATCTCTGGGCGGGTAGAGGTTAAGGTAAACATGATTTCTAATAAAAGTACAAGCAAAGCGTTATGTGCAACCTTGAGGACCAACAAAAAAAACTATTTTAACCTCTACCCACCCACACGTCAAAACATGCCAAGACAAATGCAATTTTGATATGTCAAAATAAAGATTCAATATTGAATGGAATGGGAGACCTTTCTATGGGAGAGGTTAAACTAAATGGGTACCCAATGCATGGCATCACACCAGAGTACATTTAGACAATATCTATTTATATGTAGACTAGACATATACAAAAATTGTTGTAAAGCAGCAATTAATCTATGAAATGCTCATGGACACAAGGGGAGGTGAGTAATATCTTAGTCATGAATATAATTGTAGCATCGCTTCAATCGATTTATGATAATATGCCACTTATATACAAGCCATAAAGTATATTTATCCTTGGCAGAGAATGAGGCCAAAATATGTCAGGCAAAGAAATGTTGCTGAATTTAAGATTTTGATGCTTACGCAAAACTTCAAGTGAATTTAAATTGTATGATACATACATACATTGTATAATATATAAACATTTTAAATACTTAGAGGCAGCTAAAAGTAATAAAAATGCAGTTTAAGGATCTTAAGTCAAAGGATAATAATTAATAAACTAGTCTGGCATTCAAAATTTGTCAGAAAAACAAAAAAAAAAGAACTTATCCCTTTCTTTTGGGTGCTAGTATTAGCATAAGACAAAGACAGTATGATTCTCTGTCTATGTTTGAAATGAGACAGTCCCTGGCCAAACTAATTTGAAATTTAAATGTTATTTATGTCAAAACAAGTTAAACAGCAAAATCTAAATGTTATTTATTTCAAAACAAGTTTAACTTAAAAATAAGGTGGTATTTATAATCAAACACATGACACATAAGTATACAAAACAAATAATTCATATTTAATTTTTTTATTAAAATGATGAGACAGAATTCCGATAAAGTGCCACTTATCTCACAGCTATATAACATATTTATCCTTATAACATAAGATAAAGAGCCTAAATTAGGTCACATTTGATTATAATGAAACCTATTAGGCATATTGAATTCAGACCTCCAAATTTATTATAATGAAGTGCATTGGGGTTACTTTCAACTATGGGGTAATTTTGATAATCGCTGATATCTATTAAACTTAGAGTCACTTCATAATTTGCCAAAAATCATGGCAATGCAATGCTTAATCAAGGCATCTTGAATTGGAAAAGAGGGGCATTTCTTTTGTTTCATACAAGACAAAATAACAGTCATATTTCTATGGAAATATAATATATAAAATACTTACCAATTAAAGCAGGGACCAGACTTTTAGGAACATTGACTTCAATGGTGTTCACCCGAGAAGTGGCGATGGGCTTGGAGTCTTCGGACTCCTCGTCCCTCTTGAAGACATAGTACACCACGAGAGCTGTGACGGTGACTAGAGACAGGCCAAGGGCAACTGGCACTATGAATTTAGCGGCAACAGGCATTGTCTGAAACAATTGGAAATTTATTGATTAAAATTTTATTAAAACAATTTTATGATACTCTATGGTTGTTTCTTTTTAAGAAATTACAGCCAAAACCAACTGAATGCAGCTAAGATGAAGAATAGGAATTTAAAATAATGTGGATTAGAAATAGTTACACAAATATTAAAGCAGAGCCTAGAAATTATTTAAATTAAGTAAGGTTTAAGAGACAAAGTTACTAACAATTCTAAGACTTGTGTGACAAAATAAATGGCCTTGAAATTAGTAACACTTTAATCAACAAACACCAACACTATCGCATGTAATACATAGATTGGTTTTGCTATAAACTACACCGAAAAGTATTCTACTCCTTAGTTGCTATTAAAAAAGTAGCTTACATTTTGTTATGGCACTAACAGGGTGAAAGCAAATTTTGTCAATAGAGCAATGAATATCTACTTGTCAAGTTAGAATACTGAAATAATTAACGAAATTAGTGTAACTTTGTAAATACTTGAACTCAAGTATTCTATTGCCAGCTATGACATAATAACATAAAAATTACTTCACAGAAAGTAATGTGACACCCGCAATAAGACAACTTTGAGAAATGTGCAATTTGTTTCAGGAAAATGATATAATATTTTTCATACCGTTTCCTAGAAAGTTTTCCGCGTGTTTTAAATGCAATTTGTTAATATCTTATCACAACACGCATTACCACCACATAAAAAATCGTAAATAGAATAGATATACTGATATAAATGAAAAACGGCGGAACTTTCAATCGCGTTTCGTTCGTTTGTAGTGTTTGGCACATTGTCATCTCATGGTTTGTTTGGATGCGTTTTGCTAACTTGCCATTGACAACCACTTGATATTATCGATGATTTTAAATGTACCTCAAAGATACTGAAGTTTTTTTAGGCGGGCTTTTGTACTTAATTTTCGGTTACGCTGCTCGCCATATTTAAACAAAAAATATGACGCGACATACCTATTAATTTGCGTTGTGATTAAAATAAAAATAAATTGTGTAGTTATTAAGTTATTATTGTCGTTATTATCACATATAAAAATGTGTCACTCGTGTGACTTGACAAATTAATGTCAATATTATATTATGTAAGTACGTGACATTTACAAATAAGCTTTTACAGCTTTTTATTACAGATAGGTAAATTTTCATTTTTATCATGAATCTAGTATTTTAATCCTACCATCTATAATTTTTATTTATTTTAATAGCATTTGAATCGGTTAAAAGCTTATAGAGTTATTTAAGTATTCCCATTTAAATTTACATAATACCTAAGCGTGATCGCATGTCATATTTTGATCCTTGCAAATGCAATAGTCTTCGCAATTTTTATTTAATTTAGCCAATTTGTTTCTGCAGCTTTCATTTTCCCACGTCTGCCTCTGATATTAGTGTGTCCATGATACACAACACATTCCTTTCCTTATCTCTTTTCAGTTCAGTCATGAGGTTTTAAATTCAGAAAACAGGATCAACTAGAACGTAGTAGATTATATATATGCTCTTTGCGATCAACTAAATAAATGGCAGCGTGGGATGTGACTGAAGGTAAGAAAAAAATAGAAAACGCAACGGATTCGTTATTCCGTTAAGGGGCCCACTGATTAACAGTCCGCCGGACGATATCGGCCTGTCAATTAGAACAAAAAGTTGACAGCTCCGAACAACTGACAGGTCGATATCGTCCGGCGGACTGGTAATCAGAGGGCCTACCGCGAATCACGTTCGACGTTTTGCCTCCCTGTCACACTTACGTACGAATTTACAAGTGCGACAGAGAGCCAACACGTCGGACGTGGTTCGCGGTAAGCCCTCAGTGGGCCCCTTTAGGTACTTATGCATGCGTACATGGTAACATACCCATATTCGTACGTAATATTATATTTCGTAAGATTGTATTGTAGGGAGGTTGTAGTTATGAATCATGAGTCATAACCCGTCTTCATGATATTTTTCCATTTCCATAAAAATGTTGTTTCATAATTTGAATACACGATTTGCGATAGATACCACGTCGTAGTGGATAAAAAGTAGGACTTCATCCCAATACTTATTATTTAAGGTACCTAACTAGTGAGCGCCCGTTCTAAGGAGCTCGGGATCCGCCCGGCAACCTAAACCCATGAATTGGCACAGGCTCTATTAATTTTACGAAACGATCTTCCAACCCAGAAGGAAAACTAGGTCTCATTGTGATTAATCCGGTGTACTTACGAAGTGTTTCGATTTTTTATTTGTATGCGTAGACATAAAATTTTTTTTTCTATTAAATCTAAACTACCTCTAATAATATCAATAGTGCCCGACAGTATGCTTTACAATTAATACACATGTCCCACAAAAACCCGGCGATGTGCCCAACCGACTATTGAACGTGCGCCCTAATAAAAGCGTAATAGCCGGATTCGTCATATTTTTATTGTGCACACAATCACGAAACCCCCGCGACTCTCAGTCGCCAGCTGCCTTGCGAAGAATCCAGTAAACTTTACTTACTCTAGTAATATACTTTTACAGAGAACAAGTAGGGTATTTAACTGTGTAAGCATGCAACGTCCGTATGCTCGCCGGTATTTGCGTCCGAATAACATGCACGAAACTTCCTATGGCGGTAATGTGGCTGTTGTGTTGTTAATTAAGTGAAAAACAATTGTTTTAGTAGGTATTGAGCGAGTGATTTATCGTCCAAAAATAATGTCTTAGGATCCACCTGCACCAGCTCGATGGGGTTATTCAAAATGATCGCGTGACGACATCGTCACTTGACAAATACTACCCTCCACTTTTTAATGAATAAATGTGAAACAAGGGTATATTGTATACTTATTATCACAGATGACGGCTTATCGCGTGATATGGCCGATATGGGCATTTTCATTTCAACTTGTATTTTAAACTGCGACTTAAAGTGTAATAACGTCTAACCGTCATTCACATTCCTGACAAAATGTATGGGATTTGACATTGACCGCCAGTTTTGTGACGATTGCTAACCGGCCGTTAATGGTACACAGTTAAAAGTGAAAATGCCCATATACAGTATAGAGCAAATATCAACAACAACAAATATAAAAAATATTCATATAGTGTTTACTTCCCTAAAAAGAAGATCAGGATATTCCTAGAAAGTAATAATTACCGCGATTTTCTTATATCTAGATTTTGAATACGTGGTAACGAAAAAGGAGCCACCGCGCATATGCTTCGGTACCGGACTGGCCCGAGAAACGCTTCCCACGGAAGGCCCGTGTATGAGTCCTTTCATGAGGCTTTTGACGAAGAAAGGAAGACCCAACATAGGCCCTACGACTTATAACGGCAACCGCGATGCGTTCTACGATGTAACTCATAGGGTACCTACCTTTAACAAGAATTACTTGTTTATCGTGTGTAATATATTGTATACGCGTAGCATAGGTAATAGGTAACGTGGAATGTATTGGGCCCCATACATTTCACGTCTCTTCTCCTTCCGCACAGACTCTGCCTGCAAACAAAATTCAAAGCTTGCGAAAAAGTTTAGTATTGCTCTTTATCAAACTTATTGGTATAATCGACCAAAAAAGGTCCTTCGATAAACTAAACCCACTAATTTCTAAACAAAGTTTTATCTTATTAAGTTTTCAGTCGTTGTTGGCTTGGTTTATTTTATTAGTTGGCTTTCCAAGAAACGTTTTGTTATAGATTTACAGCAAATACGGTCTCGGACCAAGAGAACCACGGTTTCATTCACGCCATGAGTACCAGCCACCTCCACGCGAGCCTCCGCCTAAGAAACCTTTCCCTCAGAACTGTGCGCCATTCAACCAAACCGGACAGAGAAAGGGAATCTTCAAAGCTAATCCCTATCCTTCGTAAGTATTTTGATCTAATAAGAAAATTTCTAAGACACTGAACATCAAACCAGATTAACCAGAGTCTCGATACTTCTTTATTTTTGCAGACCCTGTGATTACTGTCCGGAGTTTAAGAAGAGACAGATAAAATTTGCATATAGTTTTACTGGGAAGAAAGTTTTACGCTGCCCCGTTATGGTAAGAAACCTACTCAAGAATATGTCTTGTCTTAATGTCTCTATCTTAAAAATACAAGTTGATCCCTATGGATCGCTATGGATAAGTTTCTCTGCCATTGCTTAGTACAGAGGTACTAAACTTGTTCCGTGCAAGGATGAAATGATTTCGCTTTTTTTTGTAATTCAGATCAAATGTGTACCCTATAACTTGGATGCCTGCGGGTATTGTGGATGCTCGTGTTCTGCACAAGGGGACTATTGGCAATTTGAGAATCGAATCTTCCTCTGCAGAGAACATTATGCACAGTTGTTCAAACATTGTCTATCCAAATTCCAAGGCGCGAAGTTAGCTGAATTTAAGGTGAGTTTTACTTTAGTTCCTACATTTTCTCCTGGAAATGGAAACGGTGCTAGCCATACCATGTATCTCTCATAAAGCTGGATATATATCAGGATCTAACAAGTTATATTTCTCTATCGCTGTAGCAACGAACGGTACAATATAATAGGTATAGCTGGTCAACCAAATCTTGGCAGTAAAAAAAGGCGCGAAATTCATATTTTCTATGGGACGATATCCCTTCGCGCCTACATTTTTCAAATTTGCCGCCTTTTCTACTGTCAAGATCTGGTTGACCAAGTATATGTTGAACTGATAAATCTTTTAATGATAATATTCTGTGATTTCTGTGTCTTCCATCGAAATTTCTTTTTTTTGCAGTCTGTACGGGATTGTTTCTTTGCCCACGCACACAACAGCTGCAAAGCAGCGTTAAAAATAATGACAAATGAAGAAATACAGAAAAAGCTGAGAAAAGAAGCATACCTCGATCTTTACTTTCCGCAGCGGCGTTTCTGCGAAAGTGCCAACGACTGACACGACTTATTGTATATACTTGGTCAACCAGATCTTGACAGTAGAAAAAGGCGGCAAATTTGAAAAATGTAGGCGCGACGGGATATCGTCCCATAGAAAATTTGAATTTCGCGCCTTTTTTTACTGACAAGATTTGGTTGACCAGCTATATTATAGTTATTTTATATGGACATTTCTTTTAGAATTATGTGTAGATATTTCTATCTAAATTTATTCATATAGTGCGTCAAGCAAATCTTGTCAGTAGCAATGTACTGCAAATTAAAGTAGGGTAACACCATGTAACACTCAAAGAGCAGAATTGCGCTAAGAAAAGCAGCAATGTACATCGAACGAAAACGTGTTTATTTTTCCGCCCTTCATACATCAGTTCGAGTGAATTATCATAACCTCAAATTTTAGTAATGTTTACCGTCAACGAGCATGATTGTACATTGTAGGCACCTTAGCTTTGCTTGAGGTCATGCATAATCTTGGTATTTAATGGTGACAGCAGAAATTTCTCTTGAAATAGAAACGATTCAGAATGTAAACAATAAGATGATGGCTGTCATCAAGGCTGTCATTCACGATTTTTTTTTTTTTTTTTTTTTAATTTATTACGAGCATTGGCAACTTTCCACATTCCACAGATAACACGCGATTTTGGAATTATTCGAACACAGTGTTGCTAACCCGCAATTTTTCAAATTTGCCGCCTTTTACTACTGACAAGATTTGGTTGATCCAGTATATTATAAATATTTTTTTGAATTGTTTTAAAAAATATTGATTTGTTTGTAAGCATTTATATGGCAACATTTAAAGTAAAGCTATTTATATGGCAACATTTTTATCATCAATCATCTGACTTTGTTCCAAAGTGGATTATTTATTATTTATTTTGAAAACGAATCAATATTTTGGGTGTATCGAGTCAACTTGTAAGCTACGATGAAATTAGACTCAAATAACAAGTTGATCCGAGGTGAAAGCGGGTCAGACTCGCCCGAAGACGTCGTGGATCCGCGGCAAAATGCAGAGGACATCATTGATGAAATACTTGCCGAGTTTACGGAGTCGCGGTCCCCTGACGCCGCACGCAATGGGAACGGGATTCCAAATAGCCTGTTCAGCATGATCCAGCCGCCGGTGACGCGAACACCTGCAAATTCGTTCTCCGAGCCCGCTACACTGGACGACATCGACCCTGCGTCGGATCTCGGCACATCGATACGAAATAAATGTGCGGAACTCGAAGAGATACTTCAGAGCTTGAAGTCGCGATTGAACCACGTAGTTTTGGACGAAAACATCGTGTTAAGCCCCGACGCTAATTCCATGGAGGCGCAACTTGAGCATGATTTGGACACAGACTGCCAAGAAGACCTTTCATTGCAAGAATTCCTGGAACTGCTGCATTCCCAGAACGAAATCAATCCCACTGGGGTACAATGATCATGTACTCGAGCCTGACATAGTGTTTTAAGGTTGAAAATCATTGTGTAAATCTGGTATAAAAATACATTGTAAAAATATTATATTTAAATTGAAGGAAATTATGATAAACAAAATTTCGGGCCTAATATTCAAACTATTATTTTTAAATATACACTAAGTGAGGTAATTAATAAAACAATACAATATAATATAAACCAACTTCTTTATTCACATCATAACAAAATAAATTTTTCCTCATATAAAAAAAAGTAACACAGCCATACCAAATGAACTAAATCATTTCATCATACAAATCATTTATTTCAGGTTTGATAGACAATTCTGTATCATCAGGAACAGTATCATTCTCATACAGTTGACTGTCTTCATGATTATTCTCCGCATCATAAGTACTTGCAGGATGTTCGTCCTTGAAAATCAAACTCAACATCTTTTCATTGATTGCGTTGACAAAATCAATATTGTTGCGAGATATAAGTGCATTTCTAAATGTAAGCAACCAAGTGTTGTATGTAGATGGATCTACTTTCACACATTCATGTCTGAAGAAGGCGATGGCGCCGAATGCTTTGGAATAGTTTCCATCCAAGTTACAATAGACGAGGCTTTCTATAGCATCTATCATGTCAGCAGCAAGATCAGATAATGTTTTGCCGTTATTTGCAAGTGTTTGGAAATCATCAATGGGATCTATAGTTCCAATCCGTACTGGACCTTTATTGTTCAGTACAGGCAGTTGGACTTTAGGCATATCTAAGTCACCATTTGATTGGTCTTGATTACCAGATTGGTCCAGCATGGTAGCATCATTTCTTCCTTGGGCCTTAGTTTTTCTTTTTGGTTTTTCTTCTACCTTTTTCAACTGCAATAACTGTTTCAGTTTATTTATTGGATCCCTAGATCTTTCCTCAATCAATGGAGGTATTCTGAACAACATCATAATGTCATCTCTAGGCTCCGGTAGAGGCTTGCCTGGGTTCATTGCTCTGTATGCAATACAGTCAAGAACATACTGAATGGTGGGACTGACCGTCTCTGCAATGGGAAATGCTTCAGTATCATCAAAGGTGTCATCATAGGCTGAAGTTAGATCCATGGCTTGAATGAGATCTTTGAAAGCATTAACTTGCTCATTGGAACAGGCAAATTTCTTAAATTTTGTTTGAGGAAATGCCATATTTTTAATATCTTCTTTAAAACAAATTCCTGCCATAGATAAACAAAGAAAGTCTTCTATTGGATCTATCACTGGCATTAAAGCAAACATCTTAGGAGCGTTTCCATTGTTGAATACTCTTCTTACAAGCCCAACTAAATTTAACTCGTGCAGGCTCTCGACCAGGCATCTTATTGCGTACTGAGCTTTTTTGTCTGATATCCTTCCAAATATATATTGCAGGCCATCTCCATTAAGATTTTGCCATTGAATATTATCAGCATGAGTAAACCCATAAACAGATAAGGACTTCTCGCCTGGTTCATAGAGCATAGATTTATCAAATTCAGATAATGGAATTATTTGCTGGCCATAATGGTAGCCTTTTACAATATCTACAGCTTCTACTGTGCTATAGTTTTCAGTGTTTACCAAAACTTTGTTTCTCATAACCCCTTCAGTAGTGCTAGAAGTAGATGTGACAGGATCTCTGATGGCTTTCTTCCAAGGTTTTACAACAGGTTCATCTTTCGTTCTGATAAATGCAGAGATTGGAATTTTAATGTTAGGGCCAATGCTCAATTCTACATTCCAATGCCATGCAGAACTGGTAGCCTTCTTTTTATGAAAGAGCAAATATCTCATGGCATAATCAAATGTAGCTGTAGCACCTTTGGTCACTTCTACAAAATGGCGTGCCAAGTCAATGTCATCCCCTTTATGACTTTCATCAGTAAGATCGAGACCAATGACATCAACTTCAAAATTCTCCTCCTTGAATCCGTTTACAACCTGCAGAAAAAAAAGAATTAGAGAATATTGTTGCAAGACTTTGAAATTAGAGTCTGTTCAGAAAAAGAAGAGTCGAATAGAAAGAACATTTTTGATAACTTAATATTTATTTAAAAAAAATGTGATGTATGCTACTTGAAGGTATAATGAAAGTAATTGAATACAAATACAAAAGACTCACCATTTCAACCTGGTCATCATTAATTTTGGCAGGTGACTGGAAGTTAGTCATCAGAATAATCTTCTTGTTCAGAATATTTGCTCGTTCCATTTCGTCCTTGAACTGATCTGCAGCCACAATTAGGGCATCAAACCAATCACCTCTGCTTTTTAAAGATGGCTGAAATAATTGACATAAATAAAATAAAATAAAGCAGAAAAAGGCAAAACAATGTGCAACCATGGCATAGACAAACTAGGGATAGATATATAAATTACTAGTTTCTTACCTCCTCTGGAAGATCTCTTATCATTTGCCATGTAGGGGTTTGCAGTGGGGATAGAACATCAATGTGCCTGAAAGCTCCCCCAACTTCCTCAGCCATTTTGTTGTTGGTTTTCTTGGACCCTAATAACGTGACACCCACAAAGTTCTTAGCCTGGGTCATTATCTTGCGTTCTATGATACGAGCAGCGCATTCTTTGGCTTTCAGAAAGAAAGTTCTATTATCTTCTGCAGGTGCGGACTCTTTTTTATCTTCTGCCTCTTCTGGTGATGATACATTTCTTCCTACGTCTAGGATAATGATAGTACCTTGATCTACCTTCGGCGCCATTGGAGCTACAAAAAAATTAAGGATATTAATAAATTCCAACATTCACCCAATTTGCGCAATGGATGTTAAAATTCTTACTCTTACCGGAATTTTGGAAATTCCTTGTAAATACTTCTGTCACTACACCAACGTAGTACAATTATTTCCACTAAAACACTACAAAGCTAAGTAGATAAGGTTTGAAATCAAATAAATTCCGTTGTTCTGTTTGCTTGCTCCAACCAAATTCACAACAAAACAAAACACTCAAAACAGGGAAACGGAAACAAGTCCCGACTAGTTCGTCTTGCGCGATGTTGTTTTTTAAGCGGGCGTATGATGGTTGCAGTTAACAACGTGATTGTGGGACAATGATGGTGTCTATGTTAAAAAGTGAGGTCATGAGAAGAGTGTAGGAGCTATCGATAGTAGCGGCCATAGCTGCGTCCATCATACGCCCTCAACTTGTTTAAGCTATATACAAAACCGCTGACAACTTAAACAAATTTGACAGTCTTCATTGTACTTGACAGCTGTCACATTAGTTTTGTGACACTTTTGATTATAATCTGTGGTCCTTCTCCTTTCGCAAAAGCAAAATCTAAAATCCGAAAAATTGAGATGATGTACGATGGAAATATTTGCGGAAATTGTTTAACTTACGTATTTATTTAGTATAGTTTAGTTTTTTGTGTTAGACTTCAAGTGAACATGAATTCCCTTGAATTTAACTTTTTGCGTAGGCGTAGCTACGAAATGTTATTCACAAAAATAATTTAAGCGTTCGCAATTGACTCGAGAGTGGGTTTTATCTGATAAAAATGGTCTTAAAATAAAGTATGCCGCTTACAATTGTAAACAAAAGTAAAATGATTGCTGAAATCATGAAATTTTCGTTTCACCATAGAGCGTTTTACTGCTATGTTGGGATGAGTATATGGATCTGTTTTTTAATAACGGGTGAGTAATTTTAATACTAAAGATTATTATTGTGAGCCTATTGTGCCCCACTGCTGGGCAAAGGCCTCCCCCCCTTTTCTTCCATTCATCCCGGTTTTGAGCTATATCTGGCTACTAAAGATATATACAACTAACTACTACAGCTTTGTTTAAGAAACTGTCATATTTTATGCTCTTACTAACTTATAAAGGCTTTAGTAAACTCATGAATTAATGTTTCTAGTGATGTACAAATACATATCAGTTGGAGATGATGCCACAGTGATAAAAAAGATTGTGCAGAATGAATACATATCCAAAAGCGATATCAAGTATAGGAAGATATATCTACGCTCATGTAATCCACCAGACAGTATTGTGAGGGGTGCTGAAGGTGATTAGTTTTCTTATTTTCTATATCTATCTAATACCTTTAAAAGAGCAATTCTTGTTTATTTATTTATATATATATTTCGGGGATCTCGGAAACGGCTCTAACGATTTCGATGAAATTTGCTATATGGGGGTCTTCGGGGGCGAAAAATCGATCTAGCTAGGTCTTATCTCTAGGAAAACGCGCATTTCCGAGTTATTATATGTTTTCCGCGCAAAGCTATTTTAAAATTAATGTCCAAGTGATAAAACAAACAAGATTCTGCTTGATATGAAATTTGATAGTAGTATCTATCTTTTTCTTATCATATTCAAATTGTCAATTGAGGTTTAATTAATCATTGGTGAATAAACTTATCATTTGCTGCCCATCCACCAAATTTTAAAAATTAATATTTAAGATGTAAATTTATCAATTTTAATCAATTCTGCTGCTAATTATCGCTTTTTCACATTGTAACATTCTATAATGGTATTCCAGCTGTGGTGGACAGTGATACTTGGCTTCTGCAAGGAGTGTTGGTGGTCACAAGACATGGTGACCGCGGACCCCTTACACATTTGCATGGGGGAGACAAACTGCCCTGTGATACTCCACCACAGTCAACATTGTTGAAGACGTAAGTTAAAAATGAAAAAGTAAATGAAAATTATAATAATTGTGTGTTTATTGAAACACTATTACTACAATAATTGACTATAAAGTTAATGGATACAGGAACCACTTTCATTAATAGATTACAGATAGCGCTTTTGGTTATTGTGTGGTTCTACATCAACAAAATATTATGAGTAATGATCTAAAGATTCTAAAGTCTTAATGAACATGATTATATTTACTGATTGAGAACCAGACATAATTATAGGTAACCTCAACCTGATTTGTCTCTTTTCCTTAGCTGTAAGGTTAGGTGCTAAATTGTTCTATAATTAAGAAGCCTTGTTTGTCACTGTTAACAAAAAATACGGAACCCTAAAAAATCAGTGAAGGCATTGCGGACAAGAATGCGTCTATTAATTACGTGAGGTGTTCAGGAGATTTGAGAGGAAGTTCCTGGGAAAATATCACGCAATTTTTTCTGCCTAAAAATAATGTAGAAGACGACAAAATTACAATAAATTTAAATATGTCTGGACTAAAATATTGCGAAATCTGACACAATTAACCCTCCAAATACCAAACAATTAACAATGCAGATTTTTTTTTAATAAATTCAACGCACATGCTTATTTCACTTGAGATTGGGAAGGAGTGAGAACAGAAGGAGAGTCTGGGCAAATCTCGAGGGAAGTTTAAAAATGATCAAAAACACCTTACGCAATTAATGGACGCTGCCTAAGGGCTCATTTAGACGCCGCGGGCGCGCGAACTCGTATACGATTTAAGTTACATTGCGGGCCAGTGAGGTTACATCAATTCAGCCGACCGATCAAATGATGCAATGTAATGAAACTCGCATGCGAGTTCACGCACCGTCTAAATGAGCCCTCTCGGCGTTTGTCTCGGTCGAGGTATGTACGAGTATATGTTGCTGTTTTTTGCAGAAATTACCTCATGACGTCCTCGACTATTCATGTACGATATGTTGTGTAGGTACGAAGAATGGGTGTCGAACACTAGCTCGGTCGGGCGCGCGTGGTGGGTGGCGGGGCCGGGCCCGTTCCACAGTTTCCCCGCGCTGCCGCCGCGCGCCGCCACCCGCTGCGCGCTCGGCCAGCTCACGCCACGGGGGCTGTTGCAGATGCTTACTGTCGGTATGTACCAACCGCCGGCGTGCAACCAAAGCGTGTGCGTGACGTGCACGTGCGGCGTTGTAGTATACAGATCCTTATGAGCAGTGATCGGGGATTTCTATGCCACTTGGGGTGAATGACCTCAATCATTATGCTAGTATGGATATGCCGCGGGATTCCGGGATTCGTGTGCGATATAGGAGAGTGTTTTGGCATGTTACTGTTAATCAATTAATCATGCATTGCATATATTATTAATATTAATAATTGAAAATTTGAAATTGAAAACTTAATAATTTTTTGAATAATATTTTTTCTTTAAATCATAACCAACACTGTTTTTTTACAGTCCTTTATTTTATAAACGAACTAGCTGAGGTACCCGGCTTCGCTCAGGGAGCTGACATGAGAATTGTGTGGTGGTTGTAGTAAAAGGAACAACTTTTAAATATATTTAGGTTTTTTTTACTACAATACCTGTATCTACTTCTACGTACATTTTTTTTATTTCCGACTCGAGAACAACCTACGACCCGTACCTATAGAAAAACATAGGGAATAGGGATAACTGGAAGTGTTTGTCGAAAATCTTCTGAGATTATGAAGGCTTCGAATAGTCCACAATGTTCTAGAATATCCCAAAACATTTGAATGTGTTCTGAAACACTCCACAATGATCTGGGATCCTGGATTCTAGGCTATTTACAAATATTTTATAACATTCCAGAATATTCCGGAATGTTCTCGAACACTCGAACCTCACAACTGTCTTGCTTACCCCTACTACCCTACCTATACCTATATACCCCTACCAATAGGTAGCCCCAACCCTATAAAAAAGCTTCGAATGGTCCAGAATATTCCACATTTGAAAGCGGAATGTTCCACAATGATCTAAAATGTTCTCGAATATTCGACAACATTCCAGAATGCTCTGTAGCTGCACCCATACAAAAAAGGCTTTGAATGGGCCACAATGTTCTAGAATATTCCACAACATTCGAGAGTATTCTGGAATATTCCACAATGATCTGGGATGTTCTCAAACATTCGACAACATTCCAAAAAGTTCTGAAATATTGTAGAATGATCTCGAATGCTCTGGACTGTTCTAGAAATGTCTAGAGGGTGTAATTAACTTCAAAAGCACGCCCCTCAGGTAAAAACAGGAATCTTCTTTATGTAAAGACAAAAAAGGCTTCAAATAGTCCAAAATGTTCTAGAACATTACACAACATTTGAGTGTGTTCTACAACGTTCCACAATGATCTGGTATCCTGGATTCTAGGCTATTTCTGAATATTCGACATCATTCCAGAATATTCCGGAATGTTCATGAACATTCGAACCTCACGACGTTACCACAATAGGTAGCTATATGATCCTACAAAAAACCTTCGAATAGTTCAGAATATTCCACAACATTCGAAAGTGTTCTGGAATATTCCACAATGATCTGGACGTTCTCAAATATTCGACAACATTCCAGAATGTTCTGAAATGCTGTGGAATGCTCTCGAATACTTTCAAATGTTCTGGAATGTTCCACAATGATCTAGAATGTTCTCGAATATTCGACAACGTTCCAAAATGTTCTGAAACGCTGTGGTATCTCGAATACTCTCAAATGGTCTGGACTGTTCTAGAAATGTCTAGCCTCCGAGACCCGAGACGGCTTCGAATGTTCCAGAATATTTCACAACATTCGAAAGTGTTCTGGAATGTTCCACGATGATCTAGAATGTCATCGAATAATCGACAACATTTCAGAATGTTCTGAAATGCTGTGGAACGCTCTCGAATACTCTCAAGTGGTCTGGACTGTTCCAGAAATGTCTAGCCTCCGAGGCGGCTTCGAATGTTCCAGAATATTCCACAACATTCGAAAGTGTTCTGGAATGTTCACAATAATCTAGAATGTTCTCAAATATTCGCCAAGATTCCAGAATGTTCTGATATGCTGTGGAATGCTCTCGTATACTCTCGAATGTTCTGGACTGTTCTAGAAATATCTAGCCTCCGAGACCCGAGACACCTCACCAGGTACACATTTTTGTAGGTATATACTTCCCGATCTATTCTGAACTTTGTTTTATTAAGTTAAGGTTCAAAATTCAAAAACAACTGCTTCTTGGTCTCAGAGGGCGAAACTTTCAACCCTTATATCTTCAAAAGCACACCCTTCAGGTAAAAACGGAAAACTTCTTCATGGACGGCAGATAGAGGGCTACCACCCCATATAGCTTCCTTGATCGTATCGGGACTCATTTCTGAGTTTTAGCGGCACGCACATTGTACACTTTCTTTTATAATATATATTGATTACCAACACCGAAATAGCGTTTACTTTTCGAACAGTTTTGTTCCTATCGCGGGCCAAGTGGCGTATCCATATTACCATTTCGACTTGATATCCCGCGGTGTGGCATAGAAATCCCCGATCACTGCTTATGAGAGACGGCACACCGCTTGCGTGACGTGTGCGTGTTCGGCTCCAACATCCAACAGCGATGGACGGCAGTGTATAGTGAATGCTTGAGATTCTGTGAGGCGATGGATGCTAGGTGTTCAACTGTACCAATGTAATTTGTCTATACTAGTGTAATGTGCTATTATTGTTGTTATTATTGCTGTTAGTCTAAGTTTCGTGACGCATTGGTTTAGCTGTAAAGTCATGTAAACATGTTTATCAATAATATAAAATAAAATATAAATAAAATAAACAGTGCACGTCACGCACACGCAGCCGGTGTGCACAGGCCTTAAAATAACTATACAAGCCTAACTATAGCTCAAAGATCGCGTTAGCGACTCACCTGTGTCGACACATGTGTGTATAAATAGTGTGTTTTCATTGATGGATGTTTAGGCTTTGATCGCCAGTACATTGCGTGCATCGTCACATGGCATTATAAAGCAGTATTTCTAAGTATGTGTCGATATCGGGTAAGCAGAGAGAATCATAATTAATTTCTTAAACATGAAGATCTTTTATGGTTGCCAAATTTACACATGAAAGTCAAGAGGTTTAATACTTAATCTGCTCTCCATAACATGCATTAGAAACCGGATATTATATCTGATGACACACTTCAATTACTTAATCATCACTATAATATATCTATCCCTAAGTACAACAATACATTCTTACCTGAACCTTAGGTACCTTAAATAAATTTTTATCTTATTTACAGGTAATATTCTGAAAGTGGCTTATGGAGAAAAACTTGGATTAGACAATTCAGATCCGACGGGAAAACGAGATACTGGTGAGTCCAGTTTTGTTGTAGGAAATCCCAATAACTACTCAATACTCGTACAGTCTGGCAAACCAATATGTCACTAATATAAATTTTATTTTATAAAATTTGTATGATATATTTATATTCATACTTGCCGCCTTTTTCTACTGACAGAATTGGCTCGCTGACTAAAGAATTATGTATGTTACTTCGAAGAAAAACATTAAACCACTCTATTTAACACATCTATAATTTTTACAGTATGTACAATTTTTCTTAATTTCAGGAGACGTTATAATGTACAGCACGCGATACCGACGAACGTTCCAATCTTTAGCGGGACTCGCCTGGGGTTTAGCGGGCGCCAATGCGGGCGCTCGACTCGCTAGAGCGAGAGAGAGTCATAGCGTCGCCTTCTGCTTCCGCGAGTGTGCTTGTGCTGCGCACCACGCGTTGAACAAGTTAGTACGCACATTAGTAGACTTTAGCTCGTTGCAATAAGGTGTATGATCGTACAGCATGCTCCAGTCTTGTAGCACTGGCCTGGGGTTTAGCGGGCGCCAATGCGGGCGCTCGGCTCGCTAGAGCGAGAGAGAGTCATAGCGTCGCCTTCTGCTTCCGCGAGTGCGCTTGTGCTGCGCACCACTCGTTGAACAAGTTAGTACGGACATTAGTAGACTTTAGCTCGTTGCAATAAGGTGTATGATCGTACAGCATGCTCCAGTCTTGTAGCACTGGCCTGGGGTTTAGCGGGCGCCAATGCGGGCGCTCGGCTCGCTAGAGCGAGAGAGAGTCATAGCGTCGCCTTCTGCTTCCGCGAGTGCGCTTGTGCTGCGCACCACTCGTTGAACAAGTTAGTACGGACATTAGTAGACTTTAGCTCGTTGCAATAAGGTGTATGATCGTACAGCATGCTCCAGTCTTGTAGCACTGGCCTGGGGTTTAGCGGGCGCCAATGCGGGCGCTCGACTCGCTAGAGCGAGAGAGAGCCATAGCGTCGCCTTCTGCTTCCGCGAGTGTGCTTGTGCTGCGCACCACGCGCTGAACAAGTTAGTACGGACATTAGTAGACTTTAGCTCGTTGCAATAAGGTGTATGATCGTAGAGCATGCTCCAGTCTTGTAGCACTCGCCTGGGGACTGGGGTTTAGTTTAGCGGGCGCTATATAGGCTCGCTAGAGTGAGAGAGAGCCATAGCATCGCCTTCTGCTGCGAGTGTGCTGTACTGCTCACCACGCTCTTAACAAGTTAGCAGTAGACTTAATCTCCTTTATATAAGGTGTATAATTATACAGCAGGTTTGGTCTGGGGTTTATCAGGCGCAAATGCCGGCGGTTTTCTAGAGCGAGAGAGTCATAGCGTCGCCTTGTTTCCAATTAACACGTCAGAATAGTAGACTTTAGCTAGTTGTAACAAGCTGTATAATCTCTTATTGTCGCTTTTATTACTTATTCTAGCTTTTATTACTTACATTGTTACTTATTACATTCTATCCATGTACGACGATGTTTATTGTTGATCAAACCCAAAACATCAATCATCACCATTGCATTCTTCCAGAAAGATCAGCATCCAAGCAAAACACCGCCTGGACAACCACCCCGCGCTAAAAGAGCTGGTCACCAAACTCTCCACCGTGCTCTTTGAGTCTCAGGAGCACCCCGAGCCCGACCTGGTCCGCGACGGAGTCCTGGCTCACATGTGCCACGACTCGCCGCTGCCGTGTGTCAGGAGACCTGACAAACTGAAGATTAGCTTGAAGAGGAATAGGAGGCTTCGAGAGGATAGCGTGCCGGGGAAAAAGTTGCTAGAATATAAGGGTAACGTGGATAATAGAAAATCTAAAAGAGATATGTTAACTATAGAAGTACCGGAAAATAGTGGTGATATCAAGGAACCTGAGAAAAAGAAGCCAGGCTTGAAGAGACATAGAAAGTTTCAGGAGGATGCAGGTCTTGAGAAAAATATACTAAAGCATAAAGAGGTTACCAACATATATAACAAAAATCCTAAACAACAAATACCAAACGTAGAAATACGGCAAAATGGCTGTGAAGATACTCCAGAGCACGAGTCTCCTAATAAGGATAGTAGTAGTCCAGAGAAACATAAACTAACTGTAAAAGGACATGAAAGATTCCACAATAACTTACCTGAAAGGAATAATATGAGAAAAGCAGAAAACGGCAAAGAATTTGAAAAACGCAAATACACTGTGCCTAAAAGGAATTTATTAGACATAGATATAGACACACTTAACATGGAATTGGATTACATTAACAACCAGTTAGATTTCAATAACGAAATAGGGAGGAAAGCTAGAGATATCATTGGTAAATATTACGATACTAAAGATAAGCAGAAAGCGCCTTTAGATTTCGATGCTCAAATGGAGAGGGAAAAGCTTTTATACTATCAGCAGAGGTATATGGATAACGCTGATGCATATGACGATGTAGTTATTGTTAAAAAGAATTTAGACGCAGACTTTAATTTTCCAAATGACGCTCGCATGGATACGGATTTTGATGAAGAATATAAAGAACCAACGCCAGAAATAACAGAGGAATATTGTATAAGAAAGGACCATATAACGTCTTTATTCGCGTATTTAGAATGGAGTTATAGACAAGAAATCAAAAATATACATAATAGAAAACGAGGCCTGCTTTTAGCGTACGGATTAATGCACAACATAGTGCAAAATATGATTAGAATGATCTCAGAGAATAAACCTAAAATAGTCATATATTCAGGGCACGATAAAACACTGCAACCATTAATTTTAGCACTTGGACTAACTAATTATCAACACTATAACGTACATTATGCTTCTAGAATGATCTTTGAAGTTTACAGAAAAAAAGATTTACGCGACGAATTTAAATTCACGAAAAGGAAAGCGGTAGCACAAGATTTTTACTTCAGGGTTGTCTACAACGGGGAAGATGTAACAAATAAATTAAGTTTTTGTAAAACTAAGCAGAGTATAGTGATGAAAGTAGCGGATCCCATAGACGATATGAAGACGTATAATACTTATTTGTGTCCGATAGAAAACGTTGTTAGGTTTATACATGACGATTATTTTGCTATTTTTAACGTGACCAACTTTAAGGACGCTTGTGCAACCTATGGGAATCTCAAACATGTTTAGGTTAATAAAGTTAAACTATTGGATATTAGCGGCGTCTAATGTAGACGTAAATACTTGGTCTTAGTACTATGGATCAGGGATGTTGCGGATGCCGATTTTTTGACATCGGCGGATGCGGATGCGGATTTTTAAAGGCTCACATCCGCGGATGCGGGTGCGGATGTCAAGACAGGTACATAAAAAACGTGAACTATTATATTTTAGTAATGTTTATTTCAAAAAACCGGACAAGTGCAAGTCGGACTCGCGTTCCAAGGGTTCCGTACATTAAGTCCCACTCACGCTTGACTGCTAATTTCTAATACGTTTTTTGGCTAATGACTAAATTACCTAGCAGTCTAACACTTACGCTGATGCCAAGACGTTCCTGTACCGACCTGTTCCACATCCGCATGCGCATTAAATCCGCATCGATTTTATGCGGATGCGGATGCAGATGCGGATGCTGAAAATAATGCGGAAGTTCCGCGGATGCGGATGCGGATATTCGCAACATCCCTGCTATGGATGACTATAATTGTCACTGCATTGCATATGCAGACAAAATAACGTTTGTGATTCAAGGTAACATATTCGCTCTCCTTAAAAAAAAGTAGGCCTCTAAAATATGGTTCATTTGTATTATCATGGCGCTAATAATAACAAACTGGCATGAATGGATATATGACTACGGAAATATGTTTATTTGTATATAATGTGAACTGTTTCTACTTGCCGAATGGACGATAAGTGGTCCAATTTCTAATGAAATGTGTTTAAAATTCTATAAAATTAAAATAGAAGTATCAATCTTTTATCGAAAGGAAATAAGCATCTTTATGTTCGTGCGTTGGAAAATGAAGTTTTTCAAATATAATAATAATGATTTAAAGGCAGCTAAGCATTAATTTTTGTCAACGGGTTCAGTAAATAGCAGTATTTCATTCTTAACGATCGGACTTCGTAATTTATGTCATGTTATAATTTATACAAGTTAATATAATTTATTTGTTGGTAAACATTCCAGATTATTAATACCTTGTGACACGGATCTCAATTATTTAAGTTATCGCCGTACTTAACTATGTATAGGTACATATCTACTAATAATAAATACTCTTTCATTGTACATGTCTCAAAGGCTTATAATAAATAGTAACGTTATTCTTAGTTGATCCTACTGAGGTAAATTGAGATCTTCATAAATGTGATTGAACTATTTACATATCATTCCTTTCATTGCCCATAGTATGAGAGTAGAATAAGACTAGTATCTACAATGTCTACATACTTCGATATGGCTGTTCTTGCATAACTTTGTTTTGTAGACTTTGGTAGTTTTACGATACAGAAAGAAAACTTTTCTTGAAATGCATTTACTGTGAACTGAATATTATTCATTTAAATTAGTATTTATATCTAATATGACTTACATATCATATGTAGCTACATGTTGTTTTTAAATAGATTGAAATGTAAGACTGCACTCTCTGTAAATACCAATATGTTTCAACTATGCATAATAATGTTATTAAGATGTAAGAATTTTTACAAGCTCTTACTTAATTACTAAGTTATTAATCTTTTATTTAAATTATACATTCCATTTGTTTATACAACTTCAATAATTAATTAATATTATATTTTACGATGCACTGTAAAGGGCTATAACTAAAAAATTTAATCGCGTGTTAAATAATATTGAAAGTAGAGATGCCCCGAATAGTGAATTTGGCCGAATACCGAATATTCGGCATGACATGCGAACATTTTTAGTCACAATTATTATGAAAACTGTTCGTCAACAAAGCACAACGTTTGCAATATACCTAGTTTTTGGTAATTTTTATGTGTAATTTTGCTTTTTCGGTAGGTGCAACAGATATTCGGTATTCGGCTCATTAGTAGGCAACATTCGGCCGAATACTGAATATTTGGCAAAGTGGCCGAATTAGGACAATTATAATATTAAATTATAATTGTTAATAAATTTGTTATTTTTAAGAACGATTGAATGACTTGTAAAATGTAGTTAATTTTACCAATAAAGATCTGTATATCTGTATATCTGTATATCTGTAGGCCGAATACCGAATAGTTGCCGAATATTCGTGGCATCTCTAATTGAAAGTTACCGCCGAGGTTTTGAGCGCTTGGTCTCGAGAAAAAATAGTTTAGTTGATAATGTATGAACATTTCAAATACGAGACCTACGCAATTCTACCTACTTAAAGGCTTAAGACCACACCGGTTGCGTTTGTGTAAACATGCACGTGTTATTGGAACTAAATTGTTAGAGCCGTGCACGCACAAGTCACGCGAGCGGTGTGCCGGCTCTCATAAGGATCTGTATATTACAACGCACACGCATCCGGTGTGCAAAGATAGACACTTCAAGATTTGAACTAAATTAGCCCTGATGTCGGAAGTATGTTCCTAAAAGTAATTGAACCCTTTTTCAGGCCGCTGATGATCAATTTCAAGAAGATTCAGTTTAGCGAAAATACAATGTAATTTGAACATTGAGTCTTAGTGCTAGGGATGAAAAAGGGTTGAAATTCTTAAAATAGCTATTGTGCCATGCCTATTTTATTTAAGAAGATCGATTCAAAGGTTCTGTTACTATTTATATGATATACATGGTGTAGTTTTAAACGTTACCACATTCTTTTCTTAAGACTGCAGCTATAACTTATTATTTTAATTTGTGATATGTCGAATCTCTGAGAATTTATAACTGTATTTTTTTTACAGAGATCTGTTTCTAATATTAATAATCGTACTAAGGACTAAACTGTACATAAACATAATATTAGTTTTCCAGAAAAATGTCAGTAGATGTGTAATATAATAAGCAATAAAAACAAGTGCATTTTCTGTAGAAGTTGTATATAAACAACCGTATATGACATTGAAACAGTTTCAACTTGTACTTTACTGCGTAAGAATACGGTAAACGATTGTTTTCGAATGTAACATGTGGTTGTTAGGGCCAACCCACACTAGCGTCTTTTGAGCGTCGACGACTATAGTTCGTTTTTTTAGCATAAGAAAGAACTTGCAAGATATAAGCGATCTTGGCACGTCTTTTAATTGAAAAACGCTTCAATCAAAAACTATTACTTATGAAAGCAGAAGAATATAAATGATTGTATTAGATTCATAATTGTTACATATTTGCCGTAACTTATTTTTAAAATGTGTTTTTCAATTAAAAGACACATTAAGATTGTTTACCTTATTTCTAATGCTAAAAAAAACGAAGTATAGTCAGCGCTATGGAATTAGCGTCGCTGCGCAGTTGCGCCAACGTTGCGTCGAGCAGCGGCCATAGAGTTGAGTTTATAGTGGGGGGTGGCTCTAAGAGCTACTGTTGCTAGAGTTGACCAAGATAAGTCTGCAACGATTTTGGTAGCACACGCAGTGCAAGTGTTATTTATACATCATCATTTCATAGAAGTTTGACGTTTGAAAACTTTGAAATAAAACTTGCACTGCGTGTGCTATCAAAATCTTTACAGACTTTATCTTGATCTAACTCTATGCGTAGTGTAGCTGTGCGCCGCAGTGGGTTGTCACCGTAATTGTTTATTATTAAGTTCCTAAATCCAACCCACCACATTTTTACACGACTAACCAAAAAAGGGGTGTAATGTTAACACACAAAACTATACTTGGTCAACCAGATCTTGACAGTAGAAAAAGGCGGTAAATTTGAAAAATGTAGGCGCGAAGGGATATCGTCCCATAGAAAATTTGAATTTCGCGCCTTTTTTTACTGACAAGATTTGGTTGACCAGCTATATCAATGAGACCAACGGCCAGAGCGGCCTATTATGGTTGCATTCTACTATCGCGCGGTGTTAAAAGGTGAGTTAGCGAAATCTTGTTTTACGGCCCAGGTTCTTCTCTTCTTCTAATGACTTGAATTTTTACAACCCTAAATAGCCGAAAGGGATAGTGCCATAAGGTAGAAAGGGATATCATGATTCGACCCTGAATCGCTGTCTAACTTCGGTTTTGTAGGAAGAGGGTCCTTTCTGTACGGTAGTACTATTACTTATTCTGTGGTTTCGGGTCGAATCGAAGAAGTTACGAGAGAAAGACCTCAAGATTGCTAATTTTTATGGCAACCGTACAAATTACAATATAATAAAGCGCTATGATTTTTCAAGAACTGCTGACTCAACCTACTGCACCTTAACGTGCGATAATTGCAACCATTATAGGTCCGTTAGGAATAATTTAGTTGAAACTAGTGTCCGACCGAAACATGTTTTTTTGCCGAAACCGAAACCGAAACCGAAGGTTCGGCTTAGGCTCTAGTTTCGGCCGAAACCGAAACCGAAACCGAAACCGAAACTTTTGTAGACTTGTAAAAATCGTTGAAAAAATGTCATAAAACCGCTTTTATACACATATATATTAAGGGGCTGTCAACACCCAATGTCCTTGAAATTGTTTTTTTTATATACCACATCGGTGGCAAACAAGCATACGGCCCGCCTGATGGTAAGCAGTCACCGTAGCCTATGGACGCCTGCAACTCCAGAGGTGTTACATGCGCGTTGCCGACCTGTACACTCCTTTTTTTAAGAACCTGATGTTACTTAAGCAGTTTATTAAGAAAAACTATTTGTTTTAATGAAGCAAAAATGAATTATGTTAATATTCATTATATTTTAAAGACCGTGGTCGTACTCAATACATGATTGAACGAAATCGGCTCGATAGAAAATAATAGGGAGTATTACTGCAATGTTCTGCCGCCAGAGTGTAGCAACAGTGCACATACTAAACCATAGAGTAAGTAAATTATACATACTAGATACTTAAACTGTTTTTTGACAGGTTTTCACTAGGACATTGATGCATCAAGGCGGTTTGTTTACAGGTACCGCGAAACGCGAAAATCGAAATTACGTTATCTGCCTCACTATCAATCGAATAGGCAAGAGTGATAGAGAGGCAGAAAGCAGAAACCGAACTTTCGATTGTCGTATTTCACGGTAGGCCATGTGATTGAGCTAGTGACGCCCTCTACGCAGTTTTGCGTAATTGCCTATTCCCTATTGCCAAGATTGGTCTTAAAATCACCATTGAATGGTGTTGTCTTTATTTTTTTGACTTATGGGTCTGAAATAAAATCACAATGTCAAAACATTTATACCTAGACCGCTAACGAGTACCTAATATTACACAAATAATCCACAGTCGCTTTCGTAAAAACTAGCGCCTACGCCAATTCTTGGGATTAGTTGTCAAGCGGACTCCAGGCTCCCATGAGCCGTGGCAAAAATGCCGGAATAACGCGAGGAAGATGATGAGTTTTCTTATTATTCGCTTGCCCAGGCCCATTAACATGCGACAGTGCTATCTCATTTACTCCGATACAATTAGATAGTGTGCGCGTTTTAGGTATTGACAGCCTCCTAAGACTGCGTCGACCGTCCAGTGGTGCCCTCATTAGGGGAATTGTGTTTTATAATAAACCAATTCATTTCTGTATACATATTAACTTGTTCGTCAACTTTTGGTCTTTGTTACATAGTTTAGTTTCATAGTACGAAGTACTATTTAGTAAGTTTCGGCCCGGCCGAAAGGTTCGGCCGTTTTTTGGCCGAAACCGAAACTACGGCCGAAACATGATTTTTTGGCCGAAACTAGCCGAAACCGAAACCGAAACCGAATCTTCGGTCGGACACTAGTTGAAACATAGCCGTACCTACTGTAATTAAGTTAGCACCAAATATGTACAACAAAACGTAGAATAGAAACGACGTCACTGTTAACTGAATTGATTAAACTTGAAAATAAAATTAATTGCCATTACAAGTGGTCTTATATACTTAATGTTGTTTCCATTTATATACCTTGGTTCCATTGTTTGCATATCAATAATAAGTTCAATTAAAATGATTTTGCACTTTTTTTCATATAAAGGCCGCAAAATATTGGGCCGTAAAGTGTCATTCAATTGAACTTGCTAACTATGTAAACAAAAGTTACTAGTAAATTGACATTTAGTGTCAATTTTAGTATGGCGGTTTGTTTACATAGTCAGCAAGTTCTATTGAATTACATTTTAGTGGGGATATTCCAAGGCATTTTGTGGGAGGAGGCAGTGGCTCACGCAATGTAGAATTAGGTAACCTAAGGAGGCCTATCGCGCACATAGAAAATATAAATGTCGGTATCGCTTGTCTATCACTAAAATACGCAAGAGCGATAGAGAGGCAGATAACGAAATTTTCATGTACATATCCGTACACGGCGGGAAGAAGCTGATAACTCGAGATATTTTGTTGAAGAAATTAGAACTTTAAATCAAATTACATAAGGTAGGCATCAGGCTCCATCTTGTTGCAATAAAACACCTCTGACCACAATTCGATTACATGCAAATAATGCATGTACATAGTATCCAAAGAGAATATAATCGTGGTATTATCGTTTGTATGCTATTTGTATGTTTGTATTTCGTCCGCTACTATTTGTATTTGTTCAGCCGTGGTTATCACTACAAGGAGGCCGATTTGCAATTACACAGTCATAATATTAATTTGATCTCATTTTGTCATTACTCGCTGTTGCATCTGCATCTCTCTCGTACTGATCCAGAAGTGCGAGCGAGTACGCTGCGACTAATAACATCGTCATAATTATCCTGCTAACCTTATACGGGCAATATGGCACGGCGCAGGGGGTTCACTCGGACATTTTGAATTTATTCTCAAGAATTGACACATTACACTATTTTTTACGAAAGCGCCTGCTATCTGACCTTCTAATCCATAGGGGAAACTGACCCTAATTGTGACTATTCGGGTTTCCTTACGATTTTTCCCCTGACCGAAAAGCGATTGATAAATCTATATAAATAATTCCGACCCGCTCCACGATAGCCGCCAATGAAATTATGCTCAAAAAAAAAAGAAAAAAAAAACAAAACACTTTTGAATCGACAACTTATATTCGCAAAATTCGGATTGTCGCGTATTTTGCATTTGAAAGTGAAAAAATTTCGACAATCAATGCCAAACAAAAGGTCGGCCATGTTGGTTGACATTGACGGGTGCGTTCGGAAATTCTAAATTACGTTTCGCGTCGCCGGACGCATGTCGATGCGTGTTTGAGCAAGGTGTTTGGTTTGAGCGTGTAGTAAGCCTATTAAAAAACAAGCAACGGGTTGCACTCCGGGAGTGCCGGCAGAAGTGAAAACTCAATGACATTGTAACCGATAACTACAGAAATATCTACATTTCACCCGAGCGAAGCCGGGCTTTCATCTAGTATCAAATAAAGTCGCATTGCCTTGAACGCTTCACACACCTTAATTAATTCAGTCGTCCTAATTTTATTGGCATCTTACCTAGGACCCTCATAAACTTGTTTCTAGTCAGTGCATTCACACTCTTACTAAATGCGGTTACACGTTTACGATTTAGGATTCTGAATTAAGTAAGTAAGCGCTTTCCCGCTACAACACCAAAGCTTCTAGTAGGTAAATAATGACATTATCAACAACAAATCATTAACAAATTTTTAAATGTCGAATGTGCTCAAGGTCGTCCGAGTTTGAGCAAATATTAGTGCAAGTGTGTCATCAGCCGTTAATATGGTGATATCAAGCCATGAGTCACCAGGGTGCGTAATTGCGTATTTAGTACCTAATTTGAAAATCTTGAAATATGATGCTAATTTGAGATCAATATCGGGATCACTGCGGCATATGAAAAGGCTTAGAACGAGTGCGAACCTTCGGTTTCGGTTTTGGTTTCGGCGAAAAATCCGGTTGCGGTCGCACACTAATAAATAAGTACATAGGATTTGTACCTATGTATGGGGGTGATGCGTACTCCGCCGGCGTGCTACGGCGTAGCACAACTGTGCGTTGAAAGTGAGGCGTTATGAAATGTTAATAGCAACGTACGTAAAATAAAATCATAATAGACTAAAGTTACGAGTCTTAAATATGAGTTAAACTACCTAATGTTTGCAAAAAGTATGTAGGTACCTGAATCGTTATGTGTTTAGACTCGAATAAAAGCCTGCTGAACAAACTACAAGCGACTACGCGGTTTTCAGTATGAAATATTTAGTGCGGAAATAAAACCACAATTTTTAGCAAACTACACATAGCATCCGGCCTTAATTTGAGGCCCTGGCATTTGCAATAACAACATCTGTTTCATCATCAACGCGATTTTTAAATGCTGCGTAAAAATGTAACGAGCTGCTATTTTGGATAGGTTCAGGGTTACGATACATTTCGCTAGAGCTGTAACACGCATGTTTCAAATTTCGCACTTTATAACGTTGTACGCCTAATTAATGATTAAATAAAAAACGCATTTAACAGATTTACAAGACCAAAGTGATCATTATTAGTGCTCCGTTAACAAATATTTCGTACGGAACATTAAAAATATTGAAATAAGACAGGAAGATAAAAGACTGACAATAAACAGCATAAGGAAAGCACATAATAGATTATATGATAGGTACGTGGCTCAGTGCTAATTTCTAAAAATTACCTCTAAATATCAATTACCGCCTCGCCTCGCCTTCCGTAACTTATTGTTGCCCTTAAATCCTAATTGCCACTACTAATTCCCCGCGGAGATAACAAAGTGTGGCGAGGCCGAAGGTGAGTAACCCCGCTGTAAATATTAGTATTAGGTATAGTACCTACTAATATTACCTACTAGGTACCTACGTGCGCCCCTGCGCTGGTTCGTTTCAGCATTATCAATACAATTTTTTTGTTTTTATTCAATTACATTGTTGAGCATACTTTCGTATGTCTGTCTGCCCGGCTGATGTTCTCTTCCACAGGTAAGAGTATTTATTTTAATGAATTTTTGTGAGCAACTTCGATAATATACTTACGTCGTTCTTGGAAAGTTTTGACGAAGCCAGGGGGGTTCGTAAGCTCTACAGCTCACAGAACCACTTGTATATATACCTAGGCACTTAATACAATATACCTCTAGCTTACGTAGTTATCTTCGTACTTAGTAGACAGGTATCAATCTCGCCAGGTTGAAGCCAAATTAACCTACAAACTTACCTACTATTAAAACCTAGGAGCTGTCCCGCGACCTGTTAATTGGCACGCATTAATTGTAGGCCAACAACCCGTGGTGGCGTGCAGGGTTGCTGTTTATAGCAGTGGTTACGTGCGTACCGCCTCGTCTTCGTGCCAGCCCTGAAAATAATTTCCTAACCGGAGCGTGTGCGGAGACACGTACGGCGGTATATCTTTGTTTTGTTTTAGAGAAAGTAATGTCACATTATTTAAAGATGCATAATCAGTAATGCTATTTAGTAGGGTCCGTCCAAGCTAACCCGGTACCCATTTTAATGCTACAAAGTGTGGTCGTGCGATTATAACTTATAACTCTTATAAGTCATATTTTCATAGAAATTTGACGATTGTTTTTGACTCGACCATACATTGTGACTGCAAAGTTAGCTTGGTCTGTTATTTGGTCCTTGCCGACCTAGAAAAAAATGCAAATATTTTTAGTTGACACAAAAAATTGTAGTTACCCGGTACCTACCACTTAATTAAAGTGGGCCAGGTTGAGGTTAATTACCTCAACTAAATATTAGGTATTATACTCGTACTCGTACAAGCTGTAAAACAAACCCTAGTATCAATAAATGATCAAATTATAATTGATATATTGTTCACTTCAGCATAATTGCTCAACGCTCAACATCTACCTAAAACGGTCCAGTATTGAAATACGAGCCCCTAACCTGTTACATCGAAACGAAATTGAATCGGTCGGCACTAAATGAATCTCCATTAAGTGAGGTTATGCAGAACTAGGTCATCGTCCGGGGGTCGGGGCGTCCATTCTGCGACAAACAAATCAATTCATATTTTTACGCGTCCTTCTTCGACACATTCATTTATCAGTAAGCCAAAGCGAGAGGATCGCTTCCAATACAATTTTTATTCAATTTTAAATTGTTTTCAGTGAGAATGAAGACTCGTGTTCGATAATTATGACGCCCGTGTCAGCAATAACTGCAATTTGTTGGTTGTGAGGGAGGCCGGAACGTTTTCAATTGTATTGACGTAGTGCTATTTGTGGATGAACCTTGCAGGTATGCAGTTCAACTGTCCTTGTGTCTAAAGTGTCTTTCTATATTATGGGTAATGATGAAATACCTATGTTCGCTAACGGATCATGAATTTGACGATTGGTCAGCTTAACAATCTTAACATTACTAAGTTTCACTCTTACACGCAACATAAAGATATATTTTATTTATATCACAGCAAATATACATACCTATAGTACTAACAAAGAGTTTTTTCTGCAAAACGGGAGATAATTAGCGTGCTACGACGTAGTGCTACGGAACAAGTCAAGCACCGGAAAAGTTACTTTTATGTGTAAACTGTAAATATTTGATTTTATTATTGTGTAAATATATTGCTACGCCTTTGTAGGGTCCATGATTGCAACGAATAACGCTTTATTCAACACCAGTGATCATTCTTAGTTGAATAATTTGACGGTTTAGACTCACTTGATTTTAGACATGTAGCGCGACTGACTAAAAACAAGTGAGTCTAAACATAAACCGTTAAATATTATAGGTTCATGGTTAAATTATTCAATGTTAGTATGTCTTACAACAGTTTAAATTCGATCTTTCTTAGTTGTTTCAATTACATAGATGGGGTTGTAATAATTTTATCGAGGGTTTTTAAATCTAGATTTATTATGTTTATTGTATGTAATGTCAGCCCCAAGGTTACCGTACGTCGTGCTCGCATGATACGATATAACAAGAAGCTTCTTATTATTTTATTTTTATACCTTTATCACGACATACATGAAATCTGATACTCTATCATCGTTATCAGTTTAGGATTAGGTTGGTTTGTGTTGACATAACCATTGATTGTATTCTGGAATTATGAACTTGGATAAATCTTAGACTTTATTGCAAGTATTGAGGGGTGAGATTTCAATGACGAGTTATCTATCCTAAGTGCGAATTTTTAGAATTCGCATAAATTCTTATCAGATTTAGACTTTGAAGTGTACTTCCTTGTTCATATCTTTTACCTATGAGTTCGCGATAGCAGTTTTGTTGTTATATTTATCTACTTGGATTTAGGCATAGGCAAAGATGGCTATGATGATTACAACTTACTTTAAATATAATTCTTGCCTACTTATTAAATCCATACGCTCGCGGCCGTCTTTTTGTGGAATCACTTTAATCTAGACCTCTCCTTTCAGATTAGACTAAAAAATCTCTACTTTCTTTACACGCAAACACTTATTCCAGCTACTAAGTGTATCAATCTCAATATTAGCCTACAACTACAACCTACCCCAGCCTCGTCATGTCGGTAGTGACCGGAACCCGTGACCTCCTGCGTCGTAAATTAAGTCCTCGTGAATTATTTTTTTTGTCTATGTATATATCGCCGTCTAGTCTAGTTTCCACAACAGAAGCTTTATTTGTCCTATGAGTAATAATATTTATCTTATTTCACTTTAGGCAAATAAACATTTGAAGTCCGAATCACCATAGCAACCGTCTAAAGTCTGCTATAGACGAGTATAACAGTTGTTTTCGCCTCGTGCTCCAGTAATAAACAACGTTTACTTTTATTTGCGTTTAATTGCCTGTTCTAGTCCTTGGGGCTCATATTGCACATCTTTTTAATTAAACGAAATCTTGAGAATTTATTTGAAATCCAAGCCGAAGCCTTAAAATAAAACGTGGACGTTTTAACAATTCTACTCTACCTCATATACAAGTCATACCAACTTGTCAAATAAGGGTATCCGTTACAGGATGTAATTTCTTTTCGTAGAAAATTCATTTCCAGGTTGTACACATGTTATTGAAAATTGAAACTAACGTATTTTTTAGAATGTTTAGCACTACTCGCTGGTCAGAGTGAATTCCACTCGCTTGCTTTTACTAGCAGTTGTATATTGTGTCGTGCTTTTACTAATGAATTTTTATATAAAATTACATCAACGTGATTTATTTCACTATGGAGAGTTAATAAACTTTTTTAGGGTGCGTAAGTATCAAAGTCGCGTCCCGCTGTCTGTCTGTCTGTATGTATTAGATCTTTGAAACGTTTTTTTTTAAATAGATAGAGTGATTCAAGAGGAAGGTTTATGTATAATTTGTTAACTCGTGCGAAGCCGGGGCGGGTCGCTAGTTTAGAATAAATGAAATTGGTATTTCATGAGTCTGAATACTCCCGTGTTACGTCTGAAAAGGACATCCGTTCCTGCCCTGGCAGAAATATGGCGCTGCGTGGAGGTGCGGACATCCGTGCAATGCTTACGACCGGGCTACAAAGCTACAAAGGACTACAGTAGGGTTGCCATAAGTGTGGGGACTCAGACCGGGACATTTAAAGAAAACCGGCCAAGTGCGAGTCGGACTCGCGTTCCAAGGGTTCCAAGGGCACAATACACAATTTTTAACAATGAATTTTTTCATGTGAAACGTGAGTGAAATGTCTATAAAAAACCCGTAGGGGTAGCATCAAAAACTAAGTAATTAAGTCCGACTCACGCTTGACTGCACATTTCTAATAGGTTTTCCTGTCATCGATAGGTAAAGAACTATTTTGTGTTTTTTTTTTTTCAAAATGTTACAGCACAGTAGTTTCGGAGATAAATTTTCCATGTGTTTAAATGGCTACCTATATAATATGTAACTGCTTAAATAATTGTTTCATCCATTATTCTCATTAGGTATTGCGATTTCCATCCATTGACTGACAACTTCGATCAAATATTATTATGCCCGTAACAGTAAACCTTCGTAGTAACCTTGCCATTGACCGCTCACTCAATGCCATCACGTCGGAGATACATTGACTTTCGGAACTTTAATGAGTTGAAAAATAGTGGCGTAACGTAACTGAGCGTTTTCCAAAAAAAAAGTGTACATTTCATTCATGTCTTCAAAATATTGACTTTTTGGGCTCATTTTACTCAGAATCATTTGTACATTCACGCCTCATACATAAAAAAATGTGTCCAAAAATTTCCTTTCCTGATCGTCACATTCTTGTATGAATTTTTTTTTATTTGTATGAACGTGACGCACTGGAAATTTTTTTTTTCATACAAAATTTTGGGACACATTATTTCATGTATGAGGCGTGAATGTACAAATGATTCTGAGTAAAATGAGCCCAAGAAGTCAATATTTTGAAGACATGAATGACATGTACACTTTTTTTGGAAAACGCTCAACTATAGGGTGGCAGAGCGGGCATAATGCCATCGGCCTCTGGTACGGAAGGGGCCTCCGGTCAATAACTTGCTGCTGGAAGAGCGGGGTCTACTGTCACAAGTATTGATATCCTTACTAGGAGGCCCCATCCCTTTCTCAATTTTGAACAGCAAGATTGTGACCAATAAACGATTTTTATTCGATTTTCATACATTCATTCAGTGATAGGATACTGTCTGTTAGACCGGAACACACAAGTGCCTGGTAGAGTAATCTAAGATTTCCTTAAATAATTTGGGAGCAAGCCTACGCCACTTAAAAATGCTACTGATTAAAAATATGAAGCTATAAAAGTAGCTGTCAAATATAAATTTGTTACAGAAACAAATAAATGTGTTATTTTCTATGTGTTCTATAATAGGCTAGATATGACAAATTTTCATTTATGGTATCAATCAATCAGGTTTGTTTTTAGGATCAAATGTCTATATGGGACCCATTGCATTAAAGCAACACAAAAGTCAGCAATGACAGTTAAAGTCCGACCGTCGTACTTCACTTGCGAAACGCCCCGAACAAAACGCTATATGAACGTGACGTCAAGGTCTGGTCGCGAGGTCTGAGTATGAACAAAACAAGAAAATTGCATTTTTGTCGGTGAAATATTGCGTTTATGTTTAAAGTTGCTATACAATCTTTTTTTGGATAAAATGTGAGGAATCGAATGGTATCCTTACTTATTTCGTTATTGAAAGTTAAAATTAAACTTAAATTTTGAAACATGCAGGTGCTGTATTTTTGTATTATTTCCATGTATTTTTTTAATAACCATGCACAATATTGAGATAAATTGCTCATTTGCTATCTAATTTACTAGATTTTGTTATAAAATTCAACATGTGTCATCATCCCTATTATATGTAGGTACCTATTTCATAGTTTATACTATATGTTAGACAGCTAGAAATCGATATTAATCAGACTAGTACAGAAATATCTCATGAAATGAGTCCCAATCTCAAAATAACGACGCTATTATATCGGCAATCTTAATGGACATTCCTCATTTTCCACGCATGTTCTTATCATAGTGTTACCATTACCTAACCATGGTACCGGGACCTTGGCAGTGACCGTTCCGCATTGCAGATGTGTCATGCTGGGATCGGAAACAATACTAATTGCATGTAGCAATAGCTGACACATATATGCTCTACTCACACACAAACGCACCAAATATTTGAGCGGAAAGAGAGGAGTGAGGAGTCATGTAATGTAAGGAAGGCCTTACATTCTACGACTCTTTTCTCTTTCCGCACAGACTACCGTAAAACCACACAACTACATATACGGCTATTACTTTGACACTGACATATTCGCTAGCGTGAGCGTAACTTATTCTCTAGGCATCTCGTTCGTACTGGCATATTAGTGCGAGTGAGATGTATACAAAATAAGTTATACAGACGTTAATGAATATGTCAGATTGACATTGCAGGCAGTCGTGGTAAGGCTACTATAGTCTAAAACTAGCTCTAATATCTTTTTGAAATGATGAAACAAAATCTGAAACTTACAAAGATTGTTGTTGTTGTGTGAAATACTATTCGTTTTGTATCCAATTTTACGCATTTCTCACAATTTTATTTATTGATGCGTAAACGTTATATTTAACTACCTATTAAATAACTGCGTAAAATTTCTGTATGACTGCATGATTTAAAGAGAAACTTATACTTTAGTACTTAAAACTAATATTGCAATGTAACGGGTTGTAACAGAAGAAATAAAATAAAATATATTAGGATACTTAAAACACCTTAATCATATCATATGTATTTGTATATTTTTTTTGTTGTTGTTGTAATAGTACCGCCCGAAATCGATTTGCTTTACTGGTAGAAAATGCCTTATGGCATTAAGTCCTCCTTTTGTACTTTTTTCTTTTCAATGCAATAAAGGTTAAATAAATAAATAAAACTAACCTTATCACTACATAGTATAAAACAAAATCGTTTCCCGCTGTCTATCCCTATGTATGCTTAGATCTTTAAAACTACGCAACGGATTTTGATGTGGTTTTTATTGATAGATAGAATGATTCAAGAGGAAGGTTTATGTATAATTTGTTACCCCTGCGAAGCTGGGGCGGGTCGCTAGTTTTAAATAAACGTATGATGTTATCATCGCAAGTTACAGGAAAACTCCAAGACCAGTGACCTACGGGCATTAATAGAACGAGCTTTTATATAAATAATTGTTTAATTTTAGCCCGTATTTATATCATGACGTCCGCTCCCTAACAGCAATACTTATACATATATAAGCAATTGACCTTTCGTGAACCTTATGTCTTTACAGTAAGGTTTACGAATGAACAGTTAAGCTACGCAGCGACAAGGAAGTAATGGTACGGTCTTGGCTCTTGGCAAAACACGCGATTGCGACAGTCCATTCAGTCTAATTCCGAGCATGTGTCTTAAAATTCACGTTAGCATAGGTCCACTCAGTTTTATTAATAACTTCTTATTATAAAATGGGAAAAATGTAAGCTATTTTTCACATCACCGGAATATTTCATGATCCATCTCTTGCTCTGTGTTCCGAGGTTTATTTATATATTAGACAGAGGTAGAGATATTTGTTTGCAAACCAGTATGTTACATAGGTACATAATTGATATTAATATTTATTGAAATCAAATTTTACAGCATTACAGTTAACACCAATGCACTGTAAAATTAAGTAAGTAGTAATGGACCCTGGAAGGGTATAGCAAAACATGTAGGTATTTTTTTTGTTTTCGGTCTGGGTTTTCTAGCCAGCCTTTAAGTTTTGACTTTGAATTTGATATTTAAAAGTAGCAATAATTTTTCAGTAAAGTTTATGTGTGTAATTGATTATTAATCGACTTCAATTTCAAGAAGGATTTTCTAATATTTTTATCCGTCACTCATTAAGTGTACCTATGGTATAGTGTGGTACCATACTATATATATGTAGTTTAATACATAGATACAGTTTAACCGCCCATAAAATGCTGTCGAGTGAATTTAAATAACAATTCCAATGCGTAGTCATCAACAGATCAATGCCGTTAATCACTAATGAAGTGGTAGTTGACCCTCAACGGGACTAACGTCTCCGAGCTCTTATCCTATCCAATCCCATAGTAGAAAACTCAACCTTAGTATTGAACAATAAGGTTAGAAATATAAGATTTTGCAACTACGAGTTGTTTTCATCTTCATTCCCAAGAACTTCACTTCCGCATGTTTTGATATTTATACGTTGCGGCGAGTCGAAGTGTTTTCTCGCACTACGTAAATATTTATATTTTTTTAAATAGATTTCATCAGTGAGTTGTAGTCTTTTCCTTATTAAGCGCCACTTGCACCATCCCACTAACCCGGGGTTAAGCGGTTAAACAATTAACCCAGTATCAAATTGTACT